>NC_140740.1:31415000-32015000 GCF_050655825.1 Lonchura striata
CAGGAGAGACTCTGTTCCCTCGATGGGCTGAGTATCAATTGTCTGGAGGGTGGAAACCTGATTGGGGTCCAAACTGTGTCTCACTGTGGTTTGTTGGAATTGTGTGGTGGGAGGAGGAATGCTTTGCAAGGTTTTAATTTTGATCTTTGTGTGTTTTTTTTCTTTTTCCTTCCTTTCTTTCTTTTATAGTAGTAGCTTAATAATTTTTTTTTTCCCCTGTTATTAAGCTTGCGCCTGCTTTGCTCTGTTCTCGATTGCGTTTCACAACATTCAATTGATAGGCTGCATTTTCATGCCAGTGTCATGTGCCAATGTCAAACCATGACACAAGGGGTAGGGAGGATGATCTAGGCGGGGGTGGAAGTTCTAAGAGCGGGGAGGATCCAAGAGAGGGGAAGTTCCAAGAGGGTGTCTGGCCTCTTGGAGACCCCATATCAGGGGGCTTCAAGGTGGGCTGGAACAAGACTTGGGCCAATGGGGTCACAGACACCTGATGCTTCAGGGGAGGGTTACAGGTGTGGGATGAACCATACATTTTGGGGTTTGAGTTAGAACAGTCCATTTGACTTTTGAACTTATCTGTAGGTAAGGGTATTGTTCAGCCAGTAGGGAGGATTGTTTTTATCCTGGCTGTACTATTGTGAATCTCCTCCCAGGCAATTATATTTATCCATCCTTCCCAACAAGGGATAACCTCTCCCATCCTGCTGACAACATACATCATTAACATATGCTTAAGCAACACGGTGATGGCTCATGTTCATGAGCCGTGTAGGAGTCGGAGTTGAAAGCAACAGAACAGGCATGCCTTGGGAAGATTCCTATGTTTAGGATAGGGAGAGAAAATGTAACAACTTCCCAAAATCCTTTACTCCCAAATGTAACTTAATACCTGTCAATCACCCAGAGTTTACTCCCTCATTCTTGAAAGTTCTGTATCCTCAGCCTCCTCATTCTGCTGCTCCCTATAGCCACTTTCTTCATGTTCTTTATTGGTTGTTCATATGTCATACCACCCCAGCTCCTCCCTCAACCCTCGTCCCCATTGCCCCAGTTGTACCCTGTCCCCTCCTACCTTCTCCCAATTGATATACCCTGAACCCACCCCCTTGTCGGGGCTTCTTGTCACTTGCTCTCTGTCCCTAGCCTCCCTTCGACAGAGGTTGTATCCCTGTCTGCCTGCCCTACCTGCCTTCCAGCCTTCCCACCTTTGTTGTTCCTTTCTGGACCCTCATCTCTGCCTTCAATAAACCCTGTTGGACTGCTGTATGGAGTGCACTCCCGTCATTCCTGGTGAGGTGAGAGATTACAGCATCCAGTCTTGGGCATCTGGTTGGCTGGGGGAGCTGTTCACAGGGCCTGAAGTGGAGACTCTCTTGGGTCAGTGGGCACCCTGACAGGACCTGCCCACGGCGACCTGCAGAGCCCTTTTCTTCTTCCTCTCTTGATCACTCTGGCTGTGTCAACCTTGTGGTCTATCAGTCATTCTTCCCAGTTTTGCACCTTCTGCAAGCTTGCTGAGGATGCACATTGTCCCATCATCCAGCTCATTAATGAAGACGTGGAACAGAATCAGAGCACTGACCCTGGGCTGCAGTGGTAACTACTGGGGTGATGCTTCATAGTGGAACATGCGGTACACTATGTTCTCAGACTGGCTACAAAGATGACTTTCCTGATTTCTATGATGTATAGTTGTCTTCATAGCATATATGAATACTACTGAACAAAATAGCAGTTTGTCAGGGGCTAAAACTTTTGAAAGCTTTGTTTTACAGTACTGATGATGACTGCTCTTTACACACATAAATCTCTTCAGGCTTACAAACAAACAGATAAATTAAATCTCATTATTTTGCCACTGAGCTTGTTCCACTTGAAATAAACTTTAAATTAAATGACATTCTGTATTCTTCCATCCATATAATAGTGGCCTTCTAATTCATGATTTTCATAAAGAAAAAGTGAATACAAATAAACATACACTATTTCATCATGAATTGAAATCTGGTAGAACATATTAAATGCATGCTAAGATCTTGTTCCGTTTTGAAGTATATGGAGTGACCTTGAAGAAACAAGATTTGTTGTCCAATGTCTGCTTAACCAGAAAACATAATCCATTTGGTTATAAAACCTCAGCAGATTACCATACAATGTATTTCTTGGCTAAACATATATCATTCAACTTTTAAGAAGAGCTAAAGTTCAAGGAATTTGCATGCAAGTGTTCTGAATTGCATTCACAAACGATTTTGCAAATTTCCTACCACTGCTGCAGCAGAGAAGAGCTCTGGATGAGCTTTGCCATGGCAGATGTCTGAAGGAGAAATTCCATACGGGTAATCATCCATTTTAGAATAATGGAAAATTAATTCAACCCTTTCAGATGGTGTATATAAAAAATTTGTTCAACTGAACTCTGCAACAAAACACAGGGAGGGAGAAACCTAAGATGCTGAGTATCAGTTATTATATAACTGTAAGGGATAATGCAATTTTTAAATTGCCTGCTGTGATTCAAATTATTTCCCTGGAATACCTGTTCCAACAAGACACTCTAAGATAAGTTAACATTTGCACAGATGACAACTTCCCAAAGCCCAACAGAGTTAAGAAGATTTTTTTATAAAACTTTAATGATTAGAAGTGTATGGTGGGTGTGTGTATCAACACCAGCTAACAAACTTTTACTTACAAGGAAATATATTGCCTTGTCCAGCTACTAATCTTCAAGACATATGAAATATCCCAGTTTTAGTTACTGCTTCAATAAAATTTGGGTATCAAGGAGCAGCAATATGTTGTTATGAAGCTAGTGTGTTACAAAAAGAACTAGGAAAAGGTATAAATCTACAAAACTGTTGAAGGAAAGGAGTACATCTCAAGTGATAAATCATCTAGAATATAAAAGAAAACTGAAAAAGATAAATTTTATAGGCAAAAATACAGTGAACTCTACATTCTAATCCATTATCTACACTAATCCATTATCATTTACTATATGTATTACTATTATGGAATTAAAAATATATGCATTAATGGAATCACTGCAAGAAGTTTCGTTTTACAGATAGGAGCAGATCCTAGAGGAAGATGACAATTTACAAGTCTTGTAGAACTGACACATCAGAATATATTATGAATTTTTAAAATCCTAAATACAAGCCTTACTGTCTTCCAGCCCTAATTAAAAAATACTAACCTAAATTTGTGAGTACTGAAAAGTTATTGATGACATTTTAAAGATATATATTGAAGACAGATACTATAATTTTTTCTTTTCCTAAGATCTTTCATGTTGTGAATTTGGTTTTTTTCTGAAATCTCAAGAAAATTTGTTTTCCACTTTTCAGAATACACCAATACCTGACTGCAATCTGTTGAATTTCATATTTAAATTCTATACTTTATTTTGTTTGGCATTTGAAGCAATTGTTTATTGCTAAACAAAGATTTATTGAAGAAAGCAAAAAAGTTATAATTTCAGTTGATGCATGTCCCAAGGATGCAACATCCTTTACTACTCCAAGGTATTCTAAGGTGTTGCAGTATTTTTTAAAACTCAAATTTTTACAGAAACTCTTTTCAGTTTCTTCTGGTTGCACAGAGATTAGAGGCTTTGCATTGTAGCCATTTCAGTTTCTTGAAGCCAGATTGTGTGTTCATTCTGCTATTGGTGATAGTAAATACATCAACATTTGCAATTAATTCAATGGCTTTATCATTTACTTTAGCAATTCATTGCTGATAAGTATTAAAAATTATAACATCTATATGCAGTAGTTGACTTTTGAAATATTTAATGGGATAAAACTACTTTACTTGAAAGCCTCTTACCATGGCATATTGATACAGTTAAGATCTGCAGTGGCACTCAGACTGGGAACTTTCTTATCCCCTTCCTCTTATGTATTACACTCTTTGAGAAGCTATTTGATGTGGGATGTTTCTGCAATTCCACAGGAAAACCTGCTGCATTCAGGGTCAGAGAGCTGAAACAGTGTTAACCCTGGAGATCTCCAATGTGGAGCTTCCCTTGCTCTCCTTCACCTTTCCCCTTGCTCTTCCCTTCAATTCCTGCTTGATTACAGTCAAGTTTTAAGCACAGGAACACTAAGAGAGTAAGAAGTCACATTTGTGACTTTCCCACAGCACTATCAGTAGATTTTGGATGTTTGGTCTGGCAAGGCAGATGGGAGATTTAACTTATGTTTCACCTAGCTGCGCTGAATAGTGAGTTTGGAGCATTCAAAAGAACAGAGCACCTTGCCATCCCAGTTTAGCAAATTTAACTTAGATTTTCTGGAGGAAACTATTATGAATAACCAAACTCTATTATTTATTAGGATGTTTACATGGGTGCGGCACCTGGGTCCTGTGATTTCTGGGAATGCCAGCAGGGGGTCAGGTCTGCAGAAGCCAGATAGCTAAAGTGGTGCTTCCACCAACGGTGGGAGGACACTCAGGTGGCTTTAATTTCTTGAGGGTTTATTGTGAGGAAAGTAAAGTTGGGAGCAAAGGGAAACAACCTCTCAAGAAGGGAGCTCACTCTGAGAGCCCTGAGCTGAGGGCGGGGTAAGGTCTATAACAGCATCAGGGAAGGAGGGTCAGGGTGTACAGCAACCAATGAGGGAGAGGTTCAAGGGTGGAGTAGAGGATAAGTGATAGGGTAACAACCAGTGGGGACAAGGGGAAGGAGTGGTTACAGGGAAGGAACCAATGGGGGCACATAGAACGAAGAACTTTCCAGAACTGAGGGACGGCTTACACAATGATGGGCATGAACAAGGGGAAGGGATAACAAAAGATTGACATTGGAGGAGGCAGGAACTCACACATTGGTTGCCTCCCATGGCATTTCAGGGGGAGTGTCTCCAGAACCCCCTCCCACACATGGGCAATAGTTAGCTGTACGTTTTCCATTGGTTCATAGTGTTACAGTTCTGGAGTTTTTTAGTGTTCAGGTTATTACTTCTCTGTGAACTTTATTGAACCAAATGGAAATAAATGACACAAAATTATGGAAAAAGGGCTTGAACAGTGTTCTTGTTTCTACATAGCATCACCAAAGATCAAACCATGGCTTTTTCTTAAGACGATGGAGATTTTTATTTAGTGCCTTTTTAAACTACTGCACGAGTATAATCAAAGACACAGCATGATAAAACATAAAGTTTTCGTGAACATGGACCTGGAGATGCACTTTATTAGAATTCTGAAGTTCTGGTATTATTTTTAATAATATTTACATATTTGTTGCATTAAAAGGTCAGCATTGAGTAATGACAAATCTATAGTGGTGAAATTCTCATGCACCTTGCCTGGAGAAATTTAGAGACAGACAGCACAGTATCTGCCTTGTATTTCAGACATTAGGAATTCTATATTCCCTAGTCCTTACATATACTCATGAAATGTGATTCCCTGTATTCAAACAACTATCTTAAATAATGCTGTCATAAAGCAGAAAGGTAGCACTTCCTAAGTAGAATTTCTTGCTAGTGTTAAGAACTGATTTTTCTTTTAAAAGTTCTTTCATACTACTCAAAGAAAATAAGATTATAGTTTTTTTAGTTATTTTTTTATTGTTTCTCCTTGAAGAGCTGTTGCCCTTAACATCTCTAAACACGTTTTTCTTCCATAGTTTGTGCTCTTTATGTAACCATCTGTTTTGCTGTCTGAGATCTGTTTCATTTGGGTGTTACGTCATAACACCCGAAGCAGGGAGAAATTTCTTGCACAGTTGGGCAAACAACAAGGGGGAAAAATATTATTTGGGTGGCATTTTCCACATATTTGCAAAGACTCTTGTGGTAGTTTACAGTAATCCTGAAATTCATTGCACCTTTTCCTTCTTGTCTTGTGTGTGAAAGCAGCAAAGATATTTGGTGTTTTTTAACCCAGTTGAAGTTCATTAATTTAAGGAATCTAAGGGCTATTTGTAAATACTCCTGCTACACTGCAGTATCTTGTGATTACAGGCTTCCCTCAAGTAGTTGTAGCTGTCTGTTGGGCATCATGCTACCTGTGAAGGAGGAAAGGCATTAAGACTCAGTGTCTCTGCACTACTGATTTCCTGTTTCTCTAGGACTACCTTCCCTTTCTTCCAGCAGCTGATAGGGGAGCAGCATCTTGCACATCAGGAATTGCTCCCTGCCTCCAGGATAGAGGGCTGTCCCCTTGCTTCTGTGTATGCATGTTTTGGAGACAGGGATTGGAGGAAGGAATATGTACGTAAAAGTCTTTGATTCCTAGGTAAAGACTAATATCTTCTTTAGTTCTAGTTAGCTATTGATTAATTTTGGTGCTAGATTGTCAAAATCATGACAGGCAGTTCTCAAGTTCTTGTGTGATGTGGCTGGTCTCCAGTGCCCTCCAGAGCTCAGAACTTCAGGAAAAATGTGACCCTCATCTGGAAACATAGCAAAAGAGTTCAAAATTGCATCTTGAGCTAAGGTTGATGTGATTGCTTAATGCACAGTAGCCTTACAGACATTTTTTCATTACTTTTTATATTACAGAGACTGGCAGAAAGACTGTACTAAGAGGCAGTTGAACTAAAAGCCAATTTGAAGGTTAACAATTTTCAAGGTATATATGGAATGCACATATGCCTATTTATATAAGTATGATGATACTTAGCATTTAGTTTTTTTTGGAGGGAGGGTTCTGACATAGACCCTTTTGATATAAAGTGTTGGAACACAAAGTTTTAGAGCACTTCTGTATGGGTTACATTTTCTGAGAAACTTTAGGCTGGCACCACAATGTGAATCTCCAAATTTTGTGGGACAAAATGGCCAAAGGCTGCAGGTGCACTTTGGGTGTCTGCATATCTAAACACTGCCTGCAGAAACAGATGTGTCCTCATTTTTCTCAATTGCTTTAATCATACCATCTGATCCTGTTCCCTGCTGTGTAAGGTATTGGGCTGGTCTCCCACTGTAGTATATGACCTGGTTTTTGGGTCAAACACTGTCCAGAGCTTTGTTTGGAATTGACCAGTGGGGAATCCTCTCATTTCATTGGCACAGCCTGCACATGGTTTTTGAGGAGTGGTTTTCTTTTGGCAACAGATGATCATTTAGATCTTCCTTTACACAAAATGTTGGCATGAGAGAGGCATCCAGAATGGGCTGTCATCTGGAAAGAGTCTGAGTCCAAGCTAATGTATCCTGGTAATGTATTAGGAAGTTTGAGTTTTCCTATGAAATTAAGTTTGAGGTCTTTGAAGTTCTTTACTGTTGTTTGAATATTTCTTTCTTGCACGTGTTGTAGTACTGCTCTGAATTGTAGCTAGTATGAAAATGCTGTTAGAAAAAAGTCCTTTTTTTTTGTTCTTGGCTCGCTTAAAGACAACTCATCTTGGAAATGTAGTTTGACAGACAGTTCTGTCAGTTAAACCACATACATGACAAAAGATGGTCTATTTTGGACAAGTGTTCATTCAATTTATCAACAAATTTCTCTAGTTATTGAACCTAAAGACTGCATGCTATTTGAATGCCAACTTGGATATTAATAAGAATCGCCAATATTTTTTCTAAAACTTCTTAGTTATTTTCATATGCATGTTTTTGTTAAGAAAAAAACCAAAGCTTACTAAACAAACAAGCAAACAAAAAAACCAGAAATTAACAAAAGATGAATGCATGTAAATAATTATAGTTTTATTCAAATAAACATAAGGAAATATCCAAAAGATTAAGTGAAGACATTATATTTTAATTTACTGAGCAATTTTTTTTCAAATTTGAAACAGCTTTCAAACGAACAAATTTTTTCTGTGTTTATTATTGGTACATTTTGTTATAAGTAAGTTTATAAACCCTTATCCTCTCTGTAATATATAAAATTAATACAGCATGGGACAAGAAAGTACTCTCACAGAGCAATAAAAAAACCCACTTAATTTCTTGCAGTGAAATTTTTTTCTGTCAGTTTAGATTTTAAAATGTTTTAAATCTTTTTCTTGCATACTAGTCAAGAGAAGAAAATTTGCAGTGATGCCAAAAAATCTGTTGCAAAAACACATCTTGCTTTTTGGTCTTTTCTTGTTGGTTTGGATTTGTTTCACAGACAGCTGAAACAGTTAATGACATGTAAGAAATTTCAGACATCTTCAGGTGAAAAATTTGCATTCTATTTTACCACTTTAAGTGGAATTGACTTTTAGCTTTATTACTTCAGAAAATAATGGTTTGCATGAAAATGATTTGTGAGTTTGTGAGATATTGTGTGGAGCTTTGAGCTTTTAGGTGGCAATATAGAATTTTTTGATTTGCTGATCAAAAGATAGGAAAAAAAGTGTGTCCATTTACAGCAGATAGTCTACAAATGGTTTGTATTTATGTAGTTAAAGCTACTGGTGAGAAACCATTAGGAGGATATTATCTTCTTGAAATGAACAGCAAGTCTTGTCCAGCCTCTCAGTGTGAGATCTGCTAAAGCAAATGAGGACATCTCACCAAGAGAAGGCGGAGCATACTCCCAATCAAGAGTCAAAATGTTAGGCATTAGGCTTAGGAAAGGGGGAAACCTAGCTGTTCTGCCCCTTGTACAAGGTTTGCTATGGAAAATTATAATAATTTCCTTCTCTTGGCCTTGTCTCCCACAGCCTATTGCCATCAATTCAAAGCAGTGAGGTCCAGACTGTGCTGATGAGTATGTCCTTCTGTCAGTAGCTCTTGCTACCAGTTCCAATTACCAGCGCTGCTTCCTTAGCTTACCATGCATTTGTAACATACAGGCAGCCCAGAGAATAGAGAAGAATAGGCCAAATCATAACAGTCATCATATTTGAATTAAAACAATGTGAGTACTTGTGTGTCTGAAAAAATTCCGTGTTCATCTGGGAGGTTCTGTGTATATTAAACTCTTTGCAATGTAAGTTAAATGTACATCTGCAATGGTAAGTTGCAGAGTCTGGCTAAATACTAAAGAAAAATAAAAACTGAAAGAAGACAGGGAAAGAAATAATGTTGTAAGTGTTCATGATCTGGATGATGTGTCTGTTCTGCATATGGCAGTTTAAAAAACATTCATTTCTAGCAATTGGCTAAGTTACTTTCTCCTTTCTGCATGTTCACGTAGATAAGTGTCTGATTTCTGTAGACTAGCTCATCTTTCTCTTTCTAGTAGCAATTAAAAACCTATATGTCATAGTGTATTTGACTTAATTTTGTCAGATACTGGTGAACATATTGCAGATCTCTTCCTTTTTCTTTTAATAAAAAAGTTGATTAAATAAGTCCTTTGCATTTTCAGTCAAGCTCTATGTTTCCTGTGGGCATTAGTTCCTCGACTGCGGGAACTCAAAATGTCTCTCTGTCATTTTTGGAAGTTCCAGGCCTTGGTCAGAGGCATTCTAGACCCTGGCAGACAGCTGAAAAACAGCTGTGATTTTGAGTTTGAGCCATGGAATGAATTACCAACTTTGGAGGTGGAACGAGCAGTCACAAAAGGTTAGATAGTATAGTAAAAGTAGTTACAAAGTAGAGGGGAAATTTTTTTAGTATTGTACAGGGGGGTTTTAACACATGTACGGGGGGTTTTCACTTTGTACATGGGGGTCAGAAGTTCTAAGATGGAGGAAAGTGGGCTGATCCTGTTCTTCCTCCTTCTTCTTCCTTACCTCCATGTTCTTGGTGATGTTGGCACTCACAGATTGGTTTAGAGTAGAAAAACACTTGGCAACGTAGGTAGTAGGTATTGGGGAATAATTGTAAACATGTAATACGTAATATATCATATAAAAGATAGCAGCAGCCCTGGGCGGGGGGAGAGACGAAGAAGACAGCAGATAGAGAGGATGTCAGTGTGTGTGTGTGCCTCTACCCAGGCCACTGATCAAATAGCCACAGTCCAAGAACATAATCTGTTAGATAACTAGCAATAAACTGCCTTGAGACCAAACAGCAAGAACCTGTGGAGTTTTTCTTTGGAAGCACAGGTTGGAGGAGGAATTTCACCACCACGAGACCCCAGAGCAAGGCCGGGGTTCTCACACTCGACCCTTGGGTGGGACTCTAATTTCCCTTGTTAAAGCACTTCTTTACCAAGAGAAATGCTGCTTTTCTTGGTATTTTTCTATTTAGGGCTGTGTACAGCACTATGCATCTAAACATTTTACAGGAGATTGAAGCCAGTGTTGAATATTCTCAAAAGAGCTGTGTTCTCTATTCCAAACAATCTCTTTTGCCCAGAAAAGTTTTATTTTCATCCTTTGCTTTTCACTGCTCATTGATAGTTTGTTCATCCTTTTTTTTTTTAATCTTTCATTGTATTATTTATATAAAATGCAACATATAAACACGCATATAAACAAAATTTATATTTTAATTGGTCTATATAAGCTATAGGCTTGTATGATTAAATAAGATTTCCTTTCTTTTTTTTTTTCTGTGGTATCTGAGTGTTTAATTGAGTAATGTTCCCCAAAACTGTTCAAGCATTTTCTTTCAAAGGGAATAGATTTCCTCAAGGGGCAAAATCATGATGCACAGTTTTGCTGTGTATATTGTGGTTATTGTTACATACACTGGTATGCTGGTATCCTGAATTCAGCTGTCTTCTCTCAGGCTGTAAGCCAAAGTCATCTGCCATCTGAGGAAATTCACACATGGGGAATTGCATTGTGTTCTGTCACGTTCTTTTCTTAACTTGGTCCTACCTGCTCTGAAATCCTAACTTATTTATTGGAGCTGGGACTGCAGCTGGGACAGACAACCCTGTAGCCATCATGCTTTGGAATAATTCTCTCTCTTCCATGGTTATTTAATGATTGATTTTTTTTAAAGTTTTAAATCATAATAGATATTTGCTTTTATCAACCTGCTTGTTGAAAGGTTTATATTTCCAAAACTGTCTTTAGCTCTGGTATTAGTTCTGTGCAACTGAGAGCTACTATGATTCAAATTATTTCTCTCTCCTAGAAAGTGCAGAAAATACTTAGGGATATAATAATTAAAAACAATGAAAATTATCCTTAGAGAGCTTAAAGGATAACTTGTCTTTACAATGTCTTTTATCCTGCAGGTTGTCTCTAGCATCAGGCTGTTATTGAGCAAAGAGGAGTTTTTCTGATTTTAGGTGTATGAACTGCAAGACACATAATGCTTCTTGCTTATTTTAATTAAAGTATTGATTTTGTCTTTCTGAAACAGGTTTTAGAGGAGAAATATAAAGAAAAGAAAAATAAAGGAAAGGCACAGAGAAAGCTTAATATTTATACTTGTATGTGTAATGAAAATCTTAATAAAATTTAATGTATGGAAAAAGATCTATACACTTAAGTGAAGAAGAGAGGTAATGCCTACTGTACAGGTTCTGTCTGTGAAACCATTTAATGAGATATTTCAGGCTTTTATATATTTTCCTTTATCTTGTTTTTTGTTGTGCCAATTAGAATGTCACAAAATAATCTCTCATGCTTTATAAGATTTTACATTATGTTATTAATATTAATATTTTCCTTTAAAATATTTTAAACTGGAATACAATGAATAATTTTTGAGTTTTACAAGAAGCTACTTTTGGGAGCAGGGATTTTGGAGTCAGGTGACAAAGACAAACTGTAACTTTACTAAAATATCTACAAAAATTAGCAAAAGACATGAGTATTTTACCCTCATAGTCGATCCAGATGAATTTTTTTTTCTTCCAGACTGCTATTGTCTTAATTATGTAATTAAACAATTATCACTAAGACCCTGTATTTTTTCTTCTCTCTATGTCTTTCTTGTTTTTTTTTTTTTTTTAGCAAGACATGAACCAAATAAAACTTACAAAACTTTTCAGTAAGAAAAGTACTGTCTATCTGATTTACCTTCATAAGAACATTCCTCTTCATCTCCTGTAAGAATTTTCCCTGCAGCACTCAGGAGCAATATTAAATCTTGCTTGCAGATGCAGTGGCATTCATTTTTTGCTGTCTGGTATGTCTGTATGCAGAATTCAGTAAAAATTTATTTCAGCCAAATTATATGCAATAGTATTAATAAATATAAAATAATATTAATGTCATAAAGCCAGCTAAACCTATTTCTTATGGTACACTAATCTATACAAAACATTAAGATTTTACATGTTGAAAAGATTTTATCTTTTGCCATAAGGTATCGACCCATCTTTCTGTGGCTGAAACAGAGTGAAGCTACAAAGCAATTTGCAGTTTCTGATGGCTGATGTTACATGTGGACCATGGGACCAAACTCAATCTAAATATTCAAAAGCTGTTTGGCATTCTCAATCCATTGTCTCAATGCTTTCAACCTTTTTTTCTGAAGAAATAAACAGAAAAAACGCAAAAAGTCTTCATATCCCAAAATGGATGGAATTTTGTCTTCTGCCCAGCTGCCTCTTACAGCTGTCAGAAACTTAACTGGACATTTAAAAATAACTGTTAGGAACATTCATGAAAGCTTAAGAAGGCAATTAATATTTTAAGATGAAGAAAAGAAGCCCACAAACTCTACTTTATATTACCTTGTTTGAAAGGTAATATAAAGGGAAAAATAAGGAATTGCTTTAACAGTTAAAAAAATCTTATTGATAGAATTGTAATTGCTGATAAAGCCATATTACACAGTTATTAATAGATGGATAAGAAAAGTTTGAGCCACTTCTCCCAGTGTGTTTTCTTTCTCTAAGCACAAGTAAGTTATAACTAGTTTCTGAACTATATAATGCCCTTTAAGGATCAAAGAATGCCAGGTAGCTTCAACACCCTGTGAAATCTCATTTGCACAAAATACATCTGCAGAGGATGTGTTCTTCAACCTATTCTTAAGAACCATAGCAATTTTTCTTGCTGGTTGTGTTCACTTACAAAGCTCAGAAAACTTAAAATGGAAGACAGGAAACTTTCCTTCCATGTGGAGGGAATGGGATAGGTTAAGTTTTAGATAGGGAAACAACTCTCCTACCTTGAAAGAATTATTTATCTAGTTCTTCTACTGCTTGTTAATATGAGAAAAATGAAACTTTCTTGATTATAAACATCACCATCCTGCTCTATCATGTAAAATCTTATAAACCACATGAGAAATTATTTAGTGATATTCTAGTTGGCACAAAAAAATCTGCTCAGACACTGGTAAAGAAAATTGCACTCTAGTACCTAGTACTTGGAATTTCCCCTGGATGTTAAACTTACTACTATAGGCTTAACACTAGGTATTTCTTCTCCACGAGATCTTAATAGGGGAAGCCTTTGTTCAGACCACTCTTGCTATTGGATTAATTAGAGATGAAAACAATATCCTTGTTAAATTGAAGGAAAACAAATTCACAAAGGAAAGGTATTGCACATATTTGAAATTCTACTAAGATGCTAAATGAAGTAATCCAATACAAAACACAGGTTTATAGAATCATTGAATCATTAGGGTTAAAGACTGTGCTTTCAAACGCCCCTCCCCTCCAGTGTGGGCAGAAACACTGCATTAGAATAGGTTGCTCAAAGCCCAAGACAACTTGAATCCATGTACAAGATTTTATCAGGAAATGCTAAAGACAGAGGAAACTATGTTGGATTGTCTCAGGGTCTGAGTGTCAGGATGACCCCAAGAGTGTAAAAGTCCTTGTTTCCCAGCCTGTGCAGCCAAAGAAGGAGTCTGAAATGCATAGTATCAGCTTCTCAAGGTTGTTTATTTTTCCTTATCTCTAACATTCTTTCTCTGATCTGCTGAGCTCTGTTCAGCACCTGCTGAATATGGCATTCTGTCCCCAGTCTAGTGTGGTGTTTACATTTTATACTAAAAACTACGTGTACTATGTTTACAATATTGTGCCAGTATCTATCACTTACGTTAGACAGTGTGTCTCTACCTTAAACCAATGGAAAAGTGTCACCACCACACTAAGACATGGAGGACATGAAGAAGGAGAAGAAGGCTAGGACACATCCAAATCCCTCCATCTTGTAGCCCCTGAACCACATTCTAAAAACCCCGAAGTTCCACTTTTTCACCCTGTGTTAACTATCACATTACTCAAACCCTTATAGCTTGTAATTCCTCATACAAATTTGGTAGTTTTATCCACAGGCTAAAATCAAAGCCACAGGTGTTTTTGACTTCTTGCCAAGGTCTCCAATCCACCTGCCAGGGTCTCAAGACAGCCAGGGCAGCCAAAGGGATGTCCTGGATTCCAACAGATTGGAGCACTTGAAAAGCACTACCTCGAGAAGGCTTCCAAACCTTGCTTTGTATGTAGAAAGGAAAATTAAATTGAAAGGACTTCAGTAAAGAATTCTGCACAAAAAACATGCAAAATCTGTCTGTTCTTGGATATGGTTTCTTTTTTCCTCCTTGATGCAAAATTGTCCCTTCATTGTAAATTGTATTTGTAATGGGTGAGTGTCAAGCTGTGCTGCCTGAAATCTATAAAATTCAAATAGTTTGTTGGGGATTGGACAGGAAAGGATTTCATACAAAGATGAAGACTTAAGAAACACAGAACAAATGTTCATCAGAGTCTAGCAATCAAGGAGCAGAGGTTTAGGAATCAATATGGACTAATTGTGCCACTTGAGTACAGAAGGAGCTGACCATCAACTGCCTTGTTGAAGCATTGCAGCTAATTTATTGTGGTTAGGATCCTGGACTTGAAATGTGATGGAGATAGTCAGTAAATAAATAGATAGAAAAGACCATGAAAAAAACTCTAAAACAACATAGCAAAATAGCTTTCTTTTGTCATTTTTCTTTTTTCTTTTTTCTTTTTTCTTTTTTCTTTTATTTTTTCTTTTTTCTTTTTTTCTTTTTTCTTTTTTCTTTTTTCTTTTTTCTTTTTTCTTTTTTCTTTTTTTCTTTTTTCTTTTTTCTTTTTTTCTTTTTTCTTTTATTTTTTCTTTTTTGTTCTTTTTTTTCTTTTTTCCTTTCTTTTTCCTTTTTTCTTTTTTCTTCTTTTTTATTTTTCTTTTTTCTTTTTAATATTTTCTTTTTAGTTTATAATTTTTTCTTTCTTTTTTTTTTCTTAATAAGAATGGAGAAAAGTAGTATTGAAACCAGTGAAGTAGATTTGGATAAGGATATGAAAGGAATTGAAAGATCAGCATGTTGTTTTGATTGCTGTAAATTAATCTTCCATAGAAGACACTACTGATTATGGCACCAAATTTTTTTATCTTTTTCTCAACTACTGCTAATATCAGTTATCTTCCTTATGAAGAAATAATTCCTAAAAATTCTCAGTTGCAAAAAGGGCTAATATGTGTTCTAAGTGTACTGTGGTGTAGTCTTTCTATCACTTCTAGAAAATTAGAGAAAGAGAGTTACATAGCATTGTGTTGTGCATTTTTGGAGGGGCAGTACTGAAGGGTGATTTGCAGCAGCAAACAGAACATCCCAAGGCCACAGTTCTTTACACTTGCATTAGACAGTGAATGCTGATTAAACCAAAGCAATAACCAAATGACAACAGTTAATGAAACAGAACAAAATTTATATTAAATTCTGGCTTTTTTGTCAGAACATATTGCCTGTACTATCATGTACATGATAGACATTTGCAAGTATATTGTACGTGTTATGGAGCACAGACATGCATGTTCAATCCAATTCTCAGTTCAAAAGTAGGCAAAATCTTCTAATGACTCACAAAATGCATACACTCTCTGGTATGCAGTGTGGATATTTAAGTTGAAATTTTGATCCAGGCTACTACAGGAACCTCAGGGACACAAAGCAGAATCTGTGCTGAGGTTTGTTCGTTAAAATCTCAGGGATAGCCCAATGTCCCAGTAAATATGGCAAGTGGACATTTTGTTATTCTTAGAGTTTGGTTGTTAATTTGTTTTAATTTTTTTTTAAAAAATCTGCATTTCCTACATCACTTATATTTCAAAAGAGGTAGACAAGCATCACTTCATTAGGCCTGGTTTGATACTGTATCACTTCAACATGTACGTCAATAATCTTGCTATCCAGAGCTTCATGGTATTTGAGAAAATCCATTCTTTTTCACTCTGGCTGCTATTAATCAACACAGAACATTTTATTCAAAACCATCTTGTACTTAAATGTATCAGGATCCCTCAGGAATTTGAGACTGTAGAGCTCTTTGCAAGAGAGCATGTCTGATATGTATCCTGTTCCTCTCAAGTTTAGTTTTCTGAAATTGTTACACCTGATTCTGTCTACCATAGCTATCCATACAACCCCATTTACATTCTGAGCTGTCTCTGATTTTGAAATACTGTGTGGAAGCACAGCCTATGTTTTGTACAGTTACCTAAGAGCCAAAGGCTGTTTATGATTTTTGTATGAATAGCTCTACTATTATAAATAGAAGGTTGAAAATCAGATACAAAGATGAGATCTCAGATTTCTCATGAAAGTAAAGGATGAATCCCATGGAAGATGATGTCTTTCTTATTGGTAATCTTCTTCTCAAGAGAAATTCCAAATTGGGCAAGTGCATCAAACCAAACACTGAAGTTAAAAATACTAGAAAAATATGAAACTGGTCACTTTCTGAGACTGCATATTGTCTAATCAACATCCTGTGTAAGGTTAAATTCTCCCTTTTTCCTGTCCTTTGCTTTGTTAATACACAGTATTACTATTTTTCACTTTCATCCCCTGATATACATTTCTCTCATTGGCAGAAGAAAAGGGGTTTATTTAAACCCTTTCTCCTTGGAGGAAACCCTCATTCAAGTGTTTTTCACCTGAAATTTGTCTAAAAATCCAATGGAGTTTCCCTATACTGGGAAAAAAGAGAAAGAGTCTCTTTTTTTCTCAAGTACTACTAATCCCACATCTGAGTGTTCTCCATACCTCCACTTTGGTATCCACTGAAAATTCTGCAGGATTTCTGCTCTTTGCAGCAGGAGAATCTTTTTGCCACTGTAGCTGTTCTGCAAGCCATTGTATATGTGTTTTCTAGTTTGTATTGGAATAGTTTATTTCATAAAAAATTAGTTTATTTGTTTATTGAGACTCAAAAAACTCCTCCACCCATCCCCAAGAAGAAAATTTTACATGGATTTGCGTTTATTTTTTATAAACAGCTCTAATCATTGCCAACTGCTTACACTTCTGTTATTCACTGCCAATGTTTGAATTTTTATGTGATTTGGTTCTGTGACCAATTGTTTTCAGATACTTTTTTTAAAACCTAGATTTTGCTATAAATCACTTAATGAATGTTCCTTTTCTGAGTAATGGTGGAATAACCAGTTTCTAATTTGTTCCTGCTCTTATCCCCTTCTTATCCTGCAGGGGTGCATGAGCAGCATACCTCTGCAATGTGGCTGAGAGGAATTGTATTGATCCACACATACTAAAGCAAATTCAAGTGTTTAATTCTTTGGAAGGTTAGTGCAAAATAAAGAAAATGCCCCTAATACCATGTCATTATCTGCAATATATTATCATGCGATCCCTGGAAAAGTTACCAGTTTGAGGTTTCTCTCTTCCTTTGCAGGTACTGTCTAGAAAGGAGTAAAAGTGGGAACAGATGAAAGATTCCAGTGCAGACTGTAGAGGGTCTTTAAGGCAGGTTGTTTGGTACAGTGCAGGGTGTGAACTGTCATATATGAAATGCATCTGACTTTTTTAAGGAAAAGTCCTTAAATACCACTTGATTAAATTCAGTGCCACTTCCAGCCGTTGGCTGCTTATTAATCAGCATTTATTCAATTTTTGCACAACAATTTTACACTGAGCAGTGCCTTCTCGGCAAAGGTGAGCTAGCTGGTCCCAAAAGATTGAGAGGGCTTTTGATGTTTTACTGAAGCCCTGATGCTTAGTGATTACAGAATTAAGAGAAACTGTCTGGAAAATAAAAAGGTGTATTGCATAATAGTTACCTTTAATCACACAGAATGAGTATGTTGATGCACCACGATCTTTGTATTTTTTCAGCACTGAACTTTGACCTGGTTGGTGTCCTGCTCCAGCTGTGCACTCCTTGGTGCTCTCCAGCTGCTGAGTTTATGAATTACATATTAGTACTCTGAGCTTAGATGATCTGAGGAATATAGTGCAGTTTGACAAAGCAAGCTGTTACTTCATTTGAACTTAATAATGCTGTGGGTTTTGAACACTGCATATGTACATTTGGGCTGTTCCTCACCTTTTTAGCTGCTTTGGCAGTGCTGTAAAATGCAAATGAGGATTATGTCACAGATTGGGGATTATTGAAAAGATTTTATATACAATTTTAATTCTACATTAAAGTCTAAGCCTACAGAGTTGTTTTTCTTTTTTTTCCCTACAGATCTTTATTGCACTGAGCAAAAGCGATGAGTGTCAAAATCCCTGTTACAAAGACCAGTCAGAGCAATGCTGATTACATAAACCAACTTCTTTTGGCTAGGCTAATTTCCTAAATTATTAAGTATACAAAATGCTAAATGAAATTACCAACTTTTAATGAGAATACTTATTCTTTTAAACTGTACTCAATAGTTTAGCTTTCACTTTGTAGAGATTTGTTCTCAGTAAGGAATGTTTGTCACCCGTGTCCATTAATTTTATGAATATATGTTTTCAATTTATTCTTGGTTAAAAACGTTTTATACTAAATATTTTAACTTTAAAAATCAAAGAAACTCTTTCACTTGGCAGCAACAAGCCCTAAACTCTTTGTGAAATTATATGCTTTTCATTCATGCATTTTTATCCGGCTCAGTGATCTGAAAAATATTTGAGGAAGAAAAGTCACCTATTTTTTTGGTATGACTTGTTGCACTGGTATTATTTAATGGATTACATAAAGAATAGAATTTAGCTCTCCAAAACTTTAATCTTTAGTAGTCTGATTGTGGTATACAGAGCTACATCCTAACTGCCCCAGTTTATGACTGGTGCTGACCAGTTAGACTGGTAAAATATGACATGAAAATCAAGGCACCTGATTGCTTGATCATCAGTTCCCAGCACAATTGTGGAATGAAAACAATGTAGTTAAATAGATCTAAGCAGTGATCATAAAACTGTGAAGTATGCAAATATATATGGTGTATTTAAGAGCTACCTGCAATATGGAATGAAATGAGAATATAAATTCCCACTTTATTCAGAATTAGGATGAAAACCTAAGGAGTAACACAAGGTTAATAGATTTTTAGAGGGGTCTTTTTCCTAATTTTATGATTTTTGAAATATTACTAGAAATGTTGAAAATTTATCCAGCTGTATGAAAAAGCTTTTTTAAAAAAAATGCCTCAACTGGGACCAAGACAAAATTTTTAATTTTTCCTTGTTAAGACTCATCTCTAGGAACAGACTCCGAAACAGGATATCACTACTATCAACACCAGCGACCCATCAGGGGAGTGCACCTTCTGGGATCTAGGTGGAATTTTTGTCTTTGTTGCAAATTTTGTTGTCTGCTATGGTTCTTACCAGCCCAAATGTTGCAAAATACCACAGTGCTGGTATCAACACATATTTTACTGAAATTCTTTACTTTGCAGGACCATTAAGTTGACCAAGGTGGGCTGAAATAGACGGAGCAACCATATTTTTAAATTAAGATTTCAAAGATGTACATTAGATTTTTTTCATTAGATGGCAGTTCATATTTTGTTTATACAGCTGAATCCTGTATCCAAACTGTGTGCTGAAATAGCTGACTGTGTGCAAAATGTAATAGATTTTATGTGATGTTATGTGCCTTTGTGTAACTTTGTACAGTTTGGATGACTGTTGAAGTGTGACTATGCTAATAAGTTTTTTAGAATGATTTCCATATGTTTGGTTTACTTTTACCAGGAAGCCATTTAGCTGTTTTTTGACAACCTATATTTCATAAATATTTTGCCATGAGCCTTGTGTAAAAAGACTAAAATTCTTTTTACTTACTTCGTTCCATGTATTAAGGAAAGCTTTTCTTCCTAGGAAAGATTACTATCATTAACCTCCTAAAGTCAATAAAAAATATTTTGGGGTTGAAAAATCATTAATGGTAGGAACAAGCAGAGCTTTGCACTGTTAAAAATTGTTTTTAATAAAATAGATTACAATTAGGGCTTCCATGTCTTTGATTTTATGTTATTATTTGTTCACTTGTGTATGTGTACATTTTAGTGTCCTTAATTCTTCTCCTGTTTATAGAAATGTTCATTTACTAGAGAAGAAAATTGTATGTTATAAATATGTGCAGAAAGAACATCAGGTTTTTTTTAATTTATTGTCAGCTTCTCATGGAGAAGCATTGAAAAGGCAATGCTTGCTTTCATGTACTTGGCATACTACTTTCATTCATGGAGATACTTTATTTTTGGAAAAAAATGGGTACTTGCATTCGAAGGCACATAGTGAGTCATCCAGCAGTTAAGTGTTAAGTGTGTAAACTTAAAACAGGGAAAACTGATGTGTGTACAACTGTGGTGTAAGACTAACATCAGAGTTACAACTGAATGAATATGTATTCAAGACAAATCCTGCCACTTGAGCAGGATCTTGCTGAAGTACAGGTGTGCTTTTCTCATTTGTCAGTGATTTTGACTTTTAATTAGAGAAACTAAGACTCTTTTTATACTGCTGAAACAACAACACAAAATAGTTTATTTTTGTTAGGGTTCAGACCTTTGGTTGGTTAGAGCCAGGGCTAGGAAAATAATGCTGTAGTCATAATTTGCAGGGTTTTTACAGTATCACTTGCTTCTGAAGAACATGTACAGTGCATGTGCAGCTGTAGTATTGTTTTAAAAACAGGTCATATTTATAAATAGTGCTATAACACAAAATAAGAGGTTCTAGTGTTGGATTTGCATAGTATTTCAGATACGCTTAGGTTATGAATGTCACCAGTACTGCCTGTGTTTAAATATAAACACATGGCATATGTAAAGGGTGAGCCCTGGAATAGAAAAAAGGGCAAAAGATTCCTTTGAATCAGTTGAATGAGTCATGTGGTAGTGGTAAGTGTTGAAACTCTTTCACAGAATGTGAAAAGATTTGTGGTTTTTTTGAACCTTTTTATTTTGGGCAGATTCACTCATTAGAAATGCTTTAATCTTCAACATTTAGAGACCTTTTCCTTTACTGATAGTATCCTTCAATTGTAAAATTTAACGTTTTCTGCTGCTTCAGAAAATAGATTTACAATGATCAGTTACTCGCAAAAAGTACTACATCACTATCAGACCACAGTAATTATCTCTACTGTGGTTCACTTGCAAGTCTGCAGATACTTTTTAATTCCATCTTTTGAGTTCATACATTTAGATGCAGTTTGGTGTCTGTACTTCACCATCAATTCCATATGAAAGTCCACTACCTCTTTTCCCTGTGACCACTTCAGAATCAAGAATTAAAATTTGATGAAGTAATCTTTCACATCCTTCTCCCAATTACATGAACAAAAATTTATCTGGATGATAAATTTCATCATCTTAACTGGATAATGAACTGTCTAGCTACATTCCAGACTAGTTCTTAGTCACAGTTTTTTTTTCTTGACCTAAGTCAACCTCTTAAAAGCACAACTTTCACTGTTTAAAGAGTAGCAAATCTGCAAATGATAAATTACAGTGTTAAAACACATGCCTAGAAAACACTTTGAGATTTAAAGGTCACCTAACTGTTATTTATTTTGTTGTTTGAGCCACAACAGGAGTCCAATAGGAAGATTAGTTCCCAAAAATTTCAGTATATCTTTCATTGAAAACAATAACTAAAGTGCTAAAGAAGGGAGCACAGCTGTTTAGATTCTCTTCATCAGTTGAAATATGGTGTATTTAATATCACCTAATATCACATGGAAAAGAAAAGTAGAGACCATTTAAAACTGTTCACACACACAAATTTATACCAATACTCCTCAGTGATTGCCACACTGTAGTTTTAGCTGAAGCGGTTCTACTTTGTGTGCAACCTAAACATAATAATAATTTTTCTTTAAGTTATTTCCTACTGCAAATATCCAATTGGAAGACAAAAGACCTAGTGCATATGTAGCAATTTACATTTACTGTTCATTGAGAGTTTCTGGATAACAAAACTATTATCACATTTCAGTTATGAAACCCAACAATAAGTAATGAATGTACCATTTTCCTATGCCTGATGAATTGGTTTTTTTTTCCCTGCTACTATGGATGCAGTAGTTTTTCATATTGCCATGGCATCTCAGCTATACCTTCCTGAATCCCATATTCCTGAGTAATAATCATGCATCTCTATCATGAAAAAAACAGGTTGCTCCAAAACCTCAAGTCTCTTCAGTGAACAGAAATGGGCCTAAGAAATAACCTAAGAACACCTGAAACTAGACTTTTAGCTTTGTGAGCAGGCATAGGTCAAAACAAGCAGAAGCACTTGTCCCATTTAAGTCACATACACAGACCAGCCTATTAAATGAAAGCATTCTATGGTGAAGCTTATGTTGTAGTATTTTTTCTTTTTATGAGTCAGAGTTTCAAACACAAATTGAAAGCTCTCTGGAGGAAAGTAAGAGGCAGAATCTAGTGATAAGAGAAATGCCTTTTGCATAGCATTTGAGATGATTAAAAGCTGTTGAAAGCTTTTCTAGTCAATTACATTGCACAACTTTATAAGGAATCAGGGCTTGTTTCTGAATGGAGCTCCAAGTTGGCCCCTGTAGAGTATGAAAACAGAACAGTAAACTCAGTTAAGGTGAAAATCTAGAAAAAGGCAAACAAATTTACCAGGAAAGAACAAATAAATATAGAAATATAAAACCTAGGCTGTTGAGAGTGCACAGTTCCTTTTCTCCCATTGCATAAGATTATTCTGACCCAAATAGACACAATAGTTTAACATCATGAGTCTCTTGGAGTCTCTACATATTTTATGAAATTACACAGGCAGGCAGAATGAAGGTTTTGTGTTTGCCCATTCTAAAAGAAAAAAATACAGTAACACTTGTGTTTTTGTTAAATTCACACGAGAGAGAAATAAGTTTCAAGCATAAGAGCTTCAAATTTATATATAAGCACAAGCTCATTGAGAATTCCCTTTTATAATTAGAAGTTATATTAAATCACCTAGCTTTACAGATTTACCTGATTCCTGTCTCAGTTTTACTGTTCTTACATCCAAGTAACACCTTTGACTCCACATACCCCTGGGTACTAACTACATCAGTAAGAGGGGAGTCTGCTGGCGATACTTTAATTTGCATAATTTGCAGTTTAAAAAATTAAATTTTATTTCATTACCTCTTTTAAGAACTGTCAGACTCTAGAAACAAGAGAATTTAAAAAAAAATCTGATGCTGAGAAAAGCTTTATTCCAGAGTTACACCCATTTTCTCAGTGTCACTGAATCTTCTCTCTGTTTCTTTTCTTAGACAGAAATTTTGATGTGCTGCTTGCAAAGCACATTAGATATCCTTTTAAGACTATACCAGTGAAACTTCCTTCATGCCCAGCTATGTCATCTGTTCTCATCATACGATATTATCTCCAAGTCTTCTCTTACTAAAAGTATATTGCTGTGTTTCTTTGACACTACTTCTCACTTAAATTCTCACTCAGGCTGAAGTACCGTTTTCCAAATAAATTTTCTTAGAAGGTTGAAAAACAAAGTGGAACAGTTCTGGATAGCCTCTATAATATCCTAGTTACTCCAAATATTTTTTGTTGTTGCAATTTTGCAATTGGCCTTTTTTCTTTTTTTTTTTTTTGGTGGGGGGAGGGTGTTTTGTTTGTTTGTGTTTTGTTTTGTTATGTTTGTCCTGTGGTTTGTTTGTGTGTGTGGTTTTTTTTGGTTTTGTTTTGTTGTTTTTGTTTGTTTGTTTGTGTTATTGTGGGTTTTTGGTTGTTTTTGGTTTTGCTTTTGTTTTTGTTTTGGGAGGAATGTTGTTGTTGCTTGTTTTTGGTTTTTGGTTTGGTTTTGTTTCCTTTTGTTTAATAACACCACCTGTAATATGACCTGAAGCCTTCTTGGTATAATGGGAGAACAGATTGAACAAGATTTGAGCTTTTATTACATTGATCATTGGAATCATTATTGCAAGATATTAAAGGGAAAGATTAATTCCCCTTAATATCTTGCAATAATATTTATAATTTACAATAATTGATGTTAAAAAAATGCTTTTGCAGTTTCTTTTGTAGATTTCTACTTCATTATTTATTTTTTCAATCAAAAGACATTTGGAAATTTTCCTTCCTAGTACTCTTAGCAAAGATGAAGATTTAAGCAAAGTGATCTATAAAAGTGCATTTGCTTCTAGCCACTCCCTGCAAACCAACCAAACAAAAACCCCTGAGAGATTAAAAAAAGTGAGCTTTGAAAGAGTGATTGGATCAAACAGATGGTGCATGGCCTCGGAGTAACCTCCTAGCCTGCCAAATCCCCCCCATGCACACAATTTCCTTATTGGGAGAGTAGAATTGTGTGGGAGTGAAGTGGATTCATTTCAATTGCAGTGGCCAACTTATTTTGAGTATTATGGACTATCTGAACAGTTATACCAAAAGGATGGAGTTAGATTTCAGTGAGATATAGTTCTCAGAAGTTTTTCTTTTGCTTTTCTTCATATTTCTATCAATGTTTTTAAAGGATAGCTACCCTTTAAATCTCATGTACTGGAAGAAGTCTAGCAAATATCCACACAAGAAAGTTTAAAATGAGTTTCCTTGTTTCCATGCAGCACTGGACAATTTTACTTTTATTTCAAATAGCAGTTTATTTTCTAAAGTAAAGGTTGTCAACAAAATTTCAATTTTTGTTTCTAGCATAGAAAGGCTTTTTATCAGATCTAAGGCAGCAATTTCTGGGTGAAAGAAGATCAAAAATTTTTTAAGAATTTTCTACATTCACCTATGAAACTTTCCCTTGCTGTGTCTGTGTATTTTAATGCAGATAACAAATAGCCACACAAGACTGACTGAAAGAAGATTATCTGTATAGAAAAATTCTATCCCTTAGAGGAAATTTCAGTTGAGGGTCTTGAATTTCTTCTAAGTGGAGAAGTGTCATCTTCCCAACAGCTAATAAGTTGTTTGGTTTTCAGACTAGATTTCACAAGTACTTTTCCTCCGTCCCCTTCAGGTTTTGTCATGACAGTGCTATGGCTGAGGTGTTTCAAAAATTTTAAATCATCTGGTGCTTTAGCACTTTTTTTAGTACAAGGTATTACCAAGTGATGCTGTTCCAGCTTTTGACTAAGAGAGTGGTAGAGCCATTGAGCAAATTACGGCTGAGATTGAGGGTACGGCAAAATAGAGAGGAAGTAGGATGACCGCTGTAACGCTGAGGTAGGACAGATTAGAAGACATCTTGCTATCCAAAAGGACTAAACTTTCAGTTAGAGCTGGGTTTGGTCCAACTTCCAGTAATATTTCCTAGCCCCAGTATGTTGGCCAAAACCAGAAAAGCCTAACCAAGTCCAGCAAAATCTCTCCCCAGAGAATTCCACAGTTTTACTGTGCACGTATGCACTTATTCCTGGGAGTGTTAGGAATTTAACTGGTGGTGATATTTCTCATAGATACAAAGAAGTACATTTAACTACTTTTGCATGCACTGTCTTCAGAGGCATCACTTAACAGAACAGGATTACTGCTGCAAAAAATCAAAGGTTGAGTTATGAAGGAATAATCAATTTTGAAAAACATAAAGTTAAGATTTTTGCTTTTTTTTGTGCAAGGTCTTTGTGCATGGAAAATAAGGACCATCCACAAAGACTGAAGGCAACAAGGATTCAGTTGAAGTTAACAAAAATTTCCCAATGGCCTTTTTGTCAATATCTTCCTCTTTTCCTCAGAAAACAGAAGTATTTTTTAGTTTGCCTCTGCACAATTTCTGACATCAGGGTAGTATGCATGCAAATGATTTTTTTGAGATTTAAGTAATTAATTGTCTTACCCCTGTGCTTTTCCGTACCTAATTTTTCAGTTTTCTTCAGGCCTCCTCAAAAAAATAATTATGTGTCTATTCTTAAATGCTTCTGTCTCTGATATTTTTAAGTTTCAAAATAAATAATTATAGCAAATCTTAGCTAGACTCTACATCTGTTATTTCAGTAAATTTGAAGTCAAGTTGACTTTTCTTGTATCTTAATGGAAATAGTGATTTAGAATTGCAATATGGTGAACACCTAAGAACTTCATTCTTGTGAAGTATATTGAGATTCTTACTAAAACATCAACAAAAATCATAATAAAACATGAGTTTTTTAAAAGAAATTTACTGCAAATAAAATTAACCACATATTTATTCTCAGCAGCATAAATGGGATCAAAGCCAAAGTCTAAAACTGCATGCATTTTAGTTTATTTTAAACAAAATTTGTAATTAATAATCCCAAAACCAGTAGTATTGTGGGTTTTGGGGTTTTTCAACAATTTTTAAATTAATATTTTAATTAATTTTAAAATTAATATTCATGCCATAATTAAGTATCCAACTGATAGGTGATCATTTTTTGTCTAAACCATATTTCAGTCTTTACCTTTGACCCTTTTCAGACCATGGAGGTTATGTATTATTGGGTCTGTAATCTGATTCCAATATGAGACTTTGAATATCCTTCTGACAAATTTGCTTTCACTAAAAAAAAAAAAAAAAAAAAAAAAAAAAGCATAATAGTATATTTTTCAAAGTACAAATAACTTGGTTTAGTTAAGCTAGGATATTGCTAATCGACTGAACAAGTAAGAAAAGGATGAAGCAAAAAGTATGCTTCAATGCTCTTCAATATATGAATTTTTCTTTTGTTTCTGAAAAATATTGCACTAAGGTTAATATTTTTGGTTAAATCGGTCAAAATTTTTTCAGAGGAATTCAGAGTCTAAATTTTTTCAGAGGAACAAAAAAGAAAAAATAAAACAAATTAAAAAATCCTCCCCAGAGCCCCTCCAAATCCTCAAGAGGAATAGAGTACTTAACAAGCACAGAAATCTGAATGAAAATAAAAATGCTTAACATTCTTCAAGTAGCTTAATTGTGTATTATCAAAAGGACCCTGGTGTTTAAAATAGCAGGAACTGCTGTAGAACATTACTTAGGTACAATACTAGAGTAAAATGATGAAGGGCAAGAATTAAACTGGAAAGTTAACAAGTTCTGTTTAAAATATCTTGCATGAAAACTGTAATAACTGTAAGTGAGCCAGGAAATGTCAGTACCACATAGTTGCTAAAGCTCTGAACAGATTTAAGAGGGATCAAAGTCAAAACCATGGGTCAACATACATCCATAGGTACAGAAAAAATTGAGATTAATATGATCATCCCTCTAACACTTTAGTTGCTTATACATGCCCCAACATGACTATTAAAAAAAACTTAATCAATCCAAACACAGAACCTGTTTATGTGTATGGCAAAACAAACTAATTATTGTGCAGGTATCTAAAAATGATAGAGGGTAGGTAGTCTGTTCCTAGTTCTTTAAGGAATGGGTGGCAATGGTGATACATAGCCACATGGTGATACATAGCCATGTGAGCACAGAAGAAGGTATAATAGATTGTTATTACTCAAAAATAATAGGACCAGAAACTAGATTCCCTCTTCTACTCTCTCCTAAATGTACCTAAATTTTGTCTTCCCTCTAGAAGGACTGATGATTCTTTTGTTTCTGGATACTTAGTCTGATTTAGTAATGAAATCCTATTCTTCTGGTTGTTTCACAGGGGTAGCAAGGGTTCTTTGGAGCAGGAGCTTCATCCTGCACAGGTTAAGGAGGACATCTGACTCAGAGCCTTGTACTACATAGTTTCTATGACTATGACAGTGTTTGTTGGGTTAGGCAGAATTCATCACAAATAGCTGAAGAAGCCTAAATTCTCCTGCATGCAATGGAAGCTCAAGACAGCTAACTTCAGATCTTTCAAGTTTTCTTAGGATCTGCTAAGAATTCACTATGATATCAAATGAAAATGAGGATATAGAGGAGAAAGTGATGGACTGGGTAAAGTGCTAAGGCAGAGCCAAACAGAGCATGCGCCCTCTTCAGGAACATGCACACTGTTGAATGAGAGGCAATGCATATAATTGTGTTTGAAATAAAAGATAATAGCCAGATATTTTTGCATCGACCCAATTTTCCAGTGAGTTTGCATTGAAGTTAAATTGTCGACTTAAATGCAATAGGTGCTAGATGGAGTTCTTCCATGTTCTTAATTAGTATGTAGAGTTGATACAGCAACTTCTGAAAAAAAAGCCTGTGCTAATATTCTGCCCCATGGAATATGGTTGCAAAATCATTGAGCAAATGAACATTTTGGTACCTGATGAAACTAGCCCATAAATTACCTTCCCTCTCTTTGATGAAGTAAATAACCTAGGGAGTTTAATCTACTATTTTTATATCTGTTCCTTGAAGTTTTTTGCCAATTGTGAATGATAACTGTTTTGGCATCAAGAAATAAGCAAGCACTCCAACGCTGTAAGGATTGTGCAGCATGTCTTCCATCATATATTTTCTGCATTTAGTATCTTTCTTCAGCATCTGTATTGGTTGCGCAAGGATTTTGACTGTTACTTATTGATTAATGTTATTTATTGGCTCAGACACCGCAGAGATAAGTGTAAGAGTTCTTCCTGTGGCGCCTTGACCAAATATTTTCTGTAAGAATCTTACTCTGAAGATTTTTTGATAAATATACTCAGCAAGCAGATCATTCGGAAATTAAGATTTCTGATGCACCTAATTAGAGTGTTAATGCATTAGTGTTTCCTGATGTCAAAGAAGTACCATAAAATTTTGAAAAGGAGTATCAGGATAAGTGAACTGAAATGTTTATGTTATAATTCTTTAATATTGCACAAGTAAAAAATTTCTGCAAGTTCTTCTTGTCTCTAAAAGCTTTTGTTTTGATTTTCATAGAAAACTGATACTTGTTGCATGTTTTTGTTTTGAAACAGAATGTCTGTTTGAGGAAATTGTGGAATACTTTGGAACAGTATAAAAAACTGGGATATTTCCCAAGACCATAGTCAGATAAAACTTCCAAAGATACAACCTCTTGGGGCAGTGGTCTGGATTAAGCTGAAAGGAACTGACACAGAGAGGAAAAAATTTCAGCAAGACTGCGAATTTCCTGAGGAATGTCCTTGTTGTTTGGATACAACTTCCATTTTATACTGTTTGTTGTTTCACGGCTGAGGTATCTTTCAGTGAAAGAAAAAGCATTTTCTAAAGATGTGGATGCAAAATGAAGGTAGACACAATGAACCCAGATGACCCTGATACTTAAAAACAAACTTCCTGTATGTAGGTACCAGGAGCATTCTGTCTCTTTTGTTTTTCCTCCTTTTTGTGAGCAATATTATCTGCAAAATGATAATAAGTTATGGTCAGAAGATGGTGTGTGTCCCATTGCACAGTTTTGAAAAGCATCAACTGAGTTAATGTAGGCTAGACAGATTTTGAAATATAGACATTACACAAACTTTAGAACCAGTTGCACTATTTGAATGTCAGGACCTGTAGGTCTTTTGCAGAAAGTTTTGCAGAAGATTTTTCTTTTCTCCTGCATTTTTGAGCAACCTTTTACTTAACAAGGGAAGAGAAGAACTAGATTGTACTACAGAATTGGAGAATCACACTGTTGACATGCTAAGCATAGCTTCAGCTTTTCAAGCAAATGAGCTAATTAAAGGTGCAAAGCTCACCACATGACATATATTCAACTGTTTAGTGTGCTTGAACTTTTATCTCAGGTTAGCATTTGTCTGATGGAACATGCTATATTATGACAGATTTAAAGCATTTAAAAACATTCTTTCTCTCATTTCCAAGTAACTCAGGTATATGACAGTGAGAATGAACCAGAGGGCATATTCATTAAGATTTCTTTTTTCATGATGTTGAACCTAGCTTGCCTCAGCAGAGTTCCAACAGTTACACATTGGCAGCTGCAAGAGGCTTTCACTTTTCATTTAACTGAGGGCATGATTCTCCATGAATATGTTATAAGAAGCTGTAAACTGGAAAGAAACTACAGATTTTTTATCTACCAGATGATAGTCTCCCAAGATAATGTACATCCTCCCTAGCATGTAATAAAGCTTAGGTGATCCCATAGCATATGTTTTATCTCCTCTGTACAGACTCCAGGTATTCTAATCAAGAAAGATAGAACGGGTGACGGTTTCCTGCCCTGAGAAAAATATGTTTTCATTGTCATTTTAAGCTTTTCCTAACATTACAAATTGTTACTAACATTACAAGTCGTTCAGAAGTTAAGCATTTAAAAAGTTCTTGTGGTTTAGGAAGAAAAAAAAATTATTTTCTATATAAATGCTCAAGAGCATCTGTCTTTAATAAAGCCACTCTTGGCCAAATCTACTTAACAATAAACTGGTCCAGTTTTATCCTCCCATGCTAGCTGCCAGATTAATTTCCACTCCCTATTTCTGACATGGCATGACCAGATCCATTCTGGGTTCACAGAAAGATAGTGATCACAGCCTCCATTAGGAAATTCCATCAAGTCTAAGGGAGATTAATACCAAACTAATGTGGTTTGATGGCACAGTTTGCAGGCAGGAATGAAAGAGGAGAAACTTACTGAAGAGCTATTAAGTGACATGAGAATTTCTATGTGTAAAACAACGGCAGAGAAAACAACAGGTTGAGTTTGGACTCAAACTGGTTTTATGGTGCAAAATTATGATGGGATGCTGATAATACCCAGGTCATGGTTTTGATACTGATCACTGCCCTTACAGAAATAGTTACTCTCCATTTTATAATTATTTGTATTAACTACTTCTGTGTCTTTGAGTAATTATGTTGACTATATTGATAGATACATCTTCTTCATTTATGTTCATTCTGATCTAATTGATCTATTGAGCTAAGTGGATAGAATATTATTTGATTTAATATAGTTATACTGGTCAGGACCAAAGGCTATTTAAATTGAAATAACATGCTACTTAGTTCTGTGACTTTGAGTCTGAGTTTATACATCCAGATTCCAGTGAGGTGCCTAAGCCATTTTCCTTCAATTCAAGTATCCCAGTTTATAGCATTGCCTTGAACCAGGAAAGCATCCCTGTTTTGAAGAATAACTCAAATGCAAAGTAGCAAGTCAAAATTAACAATGTTCTTGACTTTCTGTCAGAACTAAAATCATGCTCTGTATCTAAGTTAAAAATAAAATCATGCTCTTTATATAAGTTATAAATAAATAAATAAATAAAACTACTTCTGTTATGTAATATGGAAGTTGAGATCCTTGATCCTGAGGATTTTGAATTAAAGTTGCATTCTTTCTACTGAATTAATAGTCTTTTCTGTTAAGCAAAGGGTTCTACAGCAAAGTTTTAACTAGAGACAAAATACATTGTAGAAAATAAAAAGATAAGAACAATGGGAATTTTCTTTAATTTATCTAGGTATGCTGAAGTAAAAAATATGTTTGACGGAAAGAACTTAGAGGAAAAATATGTTCTTGAATTGATTTTTTAGTTTCAAAAGTAGACAAAGAGTTTCCATTGAGTGTTTCAAAGAACTGACGTCATATAAAAGGAAATGGAGCTGAGAGATATTTTGATAGAGTGGTAGAAATACATAAATGCATTATTCTTTATATTTACCCCTGAATTTTTCAATGCTAAATAGTTAAATAAATATGGCTTATATCAAAGTGTCCAATCTGTAAATGTGTTTGGTAGTATACATTCATTATTTTTTATATATTTATTATGCATTCAAACATTTGTTTACTTCTTTATTGTACATCTATTCCAACATTACCAACATAAGGTTTCATTGTGTTTACTGATCTTGGATCATTATAAAAAAGTCAGCCCTGATTTTTAGAGCTAGGAATCAAAGAAGCAGAGCAAAAATGGCAGAACACACTTCCATTTTACTTCAAAGTGGATGGATACTTGAAAAGTCTGTTAACAAAAAAATTTATTCTCCTGCTGAAGTATTTGGATAGTATATATTTATAAGTAATTTATTAGCAGATAAAGTGCACTCAGAAAGCTTTATCTTTTAGGAGCAGCACAATCCATTAGGGGACACCTCAGTAAGATACTGGCTGACATTGCATGTAGTGATAAGTACTTTTTTCCCTGTAAGTATAGAGGTTATTTACAAAAAATATTTAACCCACTCTCTCCATTGCTAGTATTATTTCTTATTTTATAAGATCAAAGATGTTAGGCAAAGAAAAGAAAATATGGGATCATATTGCCTTTTTAAAAGTATAATTTTCAGGCTCATTTCCTGAAGTTTATCCTCATAACATTTTAATTAATTGTATGTATAATTAAGATATTTTTTTCCTTTCTCTTTCACATTAACATAGTAATAACTCATGGAATAATGTGACATTTTTATTCATGCTGAATATATTTAAATAATGTACTAAAATATCTTCTTGTGAGTTATTTGGTGTTTCCTAGCTTGCTGGCACTGCTTCACTCTCCACATTGCTGACTTTCAAAATTGCCTGAATTAAATCATGTTCAAGGAACAAAATTAGCCTGCCAAATGACAGCACATGAAGTTGGAAAGCAGCAGTAACATAATTTTGGAGAGAGTAAACTTACCTACACAGCATGACTAATTTGAAGCTCAGCTAGCAGTGATGTGAACAGCAGATATGATCGATGTGTCCACTCTTCAGACTTATACATGTAATTTTCACTGTTGTGAGTGTTACAAATAAATATCTGCACACAGTAGAAGCCCTGTTATCTACCTGGCCAAAGAAACACACTAATGATGCCAGTGCCCCAACCCCAAAAACAGCCTCTTGTGGTAAAGTCAGGGTAGGTAACACCCTCAAATAGGTTTCCTCTTGTGATGTGTAGCACAGTCATAAATATTTCTCAGTAAAATTTCTTGGACTGTTTCTTCTTATGACTCTTCAGGCTGATTTGCCAGAAAGAACCAGGCTGGATTTCAGTATATTCTTTTGAATTGCTTTTATTCAATGATGCCTCATGTTCTAACGTAGTTCTGACTTTTACAAATGCTGTAATTTGGATCAATTTTTGACTTCATAGGAACTTCAGGTCAACCACTTACCACAGGTTCTTTAGTAAGCAAACTGTGGTGTTCAGATTTGCCAAAAAATATACACAACATTTTTGAAGTTACATGTTCAAGGGAGGACTTTATTTTTCTACTTTTCAAGTACATTCTCTCTCTTTTTAAGTGTCTGAGAACCAAATGATTTCTTTGGTAATGTGTACATAAACTCATAAAATGTGTTTTTTCTCCAGATGTCCTTCTGTGCAGAAGTTATTTCTTCAAAGGCAGCCAGTGTCAGTGTGTTGAAGGTGAAGCAGCCAATGGTTTAATTTTTAATTGAGTTTCTCTATAGTGCATGCAGAAATATTCAGTAGTCTCTGAATTCCAGAGCTTTTATAAGGCCTATTTATTAATGCATTCCAATTATTAGAGTCTTCTTTGGAGCTGCTGGTGGTCCATTATATTTCAGAGACATATGGGCTCCATTTCCAAATCTACTTTTTTCAGGTTTTGAAAGTTGATCTCATCAACTTTTTTTCAGATTTTGTGGAGAGGTTGATTTATATGGAAATGTATTCAGAATAAGAAGGAAAAAACACATACACTTAATGTTTCATTGCATTTTTTCAAAATCATAACAGTGGCAAAAATAAACTCATAGCTAGAAAAATTCACAGCAATACAGAACATAAATTTCATATGATGATGATGATATTGGCAATGATGACAATGATGATGGAGATGACTGCAGCAAAATACTGTGCCAAGGAAGGAAGAAGATGTTGCTACTGAAGATATTGCTGCTCAATGCAGAATGAGGCCTCAAGAGATGAAGACAAGGTCAGGCTTGAATAGCAGCACTATAACCCCAGATTTATGCTTTTGCTGGAGAAGATTTAAATATGACACAGCACATAGCCGGACTCATCTCTGCAGTACTTCTCTCTATGTTGTATTTGCTATGGACTTGTGACTGAGTGTGGTTTGGAAAAAAAAAATTCCCCCAAAAATGCCATTGGAATTCTGCAGTAACTTCAAAGGAGAGTAACAACTCTTTTTGTGGGTTTTTACCTGATTTTCTATTCTGCCAAAACACTTGCCAAGAGCCCTGCCTTCAAGCTGTACTTCCTACCATCTGTCATGGCCTTTGTGGTAGATTGCTTAGGTGTGTTGCAGCCTGTTGTGTGTTCACAAAACAGAAACAGATCTTTCCATCAGATTATCTGCATATCAAAAGATAGGTATGCATTCTGAAATTTCACTTTGGTGTGAGGATGTCTTTCCTCATTATATATTAATGTCCCCAGTTAAGTTTAGTTGTTGAGCGTAAAACACAGACCACTATCTATTCAACCATATTTATGCATAAAATATTTTTTAAATTAAAGTTACAATTGAATTAAGTTATTTTTTTTAAGTTCTTATCATACAAATTCGCTTAAATAATTAGTCCTCCTTAAGAATGTATTTAAACATCTCTTCATGTTTAACTATACACGTATAGTATATGAATAACTGTATTCTCAAAGAAAAGAATCAAGGTCTGGTCTGCTAGAAAAAAATAAAGATCTATCCTTGAGTATTTTCAGTGCTAGATATTTAAATTTACATAGTTAGAATAGAAAAGAAGTTTAACTACTCATGAGTCTTTTTGCATTACCGAGGTTAAACTTTAGATTAGAAACAGCAAGTGACTGAAAGAAATTAGAAGGAGCTGGGGGACGGGAGGGAATACTGCAATTGCTAGACTACCTAGCTGTCCAAAATATCTGACAATTGCAATGAAATTTACTTCTCTCAGAGTTACTAATCCTCAGCATGAATGGGATTTGAGAGAATTAAGGAAAAAAGAGAGCAGACCTCAGGAATTAAATACAGCTCTATATGTTAGCTGTGATTTATATCACCTATCTTTATCGACCTTAAAAAAACAGATGTTCACCCTGAGCTCGTGATTTAGAGTTTCTTTTTAGATATTAAAAAGAAAGTAGAACCTACAAAGAACAATTCCATTTTTCCTAAACTGGACATCTAGGAGACATCTAGGAGAAATTGATTAATTGCCTACTAGAGCTTCTGTTTTTACTTATATTTAGTGTCATTTACATGATCATCTTACACTGTGTACTTCACTTTGAGATTTCCTACATGCAATGACCTCAAGCCAAGGTGAAGCAATTAGTATCTGGCAAGAGTGTGAGCTGCTCAAAAACTTTCTACAGTGTCAGGACTATAAGCAGAGCTGCATTCCCATGAAATACTAGAGATCTTTCACTTGTGCTAAGGTTTTTCTGGACTTTTTTGGTGTAGGAGGGTCTAGTCACTGCTTAGGTCCAAAAATAATTTTGTAATTGCCAAGTATTGTCTCGGATAATAAAATAATTAAATATGTCCATCTATCTGTCTGTCTGTCTATCTATCTATCTATCTATCTATCATCTATCTATCTCTACCTATCATATATATGACTTCATATTTCAAAACTCTTGGAGCCATGTTGTGCATATGCAATTTTTCTAGTCTTAGACATTAGAACAAAAAGCTCAATATTCTACAGAGTTGTTTGCTCCTGGAATCTTATGGGAATCAAGCACTAAACACGCTGCTGGCTGCAATCATAGTGAGAAACAAACTAGAAGCAGTTGAAAACTGTGGTAGTCTGTGTTTTTATGTTTTTTTGTGTTTTATAATTACTCAGTTAATGAATTAATGTTAGTCAGTTCAGTTGGTTCATCCCATGTACCGCTATTTCTGTCCCTCATAGTTGCTTTCTCCCAAACTGTTGATCCAAAAGTGTCCCACCACTTGCCAATCTCTCTGCTCCTCCCCGCGACTTGTCCACATATAGCTATGTCAATCCAAGTTGCACAACCCACCTCCCTTGTCAATCTTTATGCCCCCACCCAGTTTTTCAGGAATGTTCCCTGTCAGTTACCCTGCACCCTGCAGATGATTTGTCCCTGAGACCTTGTCCCTCCCTTGTTTGTTCCCCACTGGTTGCTGTAAGCCCTAGACTCCTCCCCAAGTTTTCCCGAGTTTTCTCCCATTGGTTGCTCCCAGACTGCTCCTGTACATGCCTACACCCTTTATAAGTTGTTACAGAGGACTGTTCAGTCAGCGCTTGTTTCTGACTCCCGTTGGGATTAAAGTCTCACTGGTGCATTACACAAGTGTTCTCTTCCTTGTTTCTCTGTTTCAGGATTCTCATCATTCATTCAGGCAGGTTTCCCCACGCAGCTGCCCACACCACCACCAGCTGCTCTCATCTGAGACTTGGGGTGGCCACTCTGGTGGCTCTCTGTGGCCACCAAGGGAGACCTAGCCGGTGCCATCCCGTCTCTGTGGCTGTAGCCTGAGAGCGACAGAAAACTACATTCATTTCAGAGAAGATTCATGTTGTCTGTTCTAGCAAAATTTATAAATAAAAATATTTATAAATAATAATTTTTTTATAAATTAAAAAAAAAATTGTTTACTGTGATGTAGAGTTAAAGTGATTATATAATGTTAAATGGGAAGAAGTAAACCCGAAACCTAAACTCCGGCCATATCCATTAACAGTATGAGGTATTTCCTATAATGTGTTTGCAGCATCAAATGGTGTACCATAACCCAGATACTGTAGGTGCTGAATTCCTATCTAATTACCAGTGAAAACTCTAGAGCATCTAACTGTACAGAAGGATATTTCAATATTTCACTGCTATCCTTATACACAAGGAACTGTGATGGCAAGCCATTTACAGACTGTACAGAGAGATGAGCCTTGGAAGAAACCAAAAGGAAAATAGTAGTTGCTGACGTCTCCTAATCTAACTAAAAATGCCTGTGAGCTCTAATAAATCGTGAAGGGAGGAAATTATATTAAGAAATGTAAACTTTTATAAACATATATTGTATCTAAATGACTACCTATTCTGATAAACAGGTAGTTAAGGAAAAGTTCAGTAGTCATGAAAATATAGTAGGATGTAAAGTAACACATACAATAGGATATAGTATATAGTAGGATATAAAGGTGATCTTGTAACTTATTGACAAAAGTCAAAATACACTCTCTTTAAATCAAGCTGGAATATGAATATGAAATTCATTAATATTTAATAAATATTTACATATTACAAACTGGAATATTAAATGGAGGGTCTAAGATGGAGCCAAGGAAAATAATTTTATGATGTGATGACAATTATTTGATTAAATAGGATTAAGTTTCCAAGGAGCAACTGTAGAATACCACCCCTTTTAATTTCACTGCAGAATAAGTTCAGCTGTAGAAAAAATTATGCATAGCAAGAGAGATTTGAAATTCTCTCTGAAAGTTAAGATTTTGAATGGATAAAGCCTCATAACAGGCTTCACAGTGGGAGATAATAGGAAGTAAAATATTTGTTCCTGATCTGTCACTAGCTTGAAGGAGTGTAAACACACCTCTCTTGTTTTCCCAGTAAAGATAATGAGGGTTTTGTCACATATAAATCCTTTGGGAGAGATTTTACTGTTAGATGAAAGCTAAATTGGCCCTTTACCTCAGAGAGAAAGACGTATGGGACACCTTCCTGAGATTTATTTTTAAAACATACAGAAAGTTGTGTCTTTGATAGTAAAACAATGAAAAAAAGAAGATGAAACAAGGTATTCCTTTTGGTTCATTTGTCCTTTCCCATCCACATTAATTTTTAAAAGAACAAGACTGTATTTGAAAAATATTGTTTTTTCTTGCTGGCCTTTTCAGTTTTCTTATAAAGAAGATGGTGATTGAACTTAAGGCAAAGCACTGTAAGTGCAAGTTCCATTTATTTTCTAACTATTGACAAGATTTAACAGTTTCTTTGTTCTCTTGAAATAAGAAGTCAAATATTCACAAAGAAGAGCTATGTGCTGACTGCAGCCATTTAATCTACAGTCTAGAACTTTGAAAACAGAAGACACTTCACTGTGATCACATTAATTTAGTTTTGAATGTCTGTAGAACACCCTAGCTGAGAAATGAATGTGAAACCATTTAACAAAATACGTGTATTTTGCCTGTGCCTTTGTAGCGATAAACTGCTGTCATACTGGCTAATCTACCAGGTTTTTGTAGTTACCCACCTGGGCTGGAATATGGCTGCATGGACCGTGCAGGCAGACAGGCAAGAAGGTTGTTAGGAAAGCAAGACCTGTTAGTTTTCAAAGGAGCTAGAGGTTGTGGCTAATTGAACCCTTCAGTTCAACACCTGTTAGATTAAGGGAGTTAAAAAACTTTTCCAGAAGTTCACCTTTCTCAGCCAACAGGAGCACATTAAGACCTACAGTGCCCATCTGTTTAGAGAACAAATAAGAAGCACAAAAGGAGGAGAGTAAAAAGAAAATGGGCTAAAACAAGCATGGGGAAAGTAATGTCCGAATATATATTAATGTGCAAGAAAGTAAGTCTCTCAGGATAGCAGAGTTATGATTCTGAAAATAGCATGAGTTTTTGACCCCATATCAGCCCAGTTTTACCTCCAGTTTGAGAATAAATTATTTACAATAGAGAGAGGAGACTTCAAGGACTGATTGAGACTGAGATAAAATCTCAAACTACTACCTTGATAAAAATGGAAACATCCCAAACATTCTGGAATTTAACCTGTGTGATTAGGATTCCTGTGACATATATTAGTTAAAAGGGATGCTATTTACTATTACTGCCTTTGTGGTTTTTATGTATGGATTGTAAATCAATCGTGGTTAAGAAGTCTTTATAGCTTTTGCCCATCATGCTTAAAGTCTGCTGTTAATGTCTTGTGATTCTGGTGTGTATTTCAGATTTCAATTTTTAGTATAGACATCTGTTTCTGTCTATGTTACTTCAAAGTAATTACTCTGTGGACATATAGTTAAATATTTAAAAAATATTCATACTGCAGCATGCAGTTCTGGGGCCAGCCATCTCTTTCCAGAATCCCCAAGCATTTCCCAGTGTATCAAGTCCTTGCCCCCAAACCTTGCATGGCATGACAGGAGAAGGACCTCAGCTGCTTCACTCCTCCTAGAGCCAGTTGTATTGTCAGGGATCCTACCTGGAGTCCTTCCCATGGGGGAACTATGAAGATTGCTCACTCTGTCAGCTTGTCTACTTATACCAGGAGACAAGGTGTGTTGTGAAACACACACACACAAAAAAAACCAAACAAACAAACAAACAAAAAAAACCACCCCCAAAACCAAACAAACGAAGAAAACCCAACCAAACAAAAAAAAAAACCACACCCAAAAACCACCCCAAAATACCCATTATATTGATAGAAGGAATGTATGCAAGTTACTTATTTCTAAATCTTACTCTTGTTGCTAACTTGTTCCTTATGTTACTTGATCCATTTATATCTATTTCCCTTGATCTTTTTAAATACAGGATACTTTGTCACCTCTCCCTGGTGCATCATTCTTGTAGCCCAGAAAAGTCCAAAATGCAATATCAAGGTACCCAGTCTGAGAAACAAAGTCCTTTTCAGGATGCACTTCTCATTAATTGCTTCTCTGCATTAATTAAATATATGCAAATGGGGAATAACGTATGAAGTATGTCATGTTTAAATTAGTTTTTGGCATTGCTTCTGCTGCAACCAATATCATTATGCCAGTTTTTAACACCCCAGCAATATGAACACTTACGTATTTTCCTTTCTGTCTTTCTCCCCTGACTTTTATAAACATCCCACAGTAATGAAACAGGAAATTGCTTTTCAGCTACAGTCCTGTAATCTGTATTGTGGCTGCCACTGTTATTATGCTAGTCCACAGAACAGCAGATGTCTTTCTGTAATTTGTGGAATGTACCCAGTATGCTGAAATTTAATAGCTGAATTCCTTTTCAGAGTCACAAATGACTTTGCATTGAATGCATATTCAAGAAGCAGGCTTATATATTGAAACATTTTATTAGTGGAATTTTAAAAGTATAATTAATTTATTAAAGGTAAATGCATTAGAAACAAAGGCAATCAGTATTGGAAGCATTCAGCTTTAGTGCAGCTCTGTAGATGTAGATTTTGCTAAGGAATTTACCCTATTAAAATTTAATTTACACATTCATGTTTTAATTTTTAAAATAATGGTATGTAGATAAGCATGCAGAAATCTCTGCTCAGCCTATTTTCATGGAATAGTATTAGAGATGTGTGACTGAAATTGATTGACAGCTATAATTGAACACATAAATGGGAATAAAAGCACTGAATATAGAAGAAATATAATCCCTTTATCATTCTTAACACCTGCAGTAAGTAGATGGCTTTACATTAACTGCGAATTAGCCCCAGGAATACTGGGGTTTCAAAACAAGTTGTTTCTCTGCCTTCTTTGTCAGTATTAGCAGTGGCATAATTAGTCTAGAAGAAAATTTTCATCTCTTGCCAATAGAAATGTGAATTTACAAATGTCAGACTTGCAAAGAGATTTCAATATGTCAATACAAAGCAATGAAAGAACTAATTAACATGTATCTAACCATAAATCTTAGAAAAAGTAAAAAGTTGATAAAGAAAGGCAAGAGTGACATGACTGACACTACAAAAAATTAATAGAGAGTTAATACTTACTGCTGGGTACATCATGATACTTTTATTCTTGTTGGTGCAGTATTTGATAAACTAATGCCACAAGGGAACAGGATATAAATTAATCAATATTAAAAAAAAATATCTTAGCATTGATTCATAAATACAGACATTTTTCTGAATACTCTGAACTTTTTTTTTAATACAGTGATACATTAACTTGCCTAATTGGCATATGTCTTACACATTAATATTATTTTTTCTCAGCTAAATTTAAACATCAACAATGAACTCAACAACACCAAGAGCTCCTTTTGCACTTTTCTGTTGCAATATATTTTTGAGACACTAACATTTTTAAGGAGTCCACCACTAGAGTTCAATAAGCTTGATTCTGATAGCAGATATTAAAGCTTTCAATCCATTATGAACTTTCTAGCTAATATTGTAAGCTTTCAGATGCTAGGATTTATACGAATATTAGAAAGTCTGTGCAAGAAAATCTAAATGGGATCTCATGGTTAGATATAAAGTGCTCAGCCTTAACTCTATGAAGACATGCTTCTTTTCATTCTTCTCATCTTGAAAAACTTGTAGATCTACTCCTGTCCCGATACACACCAGATAAAATATTCAACGTGTACTGCACTTTCATTCATAAGTGGTTGAAAATGATACCTTCTTTACAAACTGCTCAATAATTTATTTTCCTTCATCTCTATTTCCATTTGAGCACTCAGAGTCTGTTAAAGCAAAATTTCTGAATAGATGGGCAATCTGAAGTCAATATGCCTACTGATTTGCTAAGCTTTTGCTAGACTAGAGTTTAGTCAAATACATTCTAATAAAACCTCATAGTTTTTAGGTGATTGCCTCAAATCAGTGCATGAGACCATGTGCTTCTCCTATCAAAAATATACACACTTCAGAGAATTAAGATATCTAGGGAGAACCTGAAATCAGAATTGCTGCTGAAAATTGGATTCTGTGAGTATGTCAGGATTTAATATGACACTAACGGTTTATTTCATTTAATCATAAGTACATTCATAGAAATGCTGACAGGGTTCTCTAGCTCAGACCCACACTGTCACTCCTCCAAGGCAGCCTGTCTCGAGTGTTTCAGTTGCACTTGATAGGGCTCATGCAGCTCACAGGACACTGGGGCTCAAGGGAGCGTTAGGGGTATCAATAGGAGGCAGCTGTGAGAGCAGCTAGCAGCAAACCTCTCTTTGGAAAGACAACAAGAAACAAGTGGGCTTAGTTACTGTGTTTTTGATAATCTCTGTCTCATGTAAGAATCGCTTGAAATGGTGGGGTATTTCTGAACAGGAAAGGAAAAAAATGCAAACTTGACTCTAATGATTTTTCATCATTTTAATACTAAGAACTGGGCTTTTTACTGCAGCTATGAAACAACTTTGCATGGAGTAGTTTCTGATGATTTCCCTGTGTACCACTTGGTGTATTTTAGCATGCTACAAATTAACTTCTGATCATCCTTGATTTTCACTGACCTTAGGTATCCTAAATAATCACATTTTTTTATTCTTTGAAGATTGGTAAGCATGCTTGGGCCATTATTTTACTTGTTTACACTTATTTTTCCCAGTAGTGCCAGTTTGTCATTATAGTGCTTTTTTTTCCACACATGTTTATTAGAAATTACAGAACACCTTATGTTCTGTATTAGTGCCTCTGTTTTTCAACAGCCTTTAAGAGATTTATATTTAACTTTTTCTAATTTTGGTATTATGTGGTTTATTATGTCTACTATGTCATTATCATTCCTGTCTCCTATCTACTCTCCATGCTTGAATCAGGATGATGAAGGCTGGATTACTCTGATAATAAATTCTCATTAACTGTATTTTTATTTTCCTATGCAGTGTAAATCTTTCCCCTTGTTGCAACCTTATAGGCTGCTTGAATGTTTCCAATACATTGCTAGAGATTCAGACTGTTTTATTTTTCTGAAGTGCTGGTTTTCCAATACACTGCAGTTTTTGGAATGTGATAAACACAACTTCTGTGTAGTAGCATCTTATACTTATAAAACAGATAGCTACTATTTTACTTTTGTCTAACCAACATTCACCAGTGCTATCTCTAGTAGTTTACAAGATGGTGGTACTTCCCCACTAGTGTGAGATCATGACTTACTAACTTAGGTGGTGGTTCTGTTTGCAATGAGCCCTATGTACCAGATATGCAAGAACAGCAATGTCTCTTGGGAGCATTTTAGTGTCAATTAAATTGTTCCCACTCAGCACACATTTCGCTGGCTCCTTCACATGATAAGAAAACCCAGTCAAGGCATGAAAACCAAGGGATCAGAGAGAAAAGTCCTGGTCTTTAGGATATCTTAAAAGTAAAATGATGCTCAGAAATTGATCCACCTTTGCAATATCTGCTCAGAAAATTAGTGTTGGTATTCTAACTACAAAAGGATTTAATTCAGTGTTTTGGGTTAAGCTTGGCTAGCCACCAAGTACCCACCAAGTCACTTCATCTCTCCCCCTACATCAACAGGACAGGCAAAGATAATGTAATGAAAAATTCATGGTTTAAGATAACCACATATGCCCTGTGTATTTCTGAGATCTGTACACCTTTGTTACTCTATTTGTAAGCTATTCCATTGTACTCTGGTGCTTCTGGAGTTACACTGCAAACCAGATGAAAATATCCTGGATTAAAAATGATCTTGTAATGATAAACTTGTACTTCTGCTGCTGCATATTGACTTGAAAATATTTTTTCATGATGATATAATAGTAGTTTCAAACTAATTTTCCTGAAATGGATGAAGTCTAGACAGAGTGGCAACATTTCCTCTTCATAGCAAACATGCTAAGCACATTTATTCTAATTTGTTGTAAAGGTTACATTGATTTTCTCTTAAAGAGTGTTTTGATAATGCCACTTAGCAAAAAAAATGCTTTGTAGTCCTGAACCTCCATGCTTTTAGTGGCCTTAGTATTGTTATGTTGTTTGAAGGAGTCTGCTGATCACATTTTTTGATAACCGTAACTTCTCAATTTGAGATGTAGTTTTACAACTTTTGGATCAAATTACTCCTGTTAATGAATTTTATGACAAAGTTCATACTGTCAAACCTGTTACTACTTTCAAAATATGGATCATATTATTTAGTTTGGCCTGCAGGTACTTGGTTTTACCTCTGCATGTTCAGGGAAGAGTGAGAGGCAGTTTTTCTGAATTTCTCCAGGTGAAGAAGAAAACAGTAGGAGTAATGTCATGACCATGATTTTGTACTGGTAACAAAACTAGGGATTTGCGGTTTTTTAGAAAAGTATTGAAAATCAGGATTCAAAGTTACAGGAAGTGCTCTGTTACTATATTGTTCCACAAATATCTGCTGGAAAATAACTAAGTAGATGACTAATGTTTTAAAATATATAAGGCATGAAACCTATCAGGAGAAAACTTCTTGAAGAAAATCTGTACTAATGAGAGTAAAAACAAACCTCAGAAGAATCTAAAAATGAAAATTATGATCTGTGTTGAACAGGTAATATCTTTTGAACAGGTAATTTCTGTTTTCAGCAAGAAAACAAGTTTTGAGAACTGTAGAATAAGGATTTAAGATTTATAAGGATTAAAGACTTAAGAGTAGAATCTTGTGAAAAATAAGTCAAAGCATATAATTGTTGGGAGAATGATGTGCTGCCGAAAATTAAGTCACGTACCCAACAAAAATTATGTTTTTAAAGGTATATTGAAAACACAAAGAGACATTTATGAATGCCTCAGGATATATTTCTGAAACTCAATCTCAAAAATAACACCAACAATGGAAACATATAAGTTTATAAATGAGTTTAAGGAATGCTATATATATAAGTGTATAAAAGCAAGCCATAATTAGACTTACAAGGAAGTAAATATGATTATACATAACATTTATGGAGAAGTAAAAAACCCAAGAATTTGCTGTAAGAAGAGGCAAAAGAAAGTCAGAGGAAATTTAAATGACTAAAAGCAAAGAAGAGCAAATTCTTATTGATTCAAACACACAAGAATAAAAGATATCTTGCTTTAAACTGTTTTACAAAAATGGAAAATATGAAAGTATATTGGAATAATGATAAAGAAAGAGGTAGTGCTGTTTAGAGTAGGGGATTTTAGGTTTATAAACTCGTAGAGTAGTCAAAGTTGGTCCACTGGAGGCCTATGGTGAAATTCCTGTTATGTTAATAATAATATAAATAAGAAAAATAAAAAAATAAGAAAGAGGCATTTCCTCGGAATCTACAAGCCCAGAAGGAATAATTGGAAAGGCCCTAATAGAATTAACAAATAATCAGTTTTGGATATACAGAAATTTTTAACAAAAAAACCCCCAAACCAATCAACCAATCAAACAAAAAAAAACCCCAAACAACAGAAAACCCCCAAAACAAAACCAAAAAAAAAACCAACAAGTACACACACACACACACACACACACACACACAACCCAAACCAACAAAAAAACCCCAAACAAACAACAACAAAACCCCGCACAGTTGTGTTTTCATAAATGGATTCTCTCAAACCCTTCTTTGCCAAGACAGGAGGCTTAACAAATAAATAGAAAGACTAGTTTTGAAAATATAAGGAAAAAAAAAAAGTTTGGTCTGCTGGAGAAGCAATATAAAGAAAAAATGTTTTTTGGGTATGGGTAAGTCTTGTTTGAATTGTGGTTGGGAAATTTCAAGTATGGACATAGTTTCTTTGGAAAACCTGATTATTGAATTACAATTACAGTTTTATCAAATTTTCATAGATGATGCAATGAGGACACAGTTGCAAAATTTTGAAGGTTAAAGATGAAAGTTCTTGACACAGAAGCACAGTTAACTAAATTCTGTAGATACTTTTCCAAAGAATGAGGATCAAATGCAAGAAATGTTATATAGGCATCTCCCTTGGGTTTTTTCCCTAAATAAAAATAAATTGGTTTATCCCCCCAAACACTTTTATACTCATATGACTGATGAATAGTGGTGATAGTTAGGGATCATAATACCTGGTATATTGTACATAACTTTCTCATTTTCCAGTAGCATTTAATAATCTCAAGGTAGGCCTCATGTAGAAAAATAATATTTTAAAAAAATGTGGGACATCCAAGGGAAATGTTTACAGAATCATTGTTTTCCATGGCTTACATTAAGTCTTTTTTTCCTATCAATTGAAATTTAAATTCATTGTCTAATTTAATCTATCTGTTAAATTATGCTGTTCTTGCCTCAAATTAGGTTTTAGGCATTTACTTTGATTTTTTCCCCAGGTATTTACAAAGTAAAAGTAAAGCTACAAAGTAAAATAACTGTAAATTAACAATTACTGTTGTAAACCATTATTGATTTTGTTTTTCAGCATTATCTCTTTTTAAGGTCTCATTTCACAATTAATTTTCCTTGTAAGTTTAGTGTAACCAATGAGTTCTGTAGTCACACTCCATAGCCAAAGTTTGGAAATTATTCTAGGTATTTATGTCTGCAAAACAAAATCTTAGGTTTTTTCAACACTACAAAAAGCAAATTAGAAAGAGTAGAGTCTCTGTTTCAGTTACCATGGTTTCAGCTTTTAAATAAATTGGTTTGCTATTAAACAAGGAAATAACACTTAAGCACATCTTGGATAATTCATTGGTAGTTACTGGGCTAGCTGACCGCTGTTTTCCTGTCTCTTTAATCCCATGCTGTATATTCAACTGAGTCCCAGATCTAGATTTCTGCTTCATGTCTCCCATTCACCATGTCCTAGTCAAGTCTTTTTGATTTAGCTACTGAAGCAAAATCAAATTTTCTTTTTTATAGTATGTACAGTCACTGATAGTTAACTCTGGTCTTTCTCACTCCTGTCTGAACTGCATTCAGAGTTTTCACAGTTTTGAAAGCATTAGGAAACTTCCATCAAATAACTGCTGGACTTTTGGTGCTTTCCTGGGAGCTCTCTCCATCAAATCCCTGGGCAATGACAGAGCTAAGTTATAAATGCCATACTCTTCATACATATCATCAAGGCAGATTATATTCATGTACTCTGCACCAAAAAGGTGCACATTCTTTTGTGTAGAAGTACTTTTTAGCATACCATATCATGGTTAAAGTACAAATCCTATTATCTTTAGGAAACTGTCATACATATACTTTAGTATTAATACATTAATACTATGTCCAACAGTCTTGTTCAGCTGTCCAAATAGATCCTGTGACCCTTCTGGCCATAGCTGTAAAATATGTTTCATTACTAATTTTTTAGAGAATTTTTCAAGGAAATTTCAAGGAAATTTCTAAGTGCTGAAGAAAATTCCCCAAAGCAAGATCAGAGGATAGATATGAAGAGAAGATTAATCTGACTGATTAATCCAAACCAAGAAAACTGGATGTTCCACAGAACAGAGGAAAAGAATAAAAGATCTTCCACTGAGTAATGTAATAAATTGCCTGGAAGAGAATGTGCGATAAGGCCAGCAGAGGCGACCTTCAGAAATGGATCTGTCTCCCCACTATTGATGATGTTCACAAATTGATGAATGTGCTCTTGCAGTTGGAGCAGGTTTGTTCCTGGAGGCAGGCAAAAGCCCCCAGAAATCTTGTTACTGCTGATGTAAAACAACTTGTGTTGTTGAATGTGTCCACCATGGTTAGGACAACTACAGAATTATGAAAGATATAATTGCAAACCATAAAGTAAGATAAAAATAAAACTAAAAATTAAAATAAATGCTGTTAAAAAAATTATATTGTCATAATAACTTTTATAGCTTAGACACACAATTTATAAGAAAATATTGAAAATATCTGTATTGCAGCTAAACAATAATTTGGTCTCATTGCCAAAAGCCACTTCTTTATCTCTGGTTTCTGTATGTTTTACTTGTACTTCAGTTTTTAAAAATACTCCCCTATTCTGTTGGCATGCTGGATCATTTCATTTAAAGTTCTCTTAACTATCTGCCTTTTAAGGATAAGCCTGGTGCTTACAATTAAGAAATTACAAGTAGTAATTTCTTACATTTTAAATATCTGGCATATAAGATGTTGACAATTTTGCTTCTTTCTATCATGCAAATATTAGGAATGCCACAGAGATTATGAAGTAGTTAAAAGTAAATAAAATGATAAATTTTATCACTTTTATTGCCATTATCCATGGTCCCTTTTTGGGGCTTACAGTAAATTTAAGATCAAAATGCAAGTAGTCTGTGTTTGGATTCAAATGCCAAAAAAGGCATTTAAAGACCCATGAACACAAAACACATATGGAATAATAATTTCAGTTAAATGAGTCAGTTATGATATCTTCACCATTTGTGTAGTCTTTATCTGTATACTTCACTTTATTAAATTTATCTAAGGGTTATATTAGCAATTTGTTCACAAAGTAGATAGAATTCCATATGAACACTGCCATACAAACAGCCTTTGCAGTGATCCTCTGGCAGAAATCCTTTTGTGGTGTTCATAGCCTGTGACCTGAAAAGAACACAATATAGAAAAAAAAAAAAAAATTTCCACAAGTCATAGGTCATATGACCTACTTTGTACTTTGTCTCATATATCTGTGGTGGATTATTATTTTTTAAAATATAGATAGGTACCCTAGGTAGATAGAACATATGCATATTTTAGGTTAGTGGCAAATTTTGAAGCCGATGACCGAGGCATTCCATATGGAACACTAAGTATTTTAGTTTAGTTTAGATTTTTCCGTACATTATTTGATCTAATAATATCCTGGTGTATTTTCCATTAAAAAAAAAAACAAAAAAAACCCTGAACATTGCTTAATTTTAAATAGTTCAGAAGAAATGAAAACTACACTGTGGTTTTACAAATAGCGAAAATATCTGTACTCTTTACAGTGTTTGTGTTTGGAAACAGAACACAAACTTTTCCAGACAATGCTAGAATTATAGTATAAAAGCAAATCTTTGCTTGAAAGATTTCAGGTACAGAATATGTGATAGAAATAAAGAACCCTACATTGAAGATGGTAGATCTTTACACTGATGTAATTTTTCCATGTCTTACCTCCAAAAATATTTAGTATTCCACCAAGATGAGACAACTACCAAAACCTCCTATTTTAACATTAAAACTGTGGCAGTTATTGTAGTCAGACTTTGAAAGAATTGCATTATTTTGCACCTTAAACTGAATAATCAAACTAATGTGAAAAGAAAACATTAAACTTGCTGTTCATTTTATAATTGTAAGTGTACTGAATAAATATCAAATGCCTTTTGCATATGTTGCCCCAAAAAACGTCTCCAAGCAGTAAATCGTGTGCAGATGCATTTAGTTTTGATGTATGGACTCTAGAGGAAGATGCAACACAAGAAAATGGAACTTCCAAAATGGAGACAAATGGCAAGCAGCTGTTTCTGCTCTTTAGGTGTTTTTGTTGTGATCTGAAAAAAGATCTCAGTTGTTGTTGGTGGATAATTTTTAATTGTTCCACATGTTCTGTTTCTTTTTCTAAATCAAATACTGAAATTAACAAGGAACTTGGAAAAAAAATAAAAGACTGATTTGGCAGCTGTAACCTGGGCAAAATTCTCTGGTTGGATAATTTCACTGACGCCTGGAGAGTAATGCTAGGGGACCACTTGATGATATATGTTTTACAGGTGATTTTGTTGCTGTCACAGCTGTGCTAAAATTTAATTTTATTAGTATGACATTGAAGCTCTTGCAAACCCTCAAAGAATGCAGATAGCATGTAGAGTGAGAAGGAATTTTTTTTTTTCCAGCAACTCAGCATGCTGAGATGCTATTGATGTCTTAGATACACATTAAAAAAAAATAAAGTCTCACTCTGGCAAGACACCTTGACTCACAAATTATTTTACCTATAAAAAGTACTGGAAAAAAAATCAGACAGGAGAATTAAGATACACTACTGTTGAAAAACAGCATTCTGCCTAGGAGGAACCTATGCAAGGAGTAATCTGAACTGAGTACTAAGGAAACACAGTTAAATTTGGCTCTTGGGATATGTCTATAGAATTCAACCTCCACAGTAAGACCTAATGTGAAAGGAATGTTGACTAGGCAGAGTTAAAATTAATTTTAGAAAAAAAAAATTCCATTCTGTCATTATAGTTTCCATTTATGTTGTATCATCATAATATCTTCAATGAAGAGCTGTTACATCCTGGAAGGGGGAAAAAGAATCAAGAAACTGAAAATTAAATAAATGGTTTTCCTCTTTTATGTAATACACCAAAACAACCAACAGACCAATTTTTACCCTCAAAAACATTAGCACAAATGTTTCAGTATACCTGGTAAGGACAAGCACCATGTAATTCTTTGTGCTTGATGAAGAAAATACCTTTGTGAAAATGATGGCAGAGCCATAGGATTTTGGCAGTGAGACAAGTAAGTGCTAGTCTTATAATTTCCCTTCTAACAAGAAAAATAAGCCAACAAGCTTGATGTCAAAATAAAAAAAAAGTCAGAAAATACATTTAAAAAAATATTTTCCTTTTTTTCCTCTGTTCTTTACAGTGGTAGTTTGTAAAGCAATATAGTAGCATGTAAATTATTTATTTCTATCAGTGTTACAAAACTTTATGTTCATTCTGACAAATGTGGTTTTAGCCTTAGTAGCCACCGTTACTAAAAGCCCAGCGTATGGGGATTAGGAGAAAGCAGATATTAGGGATCTGAAACCATATGAGGATCAGCAAGGAGATGAAAACTCTTCCTTCCTGAGTTCCAGATAATTATGGAACCTCTTGAGAGGTGTGTTGGGCACAAAAGAGCTGATCTAACTGATTAAAGAATGGCATCTTGTACCAGCATAAAGAACCAGCAAATAACATGGAAGTTTTAGCCCTGATGGTAAATATTGGCAAAGTTCTAAACAGTAATTAACAAATTGTTGAAGAGAAATTAACTGTTAGAAACAGCAAGAATCATGACAAATGATAAATGAGCAACGTTTTAACATAAGCCCTAACACATTACATAATTTCTTATCACATTTGGGTAAGTAAAAAAGCCTTAACATTTAGCAATTAGACCAAAATTTAGGTCAGGTGTTATAGATGCATTAAACTCAGAATTTTACAAAATTGACTGAATTTCAAGAGTCATAAATTTAAAATTTCTCTGAAGGGATAATCCTTTTCATCCTATTTGTACTAATTACCTTGTAGGTCAAGTTATCTTATTTCCTGGTGCAGAAAAATAATTATCAACCATTGAGACGTTTAAAATTCCAGATAAACAGTTTCTGCTGGGCATTAAAATGCATGACTTTTGTTTTACTTACATTTCTGAAGAAACATAACTTTCTCGTTTTGCTGTTGTTTCTAAATAACACACAACAGAAGAGCACCTGCAACCCAGATGTACAGTTTTAGTAGAAGATGTCTATATTTTGAGTTGAAAAGGTTTTGATTTTCTTCATAAATACTACTGAAATTCCTGCCTTTCCAGAGCTGTCCAGGAAAGTATTTCTTAAGCTGCTGCAGTTAAGAACTGTTAAGACAACACTTGACTACACCACAATAATAGGAGCAAGTTAGAAAAAGAGAAGAGGTACAGTGTATGGACTGTTTTGCAAATTGCTTTCCAAAATATCACTAAAGGTTGTTTGCATAACTTATTCCACTGGAATTGCCTCATCATGCATCACCATGAAGCTTGTATTAAATTAATTTATCCAGTTTTAAGTATTAGAGAATCTTTTGCAGAATTTATTTCCTATTCTTTTTGCACAGTTAACGCTCCTGGTGCTTTAGAAAAATATTAAAACATTTTCTGCAAGACTATCCATAATCTCCATAGAAACCAAATGAAAAAGAATTAAATTTATGCAACAGAAATTTCTCCTTTCAGTAGTGAAAAGAGGCCAGAAATTGGACAGATATGAGCAGATATGGTTATGTCACTTTTTTTCTTCCTTGCAGTTTTTCAAGTGGTGCTGTGGGAAAAGGAAAATATTTTTGAAAGAGCCCAGGTTTTGGGAACATTTTTATTAAGAAAGAATCCAGGTAGCTCTATCATATTTCATCTTTGGCCAATCATTTGGCTTTTTATTTTACTTATGCTCACATTAAATAATTGTGAATAAGTTTAATAGATTTAGTATATCAGTCCATCAATAAATAAGTAAATAAATGAAATTATAATTTTACATAAAATGTCAAAGACTGAAATTGTTCAAGTATTTTAAATTGTCTGTTATCACTCTAGCCTGTCTTTTTCAGGCCTTTTCTCTCAGTCTGTACTCAAATGCTGTATCTGATTAAGTTGGATTGAGAAGTGGTCTGGTGAAAGAGCCGTGGCTTAAGTATTGCTATTTCTTATTTGTGATTTCTGGCTCCCTGGTACTGATGTCTGTAGTCTCTTTCTGCATTGGAGGCTAGGAAACAGATGGGGATGAAAGCACTCCTTTTCGTTTTTCCTTATTTTCTTTTTTTCCTCCTTTTCTGATCAGATCTTTGTTAGCCCTAAAGCTGTCTGACCATCAGGGTCATGAAAAGCATTGTATGGGAGGAGACAAGAAGCAGAAAAGCTAAGTGCATCCCGAGGCAGGGGTGCAGCTGGACATGGACCTTCACCCTGAGATTCGAGACTGGAGGAGTCACCACGATCTCCTTCTGTGTTTACTGGATTTGTCACATGGATCCTTTGACTGTGCCTAGGGATGGAGGATTCTAAATTTTCACTGATTTTAGGGTGATCTACTGCTTCTGTTTGCAGGTGTTAAATATTCATGGCTTTGGTCTTAGCTAGAGGCAACCAGTTACTGAAGGCTGAAAGCAGATGGTATTACAAGTTTGGCTGCTAAAAAGAGAGGCATGTAAAGTGAGTGAATGAATTTCAAAAAAGACTCATGACTCACCACTTACTATTCTTGTCAATGATGAATAAACCAGTGCCCTTGAGCTTAAAAGTTACTATTAAATTATTTTGAAACACCATACCCCTTTGACAGCATTTATTTCCCCTTTTCTTAGAAGAATGGTTGTGCAGTGTTGAAAACATTGGCAAGTGCGGCTGTTCTCCTTTTCTTTGTTTCTATTAAGAACTAAATATATGTATTGAAATTAAAAAATAGAATATTGTACCAAAATTATTTTCTTTGCAAAAACCTGAAAATTAAAGCTGTCTTGCTAAAGGTTGTCTCAGGTCTGAGAAGGCAAACACTTTTTGTAATAGTTCTCACATCATACTCTATAGAAATAAATATCAGTTGCTTATGTTCATGATCCCATTGCAATAATAAAATTACACTAAAAAATATGTCTGGAAGACCGCACAAAAATGTTGCTTTTGTGACAAGATCTGAGCTTCTAATTCTTATTAAAATTTTTTTTTTTTTTTTTTTTTAATACAGTGCAGAGGCACACAGCAGTAAAAACACTTTTTATTCTCATATATGTGGCTTCCAAATAGTATTAGTCATTCTATTTATGTCGCTGTTTTTTTTCATAATTACTGACAAGGCTCTAAATAGCTAAAAAAAAAAAAAAAAAAAAAAAAAAAAGCTTTTCCTTTCCCCCCACCCCAATCTGTTTCTCAGGAAGACTATTAAAGCAAATATTAAAAGATGTTTCAGATATGTTGTGGGATTACAGCAGATAAAAATCAAATATCAAGATAGAAGATTTTAAGCACTAATTCAATGGAGAACACTTCACTGACATTTAATTCTATATTGGGGTAATTGGAGTATTGTAATTCTTTTCAAAGCAAGATCAGTTAACTGTTTATTATGATTAGTTAAAAAGGATATTCTTCAGTTTTAGAATCCCTAGAAGAAAGATTTTGAGACTGACAGTCAAAATTTTAATTATTTGTTATCCTAACCCATCACATACGGTGACAAGGGATGATGGTGCTCTGGTACGTCAGGGTTTACCATGCTCCTGCACTCACAGTGACTGTGGTGGGGAACTGCAAGAATGGCGGAATATAGTACAAGGTGGGATATTAGGTAAGAAGGATGTGACATCTTTCCTCTTAGCTAATTAGTTACCAAGGCCTTGAATAGTCTGAACTCTTGTTAAAATTGATATGGTTTGTTTTTGAGTTTGTTTTGCTGTTTTGTTTGTTAGTTAGGAATTTTTTTGTTGGGTTTTTTTTTGTTTTGTTTTGTTTTAGGGGTATTTTGGTTCTTTTCTTTTCTTTTCTTTTCTTTTCTTTTCTTTTCTTTTCTTTTCTTTTCTTTTCTTTTCTTTTCTTTTCTTTTCTTTTCTTCTTTTCTTCTTTTCTTTCCCCTCCCCTCCCCTCCCCTCCCCTCCCCTCCCCTCCCCTCCCCTCCCCTCCCCTCCCCTCCCCTCCCCTCCCCTCCCCTCCCCTCCCCTCCCCTCCCCTCCCCTCCCCTCCCCTCCCTTTTCTTTTTCAATAAAGCAAGATCTAAGGAAAACATTGCACAGTGATCTGTGCCTGTGATTTATACATTTTCTTTCCTGGTTAATGACTTTGTATGCTGACCTAGAAAAATCCTTCATACAAATCCTTAGATAATAACTTTCAGTTTTAATTAACTGCACATATACAGGGTAATGATTGTCTACCTTGAAATTAGTTTCTTCAATAGATTTTTTAAGAACTATGAAAAGTGTGCATATTTGTATAATTTTGGGGGTTTTTGCTTTGGTTTTTTTTGTTTGTTTGTTTGTTTGTTTTTTGGGTTTGTTGTTGTTGTTGTTGTTAATATTTTCAGGAATAGATGCAACCTCTCCCAGGACTAGAAGTGAGATTTAAATTTGTGATCTACTTAGTGGTATAATTTCTGATTATCAGACAATACCAGAAACCCCACTGCATTTGACAAAGACAAGATTCTTGTAATTTAGTTCCTATTGCACTGAACAATTCCAGTTCTGAAGAGGACATAAAAAATATACAATAAAAAATTTTAAAAAATAATGTCTTCTCATTAATTCCAGTAAAAATTGTCCAAATTGAAAGCACAGAACAAATAGTGCCAAAAGAGCAGTAATTTCATGTTTATTTCTTAGTGGCTAAATGGAAAACCATAGAAATAGCAAAACTGAACCTTGCCAGAGATTAATTTATTCAAGGTAGATGACTTCACCAGTGGCCATAAGAATAAATCATAAATGCAGCTTGGAAGTGTGTGCAATATATTCCAGATCTCCTCTATTTTCAGCTCAGTAGATTTCCTCCTCTAAATGTAAGTTCTATCTCTTTGACAATCAAATGTGAGATATATTTCCAAGAGTTTATCAAATATCTCAAGTTTGGCACATATAATTTTTTTACTTCAAATTTCATGGCTTCTGTGTGAAACAGTCTTGAATTTTTACTATTTTGAGCCTGATTGCCAGGTGACATGTCTTGGTGCTCACAGTTATTCTGTTGACTGCTTCTATTACTGTAGGGAGTTGAGTGGTCTATGCATAAATTTTTGTTTAACTTTGCTAGACGTAAGTAGAAAGAATCTCAAGCTTTAGATGCTTTTCATTTCCCTTCATTCTTCTTCTTCTTTATTTTTTTTTTTTGTTTTCGTGGGTTTTTTTTTTGTTCTGTTTTGTTTTGTTTTTGTTTTTGTTTTTGTTTTTTCCTAGTTAATGATCAGGTAATATTTTCTAGCCCAGCAAAGCAAACTGTGAAGGAAGCTGATGACTCACATAGATATTTTTTCTGAGGAATTCAAGCGTCAAGTTTATATAACTGGAATATGACACAGGCAGTAGCCTTTCCTCTGACAAATTATTCTTCCATAATAGTTATGGGTTAGAAAAATTAAATATTTATTTCATCATTTCAGGACAAGCATTTTAAATTTAAAAATAATAATTGTTAGTGTTTTTGTGATTTTATCAGCCTATGTATTCTTTTTATTAAGATTCTTCCAATCTAGTCACATTTTCATTTTTTAGAATTTTGTTGGTGATCTTCCTTAAGTGTTGCTAAGGGAGTATTACCCCCTGAGACCCTCAAAAACTTGGGCTAATAGACAAATGAAGATCTCAGCAGTTTCTTTTAGTCTTAAGGATGAATATTGCTTTTTGACTTCAAATTCCTGGGAAAAAAACAAACATGTTTGAAAAAAATCATTACGCTTGGAAAATCCACAAATATTTCTAATTCTCCTCAATCTAACAGCCCAGATTAAATATGTGAAGGCATGGATATCTTGGCTAGTATACTGGCAGTCACCTAAGTATGATACAAATATATTGAATTGAGATGAATATCATATGGTTTCAATAAAAGAGTTTGCTCTGCTTATATGCCTTTATATTTCTGATATTGTACCATAATCCACATATTATCATAATATGCAGACATTATATAGTCAGTGGACTATATAGGCAATGGAAATCTTCAGTAAAATGTGATTAATTTTTTTTTTCTGGTGCCTACTAGTACACAGAGCAGAAATAGTATCTATATAACAGATAACTGTGAAAACTGTATTAATTTTTATTTTCTGGAAGAACTCATCTAGAGCTTGCTAGGAAGTCCTTTGTCCCAAATAATAGGTCTTTAATCTGCCTGTACAAAATGCTATTGCAGTGGATAGGGTACACAGAAATAACAAATTTCATCCCAAGACATTAGGGAGTCTTAGTATGAGCTGACTCACCAAAGAAAAAATAGTACTTAATTTCTTTTGACTGATTCTTTAAAAAGTTTATCTTTTCCTGTGTGAAATTTTGCATAGTTGGAACATTTGACCATTAAAAACATAGAGCAGAAATTACTGATCAGTTCTGTTTATGTGGTTATTGACAATCCAGCCCTTGCTTTTCTCCTCTGCTAGACTGAGATAACTAATTAGGGGGAAATCACTCTCTGCTTAAGATTTCTTGGCTATGCTGGCATAACCATGTATTCTTTGGAATGATCACCCATATTTCACACCATATAAAGAAATGTGAGAGGACCATGAAAACTCATTACAGAGTAGTCAGTGGTTTTAGGTTTTACAGCTTTTCTTTCTCTTTCTGGAACATATGCCACTTTATATTTACATGATAATATATTTTGTGGTAACAGTATTAGTATAGTGGCACTTGAGCATTTTTTATTATTCTAAATAGCATATACGGGGTTTAAAAAAAAATCCAAAAAACCAAATACCAAAATAATTTTGTGGTGTTATAACTTTCACCCACTTAAATACAAGGGAAGATTTACCACTCAATATACCCTAACAGTGTGCCATGTCCACTTGAATATCATGGTTTACATGCCTTATTTTGCTCTGTGAAATAGATACCTTGAAAAATGAAGTCTTAAAATATTCAGTATGCTTCAGACCTATCTAGGGAAAAATTTAGTATCTTTCAGATAACCACAATTTTTGCACTGACCATAAATTTTTCACCACTTTACAGCGGAACACCTGAACTACCTCAAGAGCTATCAACTGGGGAAGACCCAGTGGTCTGCATTCCTACTGTGCTTATACAGCTGAGTAGTGCACAGCACTTTCCTGGTTTTGGTCTGTCTGTGGCATCTCCTTTGGTATTACAAAGCTGATGGTATGATGCAAACTCAAAGATTACCTGAGGTACACTTTAGGAGTATGACACTGTAGCTAATTTTGTGTATTACTTATTTGCTTTCAGGAAGTTACCAGAGCGCATCTCATGCTGTTACCTGTGTAGCAGCATGATAAATATATATAGACTCTGTAAATACTTCTATTATAATATATATAATTAATAGAAAATAGAAACACTCAAAGAAGGTCTTTATTGTTTCTTAATGTTAGAAATTACATGCTCAGTTTGTACTTCTGCAGAAATAAATTAATTTAAAATAAGAGTGTCTGTGTGAGACCTTTCATTTTAAGAACTGAAGGAGAGCACCTGAAACAATCACTGATAGACTAGTCTGCTGTTAATTTGTTAACTGCCTGTTTCCTTGGCTTTGCAGTTGTGTACAATGATATTTGGATGTATCATCTGTATAAACAGAGAAATCAAGCCACACATGATGAAGAAATACGTGTGAGATTGCAACATTCTGTTATTCCCAAATGGAAGAAACAAAAAACTGTGGTGCCCTTATTCCTTTTAAGAAAACTACAAAACTGCTTAAACCCTTCTCTAATAGCTATGGTTTTTATTTATATTCTTAATTACTGTTGAAAGTTCAACACATAATCTTAATTTAAAACTTTATTTAATCTTCTTTTGTCATGATACAGAGTGATAACTTTGGACTCAAGCACAAGTGTATCTATATTTTGCTTTTAGTTTTATTTAGTTGATGGATTTTATTTTTTAGTTTTAGTAACAGATAAGCATCTGTTAGTATCAACAGTCTACTCTAGTATCAACAGTTTCTTTAGTTTACTCCTAGAACTCAGTATATTGCATCTTCCTTCTTCCATCTTGTATTAAAATATTGCTACTATATAGGTAAATTAAAAAAAAAAACATTAATACTATCAGAGTGGATCTAGATAGAACATGGTAGTGTTTATCTTGCTTACTGTTTGCAGAATAAAATACATATTCAGAGACATAAATTGTTTTTCAGTGGATATGAAAGAGGAAAGACTGACTTACAGAACTATTATATCTGGTTCTAGAGTTGTATTATTTTTATTATGAAAATGGAATAATGCTGAAGCAGACTAATCTACTAAGTACTTTGGAAAAAAAAAAGAATCCTGACTTTTCTGTAATAAAATAATTTAGTGTTAATGTCAACAATATGTAAACCTTCTGTTATTAATGAGCCAGTTGCAGAATCAGATGGTACTAACAGACACATCCACATCTCATAGGAATTGCTGGCACATCACAGCTATATTTATATATAAGATAGAAAATATTAATGCCAAAAGGAACATATAAATAAAACAATATGCCAAACTGTGCTTTTAATAGGTGAGTCAAGTCACCATTCTTCAAAAATATGTTCACATAATTCTATAAGAAAAAGGCTGTAGGGATAAAAAGCATTTCAATCTCTTTATAAAAAAACAATATCTAAGAACTTTGAAGAGATATTATTGTCTGTTTATGTTACTTATCAGAGATCACATTAAAAATAGGTAATGGAATTTTTTCACAGTTTGATAAAACAACAAAAAAAATCCCTAGTATGAAGTAACAACAACAACAACAAAACAAAACAAAAAAAAATATCCCAAAAAACCCACATTCTTCTGAGGTCTTTAGGAACTTCCAAATCTATTAAATCTAGAAAATGCTTCACATTGTGAGAAGGGGAGAAATTCAACAAAATTGTTCTCTTTGATAAGATTTTTAGAGAGAATGGGGGAGATGGCTACAAAAATCAAGGCAAGAAGAGATTATTTTAAATCAAATTTCCTTGTTGACTCTTAAGTTTGCCTTTCAAAACTGAGAGTCATATGAACTGACAGTCATGTGTAACAAAACAAAATGTGTCAATGTGTACAGCTCATTCAAAGACTTACTCTTCAATGGTAAAATAAAAAATCTTCCTCAAGAGGGCAATTTTATTTCAATACTGAGAAAAACTTCTATCTGATACAGTATTCAAAATTTAAGCTAATAGCAAGAATAAGTTATTCTCTCACTTAGTCTATTGATATAATCTCAGCTCCAAGCAATGAGTCAATGATTGCTTCCAAATATTTGATGATGAGGCAGAAACCTATGCTCTGTGATTTGGTTTAGTCTTACACTGATCCATATTTTAAATGTTGCTTCTGTGACAGTCTGTGACAAGAAATTTCCTAGTTCAGTTTCAGACTGAAAAGTACACATTTCGTCATGGTTCAAATTGCCAGAGTCCCTAAAAGGTTTAGCTTTGGGCTGCTGTCAGATAAGCTTTAGTGGAAGTGCGCAGCATGGATTAGCATTTGTAACACTGAAAAGAAAATTAAGGAATCCCAAAGTGCTAAAGTGCATTGATTCCACATTTTAAAGTTGTGTTTCATGCTGGTTCCAGCCTTATTTTATTTAGATTACCACCAAGTAATTGGGTGTGCTTTAAAAGTATATTTGTGGATAAAGCTACTTTACTTGAAAGCATTCATAGGTAGGGTATAGGGATCATGCATGCCAGACCTATTAAAAAGCTAAGGATTCTAATTCTTTGGTACTTGGTACAGATACTCAGTATTTACTTGTCTGTTAGGACTGTAAATAGCTAAGTCAAAAGTTCCATTCTTAAGTGCTGTACTGCCACATTTTGAACAATTTATCTTCAATTTTTTGGTGCTTGCCTGTAATTGCAAACTCAGTGGAATCCAGTACTCTTGAGTATGTTTCTACAAAAAACGAAAAAGTTCAACCAACTAACCAACAAAACAAAAACAACCATGAAACAAAACACAACAAAAAAACCAAATGAAAATTAAGAACATGAAAATGAGGGTTCAGAAAGGAAACAAATTCAAGTGGCAGGTATTCCCAATTTTGTATGCAGATGTTTAGTATACAAAAATTCTGAAGGCTGAAGATGGGATTTGAAAAATTCTACACATTTGAAAGAATGAGAATAACTGGAGGCACAAAACCTCTTAAGGAGCTGTAAACTAAAACAGAATATTTGTTTTTGTGTCCTATTTCCAGGAGATTAAGATTTGATTCTTACAGGGGTTCAAAGATTAGATCTGCTGGAATCAAATATGTTTACCACATCAGTTAATGGCTAGACATTATACCTCTAAGTTCATACATGTGTAAATCTTTGGATATTACAAAGGAGAGTTTCTGAATTTAGAACTTAATGCAGTTACTAAATATTGGAAGTTAAACATGTCATACTGAATGTTTGCCTAAATGGAGGTGTATGGGGGAGAAGTAGAAATTCCTATGATTAAACCTGTGAATGAAGCCACAAACTGGTAATATAAAACATTTAAAAGAATGATATTTAAACAACCACTATTGGCAGTGTTATATAAAAGTATTGAGTGTAATGGCTTGGATTATTGTGAAGACAAACTGCCATTTAGGACATGCACACTCTTAAAATCCATCAAATAAAGCAGAATGTGCTTTTGGAATTAGTGCTCAGGGCTGACAGGCCATGGTGAAACCCTTAATCATTTCCTTACATAACCCAGCAGGATTATCACATGTCCAGACCATTACATTCCCCTGAATCTGGGGTCATGGCAAGGTTTAAACTGAAATGTGATTACCTAAATGTACAATATGTACTGTAAATCCCAGTTGAATCAGTCTCCTTGGTACAATATTGCTAGTGAAAGCTTTTGAATAGCTAGCTTGAATTACTTCATCTGATAATCAGGACTGCAACTATGAATTACTGTGTGTTTGCTTGGTGGCTGCATGATTTCCTCTCACCACAGTTATTGGCTAGTTATCAGAGAATGAGAGTATTTTTTAATCAGTTCAAACTATATTTTTTAATTATTAGCAGTCAAAAGAGATACTGCATTCTGAAGATGACAGGAAAAGTGTGGAGGAAAAGTAGCCTTTCACACAGAGTATAATTTTGCTGTTTTTCTTTAAAAAAGGAAGAAAGGGAGTGATTAAAAAAATCTGTGAAGACTGTGAGGTAACTTAGGAAGAACTTCTGGCAAACTCTACTTCAGGTAAGGCCTGAGGTGGGACTACCAGAGCAGACCTTAGACCTTTTGTTTTGCTGCCATTGTGTACATGTGGGCTCCAAAAGGCATCTTGTGCTAAAACCAATTGAAATGTCCAAAATTCAGGCTCATGCACCAGAGACACTAATGAATGCAGTGACCATTTAAAATACATCACAGCATCTTTTCTACTGTACATTCATATGCTTTCTGTCCTCTGTAAAGCTTTGCTATCTCATAAGTAACCAGATAAATCAGGTATTTGTGATGATTTTGTAGGAGCTCTTCAGAGTGCAGGTTCTGTGTCTGATGTTATGAAAGACTTTAGCTAGTACTCCTAATACAAATTAATGAACTGTATGAGTTCCTTCCAGCCCTCCTGAGAATTGTGTGAAAAAACTGTTGTATGCTTTCCTCAACAGGAAGAGTTTTTCATGGAGACTTGGACTATGAGTGAAGTACTCATGTGAGCTGAGTGTTCAGTTAGTCACATGGGTAGGAAAAGAGTCAGATATGGCAACAGTTAAAGCACAGTGTCTCTGGACCACTGCAATTCTTGAAGTTTTAAATCACTACACTTCAAAGAAGAAATGTTAAAGCCAGAACATCGCTATATTTGGCTGATCCCTGGATTTATTATTTTCACTAACTGAATTCTCCCCTGGAAGCGTGGAGTATTGGGAGAAAGAAGGAAGTGATACCTCCTACTCCTCAGTCCTGCTCTCTCTGGCCATGCTCCAGTTTCTCATCAGCAGAAACTCAAACCTATAGCACCAACATGATAGATTATCTGTTGTAAATAATGCCAGAAAATGGTAAAACTGAAGAGTCAATGCCTCAGATATTAACAGAACTGAAGTGAAATGTGAACATTCTCACAGGCTTAGCATCAGGTACTCTGCTTCAAGTTTCTTCTTGACATGGCATAACGCTTTCTTGATTGATATCTGAATGCCCCAGTATACATTTACCCAACTTAGATTTGTGGATACACCAGCAAAAACTATTTTGTGCATGAGTCAAGCTGACTAGTGAGAATTTGTTTCTGGGCTGTATCATTAAAGTTTTTCTTTTGCTCAGATTTAGCCCATTACTCATAATTATACACTTCTGACTGCCTAAAATAATCTCCTCTCTCCTTGATTCTATCCCTTCAATTACTTAATCATGTTTTGCACAGCTGTGATTTAATTAAGTTATATATTTTTTATTTAACTCTCCTGATATTTCTTCTCATTCTTTGCTTTCATCCCATGGATAGGATACTGAATTTCCTTAGAAAAGAGATAAAACCAAAAGATACTTAAATACTTTAATATCTTGTTTTACACGCAGTTTCTAGCTCAGGCCCATTTGGTTTCTGAACTCTTTCAATTGAGCCAATGTCTGAGAAGGTTTGCCTTTGCTCTACTTCTTCAACTGGGATAAAGTACAAGTTCTCTGACTTCGAGTAGAACTGTGTTTGCTTCTGTGTGGCCCTTGCCAGCAATTAAATCAGATGCCCATGAATTAAGCCAGATTTTGCCAGAGTCACTTATGGCCTCAGCCTACAAAACAATATGAAGTTTGCAGAGAGCCATGCTGTGAGCTGCCTTCTGCATGCAAGGCCCAGTGTCATGCAGGATTTGTCAGCATGGTCTGGCCCTTGAACCCTCCAAACTAATATAGACAGACATCTGGTCTGTCTGCGGTTCATCAGCTGCCTCATAAATTTATATCAGTTTATAATTTGAATTTGTGAACACTATCTTTACATGTCCTGCACAGATGGAAAGAAAATAATTTTTTTATTTTAGATCTATCAACATGTTAATAAAGGAGGCATGAAATAAAACTGAATCAAATATAAATGTTATTCATTCAGCTACTTCAAATGGAGACTAGAGGTTAGAGAGAATCTGCAGGTCAGATTTATATATTTGATAGGACACGCTTCTGAAAACTTAAGCAGTTACTAATTACTCTGACTTTTCCTTCCCTCATTTCATCTGCTGGCTCTAGAGAAACTTCCTGATTTAGTAGTCCTACAGTTAAAGACCCACTGGAGTCTACTATCCAGCAGCTAAAACCATCAGAGCAGATACCAGACATCATTTTTGTCTCCACTATAATCCTGATAATTTATCTTCTTCTGGCATGGCCACAGCCCCAAGGCTGTAAATATATGAGAAAGGACAAGAGGCATGAGGAACTAGCCATTGCAGCTCAATTGGAGGAAATTATTTGGATTGCATTTGAAAGACTCTAACATACAGCTGTCACAAACCATCATCTTAGGCCAAGTAATCACACTAGAAATACAGCATCTCTGAAGAAAATAGTGCAGCTTGTTTCCATAATTACATCTTCCATTTCATTAAATAAGATATTTTTTTTTCCTGTGTAGTTATAGTATCTGTTCTTAGTGTAAAAAAAATATGAAAACAAGTAAAGGTATATATAGACTCTCTCTCTTTACTTGCTATATTTTTCATCATCCAAGAAGAAGAGAAAAAAGAAAGGGTTTAAAGTGTGTTCAACTCGAGACTTTTTTCCCTAAAGAAGTTGTATCTTTAAAACTTTATGTTTGGATTGAATATCCCCTCATTTTCTGCCTGGGGAAAGTAAAATATTCTCCAGCCATTAATTTCAAAGACTGATTTCCCTAAGAAATTTGGCTCCTGGTAGGTGTTTATAGCATCAGTATCTAACCCAAGACAATGGTTTTATGTCCACAGCAGCAGTATAATAGCCTGTAAATTTCTTGGACTTTAGCTCAGATTCCTTCTTGCACCCCATTGTAATGGATGAGTAATTTCTGATTCTGCATTACTCACATTAACATGAACTTGAGTGAGTAAACCAAAATGGAACTACAATAGCAGGGAAAATCTTAATGACTTTTATATGACTAACTTCTCTCAGGAAATCTGAGTGTATAATTTTGACTAAGAGCTTTGTTGAAATTATGAGAGAGATATACATATTAAGTTCCTAGGGTAGGCATCAAGGTGGGCAGGGCCTCGGCATAAAGGAAATGACAAACTGCAAGAGAAACAGAGCAAAAGCAAAGTGTTTTCTTCTTGTTCTGCAGTCTGCCTTGATGTAGGAGATGAACTGCAATTTGGATCCAAGAGCAGAAGTGTTTATATTAACTAAGAACTAAGAAGCTTCTGCTGGCTTTATTACTGCCAATTAAAAAGCTAAATGTCCCTTTGAACAACAATGAGAGTTCATCTATGGAATAACAATGTCTTACATTGTTATTTGGAATTATGTGTGTGTGTGTGTGTGTGTGTGTGTGTGTGTGTGTGTGTGAATTTCAGTGGTAGTTTTGTATAAATAATTTAAAAACTTCACTTATCTCTTGCATTCCTGCTAAATTTCAATGTGTTTTTTGGTCTATCAATATTTAATTAACAAGCAATCAAGACACCTTTTAAAATGTAAATTAAACACTTATTTGAGATCTACTCTGGACTTGGAAAATGGATAGTAGGATTTTAAAAGTATGTGCATTTTTCCCTTAATTTTTGAGGCTGTCAGTGTTAGATGCTAAAATAGAGACCTGTTGATATTATTTTAGCCTTTGCATTTTTTGGAAGGTTATTTTCCTATCTTTCAGCACTTCTGTTCCTAAGAGTTCAAACTTCCATAATTATCTTTATCGTCTGTGCAGTTATTTTTTCAAACTTTCAGTAGTATAGACATGTTTCCTAAACAAAACCAAAAATATTTCAAGGAAAACCTCATACATAAATTTAAGCATGAAAATTTTATTTCCAGAGAAAATCTGCACAGGATTTCTGCTTCTACAGTGACCTTTACTTTTTAAGGTTTTCCACCATAAAGACTGCTGTACATGACATGATTCAGTGCTCATCCAGTTAGGCTGACAATTCGTTCATTCAAACTGAAGAATTGTACTGTCTCCAAAATTTTGTTTAACCACAGTGTAGTATCTACTTTCATGTGGGTTAGGATCACAGAATTTTTAAGACCCAACCCTAATGAATATTTCATAATTAGTGTTGCAGGGACACAAATGTTACTTTGACTAAATACTATAAATGGAACTGTATGTTCGTTAAGCAGTTTCTAAGTCATTGAATCTCATGGTTTGCCAAAAGTTCAAAACCAGATAATCATCAGTAGAATTTTATTTCAGTTTTCTTTCATGAGTCATAAGCTCGGATATAGTCTTGTGGTTTAAAATGATGGCTTGTCATTTGAATGACAGGTATAGGATATTTGAAATAACTTGAAAATGCCATTTTATTAGCTAATTTTAAGTATGCTTGTTTATATCTGTTACCTGATACAAAAATATGTTCAATTTTTAGCTAGGAATTAAACTCCAGAGGCAAAAAATCTCTTACGTTGCTTCTCTGATTGAGCAGAATACTGGAAAAAAAAAAGCTATTTGTGTATTTCTAATCTCAGAAAAGCATAAAAGAAACAATTCACAAACAGGGATATAGCTGAACTTTCAAGAAATTAAGTAAGTTAGAACATCAAAGGAAAAGGTTAAAAAAGAGCACTCAGAAGAAGTGAATCCTACTCAGTAAGACCAGGGGATCTCAGAGTAGCAGCCGCTGCCAAAATTTCACTGTTATAACAGAAAGAAAAGCTGTATTTACAAAGTGAAACGGTTGTGGCTTTTTGCTCGTCTTTTTTCCTTTACCATCAAACAACAGGTATTTGTAATATAAAAGGTAAATTTTCATACTCCATAGTCTAGAATAGTTACCAAAATGCCACCAGTTTTGTCTTTATACAGTTAAAATTACTGTACTGGTTAAAATTACAATTTAATCATTTATTCAACTTTTTAAAAAAATGAAATTGTCAGATAAAGTATTTTACTTGGAAACTTGTTTTCTCTGGATATATTTTATTGATTATATGTATTTATAGCTCAATCAGTTACTTCAAAACAAACCAAAAATATTACTTCTCTCCAATTAAAAAAAAAAAAAAACAAAAACCCTACAAAGTTCCCCGTATCTTGCAATTATTAATTAATGAATAAAATAGGAATTTGTCAACATCTAGTATTGGGTGTTTTGCTCAGGAAAAATAATCTAGTAAAGATGTCATATGCAAGATTTGTATTATTTGATAACTAGAATTATCCAAACAAATATCTTTATTTTCTATCTTCATGATGCCAATTAATTGGGAAATCTTTAAAAACTAACAAGAAATAGCTCATCATCTATGATCCTCCTGGGATCAAACCATGAAAATTATTTTCAATTTGGGAACAGCAGAATTAGCCTGTATTTTGCCCATGTCTATTTGCCAGTGATATGTCTTTTCCGGCATCTTTTGTTGTTTGTTTGTTTGTTTCATTTTCTTTGTCCTTCTCTCACTCTAATTGTTATAACACTGAGACTTAGTTATTCTGGTCATACCTCTTTCTTTAAGTTATCTGCTTCAAATTTGTGACTTGACAGCATTTGAACTCCATGACTACAGCTACACAGAGTTAAAATAGGAATTAACTCTGTTAATTTCTCTGGTTACACAGAGTTAAAATACACTTTCATTTGCATGGCATCTCTGTTACGAAGAGAACCACAATCAAATAGGCAAAAAGCCTCCCATCAATCTTCCATGTTCTGCTATCCCTGCAGCACTGTTTAGGAGCTGTACCACTAAATTCCCCACTGGGACATGTTCTAGTGTCCAGGGAAGAAGGAATATGTTTGAACCTTAGGTGGAAGCACTATTTATCTTTTCATGCTTCTGTAGAATTTTCATGGAATTTCCTTAAATCTCCTATGACTTAACAATTTTCCACTGACCCTCATTCCAGCCCAAGATTCTGATAGTGATAAATGGCATTATGGTGACAATTTTCTTTCCTCTGTTACCCATTGAAAACTATCCAGCTGCTACCTTTAGTTTAAGTAAATCTTCAAATATTTTCAAGGCCTAACCCTATAATTTTGCATGATGACAGACAGTAAAATTCTTCTTTCACTCATTGATCAGATTTGCATATTGAGTGGTATTTAGGCTTAAAACCCTTTTCAGGTCCTAGGTCATGACATAGCTAGATTGTTCTGATGTTGTTGTCCATCTCTGAAATAATGCCTTTTCCTTCTCTTTGCCAAGACATAAAACTTGGCAAAGTTCACAGCTTCTTTTGTCTTGATCCTTTACTCTGGGGAAGGCAAATGCAAGCATTATGTGCTCTGCTGTACTGCACAAAAGATAAGATGCTTTTAATCCCCTTCAGACATTTTAGAGACAAGCTTCATACATAATCTTTTTTTCTTATCAGTCTACTTTTCCCCAGGTTTTAGTTTTTCAGAGTCATCTCCATTCTTGTCTGCAAATAATTCATCATTCCTGGGAGGTACTCCATGTAAACATCTGTAAGGATTCCTCATTATTTTTTGTTAGGTCCAGGTCTGCTGCAGTGCTTGTGAAAGGCATCTTGTGCTGGGATGTGTTGAGTCTACTATCTGTTGTACTGAAAGATATGATTTCCTTGCTGCTAGTGCGTTCTGACTAGACTGCATCTACCTGTTATCCCTCATTTCAACTTGAATTGTCATCTTAGTGGAAGAAGGCCCATGATTATTTTATTTTTCCACTTGAGTGTGACTCCGTTGCCTACATATTATGGTTAACATAATTATTATTAAAAATAATTACCACCCTATTGATTTAAAAATGCCTTAAGATGAGATTGCTTCTGTTGGCTAAATAAATATTTTTTTATTCCACTGTGTAAGAAACTTGTAAGACATAGTCATTTAGGCAATGAGAGCCATATATGGTGTTCCATAGTAGCCTGTAGCCTCTTACATCAAAATAGGGCAGCACTGGTAGGATATGTGTGCCAGGCCACTCAGATAGTATGTTGGCTTCTACAGACTGAATAGCCCATTTCAGAGCACAGAGCCACAGACAGTCAGGTAACTTCAGCTCCAGCATCATATGCACTCTTTAGAAAGCATCTGTCTGATGGCAGTGTGGCACCGAGCTGGGATACAACATAACTGGTGCCACAGCAAGAACCTTCTGGTCTCTTGGCACTGTGAGATTTTATTAACTAATTCTATCATCTCACAGCAGCTGCCTGTTGGCAGCCTTTGTAACCATACACATTCTTTTATCTTACAGTTGAGACTGACAGAAGTAGGTGTCCTATTTTTCCTGGGGTTTTTCAAAAGAAAAAAAAATTTCTTTTTAATTCTTAGGAACTGTCTGGTTCCCCACATTCTTCATCTATTTATCCCCTTGGGAACAAATTTTATATTAAAAAATTTAAAATTTTTTGAAATTAAGGAATATCTAGTGATTTTGCTGTCAAAGGCTTTTTCTGTTATTTCCTCTGTCTCTGAGCTCTGGGTTGAAGAACGCACATTTTCTTTCTTCTGTTTTCAGTCTTTTTCAGAAGTAGTGGTTTTAACTGAGGATATTTCTCATCTCTACTGTTTTGTCAAAACCTTCCTTATATTTTATTTATTTACAGTGTTTCTGAGTACAAAGCCTCTGAGTTGAATAAGAGGCTTTTTCCATCTTCTTTATGCTGCTTTTTAAACTCAATGCATTGTAACATGCAGTTTAGATTTTGGGGGTTTTTCCATAAATGTATCTTTTTGTTTAATCTATTTTTTGTATTTTTTAAAAAAACAACATTTATATACTCTTTTTTTCAGAATGGTGGTGTCCACTAATATAAAAAACAACATTATAACATTTCTTAAGAAAACTGTTATTTCTTAAGCAGTCCAGAACGAAGCTGGGAAAGAGTTTGGACGGTAGTAGTTGATATTATTAAGTAAGGTGCAAAGCTAAATGTTAAATACAGGAAAAAAAAAAGTGAGGCAGAAAATAGCAAGTGCTCAAACTGCAATCCAAAAGACATAAGTGAAGTGAAGAAAGTGAGGCAAAATAGTCCTCCATTCAGAACACAGTCACATGGCAAAGTGACACCCTGGTGGTTTTCCTCTGAGAGATTCACAGAACCTTTTGTAAAAATAAACGTATTTGTGAATCACCCTTGAATTTTGTTGTGGAAATAGTCTGTGTGTACATTAGTACCAAAGACATCTCTCAGGTGCTAAGGCTGACTCTGGTCTGTGCAGTGACTATGCCGTGAAGGGATGAGGTCCTGTGTATGGTGGAGAACAGCCTCCCATTCTCTTTGCTCTAGGATGAAGAACGGGACACCATCACAAGCAGTTTGTGCTGTTTCTGTGCTTAAAAGGAGCTGTGAGTGGGGCTTGAGGGTTCTGAGGGAGTTTCATGTTCCTTTGTTAGGCAAACACCTATTTCCAATTCCCAACCACCACTTGTAGCATTTTAAATACTCTCTGCTATTCTACAACATTTTGGCCTATGATTTCCTGTAAGACTGGGACTTCCTTGTAAATATCCTGTTAATATCTTCCTTTGAACTGTCTTTGATGGAATACCTATGGAAATTGGATGTCAGAAATCATAGAGAATACACATCACAGTGTATTTCACCTTCTCTTTCCATCTTTCAGTTGCATTAGTGCTATTGAGATTCTCAGGATGGGGCTGCCTTTCTGTTTTAGATATTGGAAAAAATGTATAGTAGAAATGGTCTTGTTTTCAGAAATATGTATTCAGAAAATATAGCTATTTAAAAATGTCAACAGTCTAACACTAACAGGGGAAGACATTTGCTACTTCCAGAAAATAGTAACAAATTGGTAAGTCTTGCTCCTTTTGATACAAGCACAAGCTTTTACACTATTTGTTCTACCATTAAATTAAAAATTTCCCTCTTTTCATTTTCATATAAGAATATGTGTAGCTGTATGCACAATAAAATATTGTAAGATTATGTATTTTGGTAAGAATTGTACTAGTCAATAAAGACTATAAGTAGTGTTTCTGTCATACTGGTCCAAAAGGCTTCTTACTGTAAAAAGATGTAGAACATTCATAAAAGCAGACATCACAGTAAAGAAAACATAGGTTATTGACATTTGAATGACCTTGAATCATCAGTCAGGGAAGCAGTGGGATTTAAATTACATTGTTTCTTTTGTAGCCTGGCCAATACATGTGAGTGATAGATGACACAGCAAGTCATGCTGGTTCACATTATCAATCATAACTAAAAAAAAATGTAATAAAAAAAGTGAAATATGAAAACAGAAAAAGTTAAAATGTCACAAAATTCTATAGGGATGCTGACTGACCTCTGTTGTGAGTCAGCTAAATAAAACAGAAAGCCAAATGGACTCGGTATTCTGAGGAGTCTTATTCCATGTTCAGTAGGCGGCTCTAATTTATCTTCAGTTTTAATGCAGATAGGTTTCATATAAAGATCTTCAGCTCAGATATATTATTTATGTATGCTTACCCCTGAGCAAGGAAGAATTGTAAAACTATTGAGTTATCCTAGATTATCCATAGAAAGCTCTATTTCTCTCTCAACCAATAGCTGGCTTATTGCACAAATGAATCCCTTGAAGAACTGATATTCTTCAAAATATAAATTCAGACATGTGTTCCGTCATCCTGTTCACCCCTCCACATCCCCTCAAAAACAAAACAGAATTGTTGTAACGTGCACAGCTTCTCTGGCCGCAATACCCCGAGTGGTGCCATGCTGGGCGGCGAGAGGGAAGAGAATGGGCGGCCGCTCCCCCTGCGAAGCTCTGCTGTCCCAGTTGTCAGCACGGGAACAGACGGAGGCGACACAGGTCTTGGGGGTGAACAGGATCGTTTCATTCAGTGAGCCCCAAGACCCCTCCTGGAGAGGACAAACAAAGGTTTTATAGAGGAACTCAAGAGGAGGGGTGCAGGAACAGCCAATGAGGGCAGGGCTGGGGAGGAGTCTAAGGGGGGACTAACATAGCACAAAGCTATCAGGGGAAACGGGAGTGCAATAATACAAAATAACCAATAGGATGCTGAGCCTCACTAAATAGACAGAGAATGCTCTGGAAGCAGGGGAGGAGGCCTGGAGGAGTGACAGGGAATGTTCCAGGAAAAGGGGCAGGGAAAGGGAGGATTGACAACTTGGAAAGGAGGGGGTTAGGGAACAGCTTGGGAAGATTGACAACTGGGGAAGGGAGGAGATTGGGGGGGGGGGGGGTTGGTGAACAAACACTGAACAAAAATCAAAGAAAAACATACCACAACACAAAACAAAAGAAGGAAAAAAATAAAACAAAAGAAAAAAGAAAAAAGAAAAAAGAAAGGAAGAAAAGAAAAAAAGAAAAAAGAAAAAAAGGAAAAAGAAAAAAGATACTTTGTGAAAAATTTATGTTGAATGTGTTGGGCTTGGTCAAACACTGACATATTTGTTTGAAGTTTGCGGATTTTTCTGTGTTTAGGTGTCTAATTTGACATCTAATACAGTCTGTGTGTCCTGATTTTTTTTTTGTTTTTTTTTTTTTTAACTTTCTTACAAATTAGTAAGATACATGCATATGGAACTATGCATGTGAGGTCTAGCAATATTTTAATTCTTATTTTGACAATGTAGTAGGGATGGATAAATTGGAGCACATAAATGCTGAAAGATCTGTAGCTTAACAGATGTTCAGATGTTTTCAGATGTTCAAACATCCATTTTTCCAGATTCCATTTTATTCCTTAGAAGATTCACCTCTTTTTATGCTGAAACTCAAAGTGGGATTAGTTTCTTATGCTCTTTGCTGGTTTTGATTAGGGTTAACTTTTTTTGCAGTGGCTGGTCTGGGCCTGTGTGTTGGATTTGTGCTGAACACAGGGTTGATTACACAGGGATGTTTTGTTATTGCTCAGCAGAGCTTACACAGAACCAAGGCCTTTTCTGCTGTTTGTACTGCCAGACTGGCAGCAGGGGATGAACATCAGGATGGGAGGAGTCACAGCCAGGACAAGTGGCCCCATCTGACCAAAGGGATATTCCAGACCGTGTGACATCAAAGTCAGTGCATAAAGTGGGGGAAGGAAGGAGGAAGGTGGAGGACATTCGGTGGGATGATAATTGTCCTCCTGAGTCTCCACTGCACATGATGGGGCCCTGCTCTCCTGGAGGTGGCTGAAACAATGGGAAGCAGGGAATGATTTCATTGTTTTGCTTTGCTATTGTGCGCAGATTTTGCTTTCCCTATTAAACTAGTCCTGTCTCAATTAATGAGTTTTATTTTTAATTTCCTCCCCATTCCACTGGGTTGTGGGGGAAGAAGAGGGTTGGGTGAGTAGCTGTGTGGTGCTTAATTTCCAGCTGGACTTACACTTCAACAGCTGGAAAGTAGCTTCTTCCTAAGTGAATGAGTTCTAAACATTTTCCTGGGAAAATGTTGAGTTCTTTAGTGGAAATCTGTAGGCTTTTGGTAAAATCCACCAGACCATTAACAATTGCTTTCCCTTGTCTTCTTTTTGCCCTTTACTACTACTTGATGGATAAGCCAGCACCCCCAGAAATAGTTTGGACTGTTATGGCCAGTTTGCATTTATGGGATTTCTACTATGTGCATGATGCAGATCTAGCTGACAATTTTTTATCTAACCTATATGTCTTTTCTATTCTCTATGCATCTCTCTGTTTGTTGCTCTACTTCAGCTTCTTTCCTGGCTCTGATTCTTGTTTCTGAACTCTGATGTGATGTTTGATTCCCAGTGTGAATTGGTCTGGTTTCAGGCTATTAATTTTGAACGTGGACTTGCTGGCTTAAACTCAATGGTTTCCCTTGCTATCCCCTTAGATAACTGTTTTTCTTGTTGCTATTGATCAATGTATTCTGGTGTAATGTTGTACCCTGAGCTAACTAATTTCTAGAAATGATAGCCCATGGCCTGGGTGGGATTCCCTTGGTGAACATTTGTCCTTAAATTTAAGTAAAAATTAGCTGTCAGATGTTAACTCATAAAAACTAAAGAAAATGAAGTGCATGCAGGAGAACATCTGTTCTAAAAAGTGACCTAAGACTATCATACAGCACAGTAGGAAGAACATCTGTTCATTGCTCAACAGAATCTAGAAATAAATGTGAAAAGAGAATAGAGCAAGAAGTATAAAAATACTCTGATGTATGCTAGATGCCAATCAAAGAGCTTTAGTGTGGCACATCCCTTGTGGTAGCTTCCTATAATCTGGAGTGCATGGCATTCTGTGAGGACAGCAGAAATAAAGAGGCAGTTTATGACTTGATTTTTAGAGTCTTTTGGAGTACAAAATTGTTAGAACAACAAAAACAACAACAAAGCCATTCATGCAGCAGCTTATCCAGGAAAGAGATAGCAAAACTGTTTTATCTTCAGTAAGAATTAAGAGTGTTATTGTTAATCTTAACAGACAAAAGAATGAGCACTTGAGAAATATGGTATGTTCAAGAAACAGTTTTATTACAGTGGCAAAATTCCCTAAAAGCTATTATGTGTTTTATACAATAATTGTCCCCCAGTGTCATGTAACCAATACTGACTATAGCTGCAAGTAAAATGTAGATTTAGATGAACACATCAGAAAGTATACCTACAAAAATGCATTCAAATTAAAAATGAGACCAAAAAAAATTTTTTTTCCTCACAGATAGATTAAAATCAATGCTAACTGTATGTCTATTATCTAATCATTTAGTCCATCCTATTTATGTCAATGTAGAACAAATGCCCATTTTGTCATATGGGACTTCTCTTCCACCAAGTTGTAGTAATAACAAAGATTGGGTTAGGAAAAAAGAGAAAGGATTTATTGTGGTTTTGGATGTAGACAAATCAAGTAAAGGATTGTATCTTTTGTGAATGTTAGGTATAAACTTACGTTCCCTTATTTCTGTAATAAATACATGGTTCTACAAAACTATTTCAGTTTATAAAATACATTATTTCCATTTTTCAATTTATTAATTTGTTCATTTATGAGTCTCAGTATAGATGTCTTCATCATCTGGAAAATACTAGCCAAAGCAGTGGACAGAACCTTTTCATTTGAAATGCTGACTTTATTCATCTTTGCCATCTGCATGCAATTAGAAAGTTTTTGAATATCTTATTGAACATCAAATTTAGGTCACTCTCAATATACAGAGATGAGGAATCAGCACTTTTGTTTTATATAATTATGCAGTGAGATTTGGACATTATTGAATAAAACTGCAGAACTTAATTCAATAATATTTAATCATATGATAGTGCCTGTCCTATAAAAGCAACATTTTATCAGTCTGTGTTTGCTATTTTTGTTGCATCCTCTAGGCGATGTGATGGGGTAAGGCAAGTGAAGGTATATCTCTTGTGGCCTCTTCCCTTGCTGAGAAGCCGAAACACAAAGTTGTGTCAGATTGGATAAAGTGACCTGGGAGTCACCAAAGCCAACAAAGATTTTGGAACCACTGGAGTCAATATTCTGGACCTTTACCCAGAAATGTCTCATTATAACCTTTTTGAAACTTAATTAAAATAGACCACCGAGTTTTTATTAGCCCAGACTATTTAAGCTAAATTATAGCCTTCCGAGCCATCATTAACAATGTTCTAATTAGGTGTTGTGCAGAACCAAGAAAAAAATACTTCTTTCTTCACCACCACATTTTTGAAAAACAATTTGTTTTGGCAAAATCTTCTGGGGCAATTTTCTTTAGTCTCTGGTGTCACCAGGATGCTTTAATCTACACAGCCATTGTGTCAGAAATAAAGAATAAAACCAACATAGATTGGTGTAAAGTGTACCTAGATTTTTAAAAAAATTTAAAAGAACAGATAATAGAGAGGAAGATTATTTGGGAAAGGAATAGCTAAGTATTTTAAACCAAAACTCATGAAAACTAAAAACCCTAAACAATTTGGATAATTTATCAAGTGAGTGAGAAATTAAAACAATTTCAAGCAACAGGAGTCAGAAAAAAAGGCCAGTCCTATGAAAACATAGTATGTTAAGAATGCCTTTCTGGTATTGTAGTTAATGAAAGATTAGAGTGATGTATCTTAAAGGTCTGAGGAAGTATCTTCCCTTTTTTTTTAAATATAGTAGACAGATATCTGTTAAGGATTATTCAGCTGTCTTATCCAGTGTAGTGAGACGGAAAGGACAATCTTACACAATTCTTCACTTCCCAGCTCTGTAATCTTGTGACTTATTAACTATATTGCATCTATATTCTTGATTGCCTGTCTCCTAAAACTAGTCAACATTCTTATGTCATAAAGAAAGATTGTTAAATATATATTTTAAATTTAATTATATTATTTTTGACATGTGTGAAAAAAAAGTTATACCTATAGTAATGATGTTTTATTGCTTTAAAAAATCTTGCTTTACCATATTTTCTTCTACATTGTGTCATCTCCTGAGATGTGTAAGACTGAGGGATGATAATAGTCTTGTAGTACACTTGAAATATTGTCTAACAAAAACCAGAGTGTATGACAAGCACTAAAGGAAGTGTGGTCTCTGTTAGAGTGCATGTGATATGGATCAAACTTACCATCAAGCACACTTACATCATGGGTTATTTTCCCAGGTATGGGTTTTTCTCATCTAAAGAAGTAAGTAAAAATAAGTAGATGCTTGCACACAAATTCAAATAATGAGCAGATTAATGAACTTGGTTCTTAAGGATGAATCACAGGAACTGGATCAATGCACTACATATTCATGTATTTCTAAGGAGTGATGCTGAGGTTTCCACTTTCTGTCCTCAAAAAGGTAGCATTCAGCACAGGTGGTCAATTCCTTGCACCTCAAATTCCAGTACATCTTGGCATGTGAAACTTAGATTTCTAATTAAAAAATAAGGAGAATCTTCTAAGTCAGGTTTACTTTGGATAAATTTTGAAAGTAAGCACATATAGTTTTTCCTTCCTTTTAGGAAGTTGCTACCTTCAGCTTCTACTGAAAAAACAAAAATTGCACTGCCAGTATTAAGTAATTTCTCTTTATGTCACTTCTATTTTATAAAGGAGTCCTCTTTTGCTTACTATTTTTTTTCCAAATATTTTCTATCTACACATATGCAATGAAACCTTATTTTATAGTAAGTAAATCTGTCTTTGAGAAACAGAAATAATTTTTTAAAATTACTATTATATTGGAGATGTTTTAGCTTTAATGCACTAGCACCATTTTAATCAGAAATATCAAAGTAAAATTCACTCCTGGTAGAAAAAATGGATTTTTTTTTCTAATATAAATTAGAATATATAAAAAACTCAGCATCTTTTATTGAGGTGATTATCTAAAGTCTGGGAATAATGAAAATTATAATTATAATAAAAATATGTATTTTCCCCTCATACATTATTTTCTAACATAACCCAAATACAATTTCATATTCAGAAGCCATTTAATACTTCCATAGTAAGGAAGTCAATGCTTCTAAGTAAATATTGGAATTTGATGTGAGTTGCTATAAAGCTAGAGAATCTATTGAATTTAGCAGAAGGTATTTCTGAGGTATTAGCAGGAAGGAAGAATGTGATAAAGCATTTTTCCTCAAAAGGTAAGCATTCGAAATGCTTGGTTATACAAGCAGGGATTTCAGGTCTTAACAGGAGATTAGTACTAATTACAATGAATTACTCTGTAAAACAGAAATTAAAGCATTATCTGAACAAATTAGGACAATCTCTCAAGAGACAACTGTGTTAAGAAATCTTTCATTTTGGAGGGTTTTTGGTTTTTTTCTGTTCACTCAGCCTTTTACATAATTCACAAAAAAAATCTATAAAACCCAAAGAACTTCAAGAGAGCTGTGATATAGAAAAATCTCTAAAATTCATATGCATGGGCCAAGTGTTAACAAAAGTTTTACATTATCAAACATAACAGAAAAAATTGACATAGAAGTTGATTTGAAACTTACAGCTAATGCCCAGGTTGTCATGTCTATGCTTTACTCATCATTGATAAGATTCAAAATTCAACAAATTGTACTTTAAAGCCTGTTTCCTATGTAAGATTAGTAAAGTGTTGCATGCTTTCAAAATGCATTAAGGAAATTTTAGATTTCTATTTGAATACCATTTGCAGCAAAACAGGGAACTAGATAAATTTTGAATCAATGTATCTGTCCATTCTAAAGTTTACTTACTGTATGGAATATATTGTAGAAGATACTGTACCTGTTGCAATTACATACATAATGCTTTGGTGACTTCAAGAAATTTTAGGAGTGGGGAACTTAAATGGGCCATTAGGCGCTGTTCCAAATATAGGAAATATAGGAGTACATAAATAAATAAATAGACTCTCTCACAGAATTCCCCTCTCATTACATTACTATTTCACGTGGTTTTGATGGTTTTAATAGTCTCTACTTGCCTTATAGTTGCAAACACACCCTGTCATTGTTTAAAACAGTGTGAATTAAGCATCAGCATGAATAATACTGATATTTGAATACATCTATAGTATAATGTGCTATAAAGGTAATAGCATAAGTAAAACTGGAAATTTATAACCCAGTTTTAAACAATAGGCCATATTGAAATTTATAACCTTAATGCTACTCCTTTTGATAAAATGGAACCAAACTGGTTTAAAACAAATGGAATCTGAATTAAGACATGTATTTCCTTTATGGAAGGCAATTACTTTCAACTTAATGCAATTTGGAAGGGCACCTGAATGAATCACTGGTAAGAGCTTTGGTGTTGTTCCAAGTGCCAACAACAGAAAGCAAAAGATGCTATAAAATTTTTCAGAAAAGGACTGCTCAGTGGAGCTGTTATGCTTGCAACACATCCCCTAATGCAAGGCTGCTTATCAGCTTATCAAGGCTGCTTAGGTCAGCATCTACTTATAAGTGCCTATAAGTATCCCCAGATTCCTACCTATGTGTTTGGATATAAGAGTACAGATAATTTTGTCAGAAGTTAAGAGAGAAATAGACAAATCTCACCTCTCACAAATGCTAGAACAAATGTATATTCGACAACCCTTCTTTTGAAGTGCTCTATTAATCTTATCTTGAAAATAATTGGAATGTGCTTCTGTCAGGAACATGGACTTTTGATGATTTATTTCCATATAATTCCCTTGAAACTTTTCCTTATTGTACATTTTTATGTTTCCTATTCCTTACAGGTAACCCTTGTGCCTGGATGTTCTTATACAGCTGAAAAACAGCAGAATTAGGGCTAAGAACAACTGACAGTAGTAAGGCAAAGCACCATGCTTACCTGGATATCAGCTTAGTATTAGGAGCTGTTGCACCTCTAATGAATTTGTCTTTTGAAGTCTGTGGCAATAAGGAAGGAAAAGCATGAAAGTGAAATGAATCTTGCTGGCCCAGACTTCACTTTCAGTAATAGGTGCTGAAGGGAGGACTAGAGGGAAGGCTCTTGAACTCTGAGGTAGAAACAGGTAAACTGTCTTCTCTAAGAAGCTTCTTTAAGACTAGCCAGCTGCATTGCAAAGGGATGAAGACAAGCACCTGAAATAGGTGTTACAGAAATTTCTTTGGATATATTGAAGAAAGACAAGTTATGTTGAATCTGAGAAAGCTGAAAAATAAAAGTGAAAGCTGGGAAAGCATGACTGTCAGTTGGCAGTGTAAAAATTGCTTTAGTTATTCTATAGGATATGTCTGATTTGCAAGTTTGACATGAAGGGTTCAAATTCAAAGTCAAAAGACAGTGTTTGTCTAATGTTTAGATCTGTGTCCAGCAAAGTCCTAATTTTCTCCTCCAGGAGTACAAAAGTTTTTTATTTGTGCTATTTTTCACTGACACAAATAAACTCCATAATGCATCAGTGATGCAGGAATGTTTGGGGTTTTTTTTAAATCAATTTGTGCCACAGGTGAACATATGGAAACTGCTTATTTTGAGAGTATTTACCTGCATTCCTAAATGACATCTATTTTGTCTCAGGTTAATTAACATTTTCTGCACAGTATATGTGAGGCATCCAAGCATGATGATCTCACTTATTTCCTGTGCCCAGAGCATATGACAAGGCAATTGGTTATTAACCAGCCCAGCACAACAGCATGCTTTTTACAATTGTTTCTCTGAAGAGGAGTTTACTCTGGGTTATGTACAGTCTTCAGTATGCATTGTTTCCTGTTTTCACCCTATTTATTCTCTGGATTATAAGTGGGACCAACTGATCTTCCCCCTGAGTTACTGTTTTGAACCCAGAAGTATGATCAAGTCTGTCTCATTGTCTGTGTTCCAGTTCTATTCTGTTATTTTAGAGAAAACAAATAGCTATTGTGGCATTTTCTTACAAATACAGTTCCTCACAAGCAGTGAACCAGCCACTGAATCTATTCCAGCATGACAATACTTAGATGTGAAGAGTAAATATGAAGTGTTGTAAGCTTTGTTCAAATATCCAAGGCTCATTTTACTCCCATTATCACTCTTCAGTTTCCCCTGTACTGATGAACTTCTTGAACAATTTGGTTCAGAGCAGCTACTCTATGTGACACTCATATATCAAAATACCACTCTCTATGTCAAGGACTCATGAAGGCCTGGATATAACCACCAGCTCAGAGCTTTTTACTTATACCTTTATTACAATTACCTAAGCAATGGAAACATTTGCTCCCTGGTCATTCCTGTCAGGTGGTGAAGCCTTTACTGTTTCAGACATTATCTTTGCTGGCTTGTGCTGTGGGGGCAGAACCATGTAGCTGTTCTTTTCCCCTCTTTGGTTGGCTTATGGTTAATAACTATGCTTCTCAATACTACATTCAAAGCTTGCTCAGGAATGCTTAAAAGACGATTTTTGTTTTCTTTTCTGTTTTTATTCAGTCTCAAATTCTAGTATTATACATAGTATAGTAAATACAGTAAGCTATGAAATTTTGGTGTACAAAAATACTGAAAAATCTGCCTTTGTTCACAATTATCCTCAGATGATCTGTACTTCATGTGATTAGTTATAATCAGACCTGTTATATGCTCAAAAAGGGGGAACATAAGAAGATGATTTTTCCATGACAGGTATGTCTGTAACCATGTTTGGAAAGTAAGGACTGCAAAATGCAAGAGTACCATCTGACCTAAAAACAATGAATGATGACTGTTTTTAGTGGTTTCCTAACCTCTGGAGCTGATTGAGAAACAAAAAATTTTCTTCTTTTTTCCCCCCACTATTGTCATACTCACGATATGCATTGGGAATATAAGGAAGATTCAGGTAAATGAGATGAAGTTGACCAGAAGGCATTATTATGATCAGAAACTATGAAAAGAAAACTATTCCTGAAAAGAGATGTCATTAATCTTCTGCATGTGGTCCTTGATATTTTAGAACAAACACATTTATGGAAAAAATACCTTGTTTTGACTCAATTACTCATCTATGGTACACAAGGCAGCTGTATGTAGTGATACTGAAGGTACTTTCCTTCCAAAGAAATCAGAGAGAAGATGGCAATTCCTAGGTGTGTTTACTGACTTTTAAAAGCTTGATTACTTGGCCTCTCTAATGACATGGTGATTCACCAGATAATAGACACAGCCAAAAGAATGATAATAACAATACAAGCAAAGTCAGTGATCTCTTCCAAACACAGATATGAAATTTTCAACTACCATATCCAGGTTCCCCCACTTCTGTGAAGGGCAGCAACATGAAAGTATACCCTTCTTTCCTTCGAATATATAGACTTGTAAATGAAATACAAGCCTTTTCATGTAAGTTGGCAATGTTACTGTTACTACACTATGTTATTGTTACTACACTAGAGGTAAAAAATAATTGAAGTTTATAATATAATCAGAGATTTTTTTCCTTACTAGCAGATGTCTTTATTAATTACTTTATCTTAAAGGGAGAGGATGAAGTATTTTCAATTAAGAAAATCAAAAATTGAACTTTTCTTGCATTTTCAGATAAATTATTTTAAGACTTACTTTCTAGAAAATATCTAGATAGGATGATTTGCAAAACAACTTCAAATGTGTCATTAATTATGCTGTTGAGTATATGAATGAATAAACATGAGTATGAGATATCAAAAAGGGCAGTTCAGTAAATTCTACATCTTGAGGGAATCCAGCACCAGCCCAGTGTCCCATGGGTATGGAATAGTTGTAACTAAAGATGGAAAATCTCAAAAGCAACAAGCATGGAAGGTTAAGAACATGCTGAGTAACAATGGAATACTGCATCAAAGTATTTCCTACATATTTTCTAGGGTTTATGTCTAGCAATGTAATTTAGATATTATTAATTAACAGTAATATAAAATATAAATAAAATATAAAATATAAATAAATATAAAATATAAATAAATATAAAATATGAAACGGTAACTCTCCAACTTACAGCTTAGCAGCAAAATATCTTGTTTTGTATTATTATGTTTCCTATCTTGTGCTGTCTCTAAACATTTTGTTGAGTTCCTGCTGTTGAATAGCTTGCAGCTATTTGGAGTCCTGTGAACTCTCTCCCACATATCTGTATTGCCAGCCAAGCCATATTAAGACTATGGATACCTGTTATTTGCAAAATATCCCCTACAATTAACTGGATTTTTTGTTGTTGTTGTTGTTGTAATTGTCAGTTCTGGCCCAAATGAGTAAGTCTGTTGGCCACTCTTGACACTAAATCACTCTTATGTAGGACCTATTTCCAACCTGCAGCTGCAAACATTTTGTTAATCTGTCACTTTTGCTACAGGATGAACAGACAATAGATTTGTGTCCTAGCTACTCTAGGATGTCATTTCACCTTCATCTTAAATAGCCTGAAATGGCAGTGTTGCTAATTTTCCATATATTTAGTTTTAGTCTGACAGCAGGCAGAAAGGAGAACCCATAGAAGACAGGGTAAGGATAACCACTGCATATTCCTGGGATTATTAACTAAATTTTCTTGAGATATGTTCTTCCAATGTTAATTTTTGCTATTTAGGAAGAAAATTAGTGAAAGCTCAAATCTCATTTTGTTCCACACTCTCTTGCTAACACTGGTTAATAATTGCTATGGGGCAAGTCTTTATTTCTTGGAAACTCAAGTTCTGAGATGCTATTTAGGCCTCTTTACATGAGCCACTCTGATCACTCTAGTATGTTGTGAGGTTTATAATTCACCACAGACTTTTTCCACTCATATTCATTAAAGCAGAAGTCCTTCTGACATGTTTCAGGTCACTCTAAGATGGCTTTATATAGACAGATTTTTTTAAAAAAAGATTTGCAGTAGTCAGAAAATTTTGGGACATCTTCCTTGATAGCTACAAATGGTTCTCTGCAAACTTTTGTTTAAACCAAAATCAGTAGGAAAACATTTCATTTGAGGGGAATCTGTTGGTTGAAAGTAGATGGTAGGACTTGAACAACAAAAATGTACAGAATTTTATAAAGAAAACTGGTATTATTAATACAATATTCATCCAGTCCTCTGCTGGCTTTGCAGTATACTCTGGTGTGCTAGGATAACAATTTAAAGCTAGCTCACAGATCTCTACATAAGTTGCAGTGTGTGCTCTCTGCAGCATAAACAAAGTCTGAGAAGCATTTAAAATCCTGTAGATAGTTAAAGTGCCCTTGACAAGTTGCCTGGTAGTAAATCTAGACATCTTTCTATATGCTGAACTCAATAAGGGCCAGTAATGCAATTTAGGTATCTCGTATATGGCTAAAGTCTTAGATCTTGAGGTAAGTGGCAATTATTTATAGAGTGCCTTTATGTTTATTACTGAGTTGTATTTCAGAATATTACTATGCAATAAGTTTCTTTTACTTTTTTAAAAAATAATACATATCAGAACTTGTAGGAGAGTATGAGGTGGCAGGTTTTATTTGTGTGTTTATTTTACTGAACAATACACACTAATATTTCTTTAGAAAAGAGGCCATGAGTTCTTCAGAGGACCCAATTATCTTTGGTTTCATTGCTTTTATTCTCCAACAATTACTAGTTCCTGGGCAAAAACAATAAACATAATTTTACTGTAGTAGCAGATATTCTCCACTAAAAACTTTCATTCCTGTTTTCCTGGTTTTGTCAGACCTCAGCTGGAACTTTGACCCAATTATTGCTATTTGTTCTGTTAATGGAGCATTAAATTTTCTTATATTGATGCCTTGTGAAGGCTGACCTAGAACAGAAACTAAAAAGCTAAAAAGTAAAGTAGGTATTTATTAAGAGATCCCAAATAGATCCACCTTGGGTGGAACAACCCAAAATAGCCACAAAATGGACAACAGGTCCCAGGGTCTCTCACTTTTATAAGTTCTGGTCCATTTGCATATTGGAGTTAATTGTCCAATTATAGCTTTAGCCCATGAAGTCCCATCCTTCTTGTTTTCTCTCTTCAGTCCACCATTGTTTATGCTCTTGGGCCTGAGATCTGGATCAGTTGTCCTTGGACCCCCGCTAGAGAAGGAATTGTTTTGTATACCTATTCTGTGGAGGGAGCTTACTATCTCCTAATAGGAAACCTAGACTTACACACTAAAGTAGAATAGAATCTGAAAAATATAAAAGTTTAAACATGAGCCATCAATATAAATTAAAGTTTCCTGGTGGACAGCTGCCCTTGAACAAATTAATTTGTACAGTATTAAAAGTAGACAAAGATGCCACAATACCCCAGGCCAAGTAATCTCATTCCCTGTGAAATAAGATAATTTTGGGGTGGTTAGGGTGGGGGTAGCTAATAGACTTAGGAGGTGAACCAGCAGCATCTAAGGAACATGTTAAATTCCAAGAGCTGCTGGTCTAAACTTCGTATAGATATGTGATCCTCACTCAGAGAGTCTGAAGAAGCTAAGCCAGATTCTCCTTAATTTTGGCTAGGAATAGCATAAATTGGCTTGTTTCAGTGAAGGACAATCAACTCAACCAGGCAAGCATAAAGTAAAATAAAATTTGATGTGTTTAAAGGGAAGTAGGCCAGTCTGCTTACCTATGGTCCGTCATAATACCCAAACCCAGCCTCATGCTGTCCATTGAAGTCCTTTTTGCCTTCGTTAATGTTCTTTTTCTTATTAATCCCTCCAGCCTGGAATACACCCAGTAACACTACTTGTGGATCTTATAAGGCCTTGCATAAGAGACTGGATGAGAACTCTAGTCTGCTAATATCATTAATAATTAGGCAGACTCAAAATTACCAATTATTCTGCCTATTTCTGTAAATATAGAGATGTACAACCAGATGTCATGCTTCCTGGAAGTGAGCCAGAACCAGTCCACATGCTGTATAGCTCCATGTGTGGGTTAGTAACAGGGTATATGTGATCAGGCTAAACACTCTCCTAGACCAGCTAAGAAGCCTGAACTGAGCATTTATCTTGGAGATTCAGCAAAGAGCCTGAAAATTTTGGCATCCACTCTAGAGTGTTGCTGTTACAGAGGAAGAACAGAGGAAGATTGCAGCATCACTGAAGACACATTCCTTAAGTGACAAAAATGGTTGACTTAGTTTTGTCTACCATAAGCAGGAAAAGAAGGAAGATGGATTCATCCAGACCATGAAATTAATACCATTAATATATATTAATACCTTAATAAGTTAATTTACACTGTCTGTACTGCCATGTGGACACCTATTATGGTGTCTTCCACCATTACTATGACAGAGCCAGTGAACTCCACAATGGCCTATTTTTTTGCTTGTGCACCTGCCTTTCCTCTTCCTTCCCTCAGAAATCAAGATGAGTGAGGTGAAACTCCAGTGTTCACTACAATGAACCAGAGTAACCAATGTTTTAAGTCTGGAGCCATGTCAGACTTTTTCATGGATAAATTTGGCTCAGGTTGAACTAGGGCATAAATGGATGTATCTTCCAGGTCAGCACCCTACTTGCTGGGCTTTGGAGAGGTAAAGTAAGTCCATCTGTAATTAGATATAATTACATACATTTTTTTAGGTAAATGCAAGATTAGTTTTTGTTACTAAAAGCCAACTGTGCCATAGTTTTGACAAAAGAGCAATATAACCATGGTAAATGTAGTGTTGAATATGGACTAGAGGGTTTTTTCTTCTGAGATGGAAAAGATTAATGTTTAACTGAGATCCTAAGCTAAGGAATATCATTGATGATACACTTGAAGTCAGAAAAAGGTGGTACTTCCTGGGAATTGTTTTCATATTCTGGAAATGATTGGATGCCCTGGCTCACCCAAGATCACCGTTAAAAAGTGAGGGTTTGAGTTGTGAACAGATATTTCTAAGTTTTGGTATTATGTGTGCTCAAAGGGTTGTTGCAGTTGCTCTGTAAAGAATGAAAGCAAACTTTTAATTCCTGAAAACCTGAACTGTCATCTTCCAGATACATCCAGTAGTTGTCTAAGTATTGCAAGCAGCAGGAGACTAAAGACATAATGCTTCAATTATTTAAGAATTAGGTTCTATGAAAGTAGCACACATAACTGGTGAGATAAAGTCACCTTCAGCACAAGTACACTGATTTTTGCTATAGAACAGTATCAGAATTTGGCCATGTCTTTCAGGGTAAATACTCTGGATGTAACTGTAATAGAGCATCTGGTAAAGAAACTGGTGAAGAAAATATTTACTGAGGTAAACTGATAGAGGGATAGACATCATTCTTAATTTGTCTGCAGGTATATGTGCAATTAACAAGCTACTGTTTGTATCTGATTCTTTCAGAAATTTATGCAGTATCCAAGTATAAGAGTTTCAATGGGAGAATCTTTTAGTTCTTTCACTTAAATATACAAAATCACAGGTCTAACCTTTTTGCAATTCCTTTATGTCATATGATTAAATTATCAGAGTCATTTTTGTATGATTGTTATAAATAATATAATTTTTGGAATTTTTAGCTACATGTTCTGAAGTACGAGTTACTATGAAGGAAAAACCTCTATCCTAGCCAAAACTGTACACTCAGAGAGACTGCAAAATGTCCATCTTTGGAAATACTCAAAACCTGACTGCACATGGTCCTGGGGAACGTGCTTTGGTTGACCCTACTTAAGCAGGGTAGCTGGATGAGATAGTATCCAGAGTTCCTGTCCAATGCAAAGAGTTTTGTGATTCTGTGATAGCTAAAGTCTGTGCATGCAACAAAATACTAATAAGCACTTAGGTGTAGTGATGAAAGCTGAGGGCTTTTTTCTGTGTCTGGGTTAACAGGGAAAATGGGTTAGATAGAGGAGTAGTTAATTTGAAAGTAACAATGACAAATTAAGAGAGAGAAAGTTCACAGAAAACTAAAAATGCTGGATGATGGAATTTTGAATTTAAATTTTTCCTTATTATTTATTTAACAAGTAAAATGAAACCTAACATAACATTTAATGAAAATAACAGATAGCAAAGAGACAAACTGTTAGTATTGCTGCATAACTGTTGGTTAAAAAAAACTCCAACAACCCTGGAAACAAAACACGAACACAAATACAAAGTTAAACAGCCAAGAGTAGTTTTGATTATTTAAGAGCTCTTGTTTTTATTAAATTTTATCAAATTTATATGGGGAAAAAAGTATTTGAACAGGCAATATTTGAACATCCACATGATGTGTAATATTGGAATTGCCTTGGAATAGACCAAGCAAGATGTAAGGACTTAAGATGATCCAACTATTCTCTCTGCCCAAACAGATGTGAAGCCAACATCTCCTTCTAATATAATGGTCTGATAACATGGGAGGTCTAGAATACAAAAATAAAAATACTTCTTTAGTCTTTTTTTTTGTGAGGTGCAGTGTTGTGGTCCCTTAAGTAAATGGCACAGACCCATCTGCCTCTGCATATCCAGTCTGCAGACACTGGAAACAAAATGAGTTACATACTTTCTCCTGAAGCACATGAAAGACAGGGAATAATTTTTTTAATCCATACTAAAATCCAGGCAGAAAATATATATATGGAGTAATAACAATTTTGAGACCAGTCCTTGATGTGGAACAATAAATGGGAAAATCTGACAGTTTATACAGACTTGTGGTGACTGCTGTGTTGGTGTTTTCCTGTTTTGTACCAATACACAGCCAGTTCATTAGGACCACAGAAAAGGAACATCCAGATGCTACCTACAAAGTCATTATCCAAGTTCTGATAATGAAATATTTTATATAAATCAGCATGACGCCACTTTCAAATATTCCATGGACTAGGGATAAACATTTCTTTATGAAGAGGTAGAAATCTGATAAGATTTAATTATTTAATCAAATAAGCTTACATTTTTGTCTCAGAAGATCTCAGGATACTTTTTTGTCTCAGAAGATATCAGGATACTTCTGATGAATTTTCCAAACCCTGATGAGTGCTCCAAGTCCTTCAGGCAAAGAACTTCCACTGCTACCAACTTCACTCATTTATTTCTTGAACTATGATGTCAAGCAAACTCATCTGGAATCAGCACAGAAGGGCTTTTCTTTAGGACTTTTCTTACTGGTTGCTAATAGTGACATTGTGAAACGGAGTACAATTTTTCCACTCCAAAAGTAAAACCAAAAATGAGTGCAAGAAAAACCTTGAAAACTGGCATGTTCATATTGACATGTATTAAAGTCCTGTTACCCAGGATAGTGTAAATAGCTTGCTTAAACACCTATATGTGTATTTGTGTCAGAAAGGTCTTCATTAACAGTGCTTTAAGATATACCTTCTATAATGTTGCAATTACTTGAATTCTCTTAGGACTGTACTACCTAACCCTTCTCCTCCCATCCTCCCATGAGTGTCCTCATGGTATATCTTCACAGAATCCTAATGTATTAATGAGGACTAGGTAAAATTATTTTGGTTAATTTTCTTATGTTCTTTCTTATATATCCCTTTCTTCACAAAATTTAATTTAAAAGTTCTATTGATACAGTAAATATTCCAGCTGTCCAGTCAGCAAAAAAAAAGGTAATTTTATACCATTTAATATTAAAATAGTATTACAGTAATATAAATAGTAGTCAGTGCCTTATAGATCATCTTGCAACCAGGAAAAGTAACATTTAGGTCTTGGAGGAAGCAAACATTTCCCAATATGTGTAAGTAGTAATACCTGCAGGAATAAATCTTATTATAATATAATACTAAGATATAATATTAAGATATAATATTAAGATATTATATTGTAATATAATATTAAGATATAATATTAAGATATTAAGATATTATATTGTAATATAATATTAAGATATAATATTAAGATATTATATTGTAATATAATATTAAGATATAATATTAAGATATTAAGATATTATATTGTAATATAATATTAAGATATAATATTAAGATATTATATTACAATAAGATTTATTCCTGCAGGTATTACTACTTACACATATTGGGAAATGTTTGCTTCCTCCAAGACCTAAATGTTACTTTTCCTGATTGCAAGATGATCTATAAGGCACTGACTACATTAGTTCCACATGTCCATATAGCGTGACCCACAGATATGTTTCTCAGTTGTCTGTGGACTATTTACAGTATCATTAATTTATACACTGCAAAAGCTCCTGCAGTATGACAGCTTCTCTTCTTACATGATTTGGAATGCTTTTAAAATACATCTTTTAACATACAGCTAAATAGTTTTTATTAGGTTAAATATGATTACTGTAATAATAAGTTACTGTAGTATCCCTTTTTCTACACAGGAAAGATTTCTACTATATTTCCAATAGAAATTTGACTTTTTTTATGAAGAATATTAGAAAGTTCATGAGATCAAATACTATTCATTCATCTCCTGATAAATAGTAAAGTTCCAGTAGACTTTTGTTTTCTATCTGGAGGGATTCCAGTTTCTTATGAGTCTCTTAAATTTTCCCTGCTATCCTGTTATCACCTAGGTTGACCGTTCACTATGTATATCAACCGTAATACCATGATGCTTCTTCTAGCTTATATACATTTTCTAGTGTTTTCCTATATTTTGTAATTTAAATCTTTAATGACTTACCCTTACTTAAACTTCTATGTAATAAAAATGGCTATGCAGATGTTGATATCTAGATGCTGTAGATTAACAAATGCATTTAATCTGCCATTCTTAAAGTCAAATAATATCTCTTTTTACTTGCCTTCTTTCTGAGCAAAAATTTTCAATATTAACTTTACTTTTATGACATCTTTTCTATAGACTTTTTTTTGTCATGTTGCCTCTTGGTCTTTTAATATATTTTTTGAGAAACATGTCTATTGGTTATGCACTGAAGAAATATGGATAATTTTGGATCTATCTAATAACCTCAGAGCAAAATATGACATAGCTTGCAGATGTAATATTTCCTAGAGGTGTAGCTGTGAGGATGACAATATGTGAATGACATGGCTATTTAAATAATTTGGGAGAGCAATCCATACTAAAAAAAATTTAATAATTTACATTTGAAAATGTGTACTGCAAAAATAGTTGCTTGCCAGACTGAAGGGTGCCAGAAGACCAAATAAGGAATTCCAGTTAATATATGTTCTCTTTAAGTGAAAAATACACCAGTAATTTGTCAAAGTTGGATCACTGGAAAAGATAACAAACTTGCTTTTTCCCTCAAGGGAGCTAAACTGAGATTTACAGATATTTTGACAAAGCATGGAAATAGTATTGAGATCAATCTAAAGGACAGGTGACAAATATTTTCTCAGTGCACAAGGGGCTTAAATTTCATCTCATGTCTTCTGTGAGTAAGAACAGGAATACTGACTAAGTAAATGGAGACCTTTCTATCCAGTAGCTCTTCACATCTTAATTTATTACTTTATGAATTCTCTTTTTACCTCTTAATTAACCTTAATAAATTTGCACACCATGGAACATGCAGAATGTGGAACATTGTAAATAAGGGAAAAGAAAAAATCTGAGACTAGAAGCTACTATAATGCTTTTTCCATTCTGTAAATATGCCAGGTTTTTTAATAGAGGTCTTGATTCTAATGCCCTTGAATTGCTATCCTTCTGAGGAACTGAAATCTTTGGGGATGCTCAATAAATTAAGAATACTGTTTTGGTACTCTTTGTCAGAGAGAATTATTTCTTGTATTATATGTTGTGATTTTCCTTTGTGGTGTGTAGCACTACACACACTGACAGCACTAGAACACTGTACTCTGAATTTGAAGTTACTCTATTTCTAGGAAAATTAACAGGTGTGGCTCAAATTCAAGAATTAAGCAAACCAGGACATTGTCAGGAGATCTCCACCTTAGTAGATTTATGTCTGTGTATTTTCCTTCACTCTTCTGTGATTAACTCACACTTACTTTAATGAAAGAGGTGTGTTTCCACTGAAGAATGATCCTTTGAAAATGAAACATGAAAATTGTAGTAGCAGTTACATGTGACAGAAGAACTAATAATGTTTTACAGTCTTCCAAAGATGTTTCCATGTCTGTGTTATTTTTAAATGCTATGCCATTGGCTTGATCAATGAGGTAGCAACTGCTTTTGGTTGAAATATATTTCCTGGAATATGGCATTTTATATTACCTTCTCCTTTATGAGAACTTGAAACATCCTTCTCAGGATGTGCATTAAAAGATGTGTTTGTCATATGTGCTATTTTTCCTAAATGAAAAGTACTGCCATTTCATATCAGTATTTCAGATCATAAGAGAGTAGAAGTTCTGTCTTTTATAATTTTTTTTTTTTAAAAAGACTTTTAGGATTTGAGTCCAGCTGTTAGTGTTGTCAAGGCCACCACTAGACCGTGTCCTCAAGGGCTGGACCACATGTACAAGGACTCCAGGGATAGTGACCAATGACTTGCCTGGGCTAGTGTCTTCTAGAGTTTGAAAAACTTCCCAATAAAGATTTTATTCCTAAAATACAATCTAAACCTCTCCTGGCACAACTTGAAGCCATTTTCTCTTGTTTTCACTTGTTGCTTGAGAGAAGAGACTGAAATTTCTCTACAACTTCCTTTGAAGTACATGGAAAGTGGTGAGATCTCCCCTCTGAGTCCTATTCACCAGGCTCAATAATGCCAGTTCCCTCAGCAATTCCCCATGAGGACTGTGTGCTCTCCTTGGTTGGATTGTGTGCCCACTTGGCTGCCTAACAAGTTGCTCTATCACTCTCCCTCCTCAACTGGACCAGGGAAGAAACTTTATTCAACAATCACCACCACTGACAAAACAGATTCAATATTTTAAAATTAATTTATTCCTAACCGAAAAAGAATTGGGTAATAAGAAATTAAATCAAATGTTCATATACCTTCCCACCATGCCCTGCTTCTTCCCAGGCTCAGCTTTACTAGGCGATCTTTCAGCTCTGGCTTTTGCAGGTGAAGGGAGATGTTGGAGAGACAGCCTTGCGTGGGAGTACTGCTCAGCAGTAACCAAAACACTGATGTGCTACCAGCACCTTTCTAGACACAAAAAACAGCACTATGTTATGGGAAATGTAACTCTATCCCAGCCAGACCCACTACAGTGTCCATTCTTTATTCTGTATCATTTGTCATGTTCAGTCCTACACAATTCAATAAACTGACATATCTTGTAACCAATCCATTGTATTTAATCCTCATTACTGAAATATCTTTCCAATGTGTACAGCTTATATCACATGCCTATATGATTTTTATACCCAGCATACATATTTTTGCACTCTCCTTAACTATGACTCCCTGTCTTTTAATAGCTAGATTCTATTCTCCTTTTCCATGAGCTTCGCCCACTCCTGTAATATCCTCCAATACTGAGGCACCCAAAACTGCTCACAGTACTCAAGGTAGGGCCAGGGCAGTGTGTGGCAACCACCTGCCTTGCCGTACCAGTTAGGCTGTGAGAGAAGCAACCCAGGACACTGCTGGCCCTCCTGATTGTCACATTGATAACTCATGTTCCACTTGCTGTGTTGTAAACAGCATAGATATACTTATATCATGACTCCATCAAGGGAAAATTCTTCTTGACCAGTCTGGTGGTCTCCTACAGTGAACTGATTCCATTCATGGGCAAAGGAAGAGCTACAAAAATTATTTATCTGGGCTTTTTTAACACACTCCACAACACAACACCCTTCTCTCTAAATTTGAGATGTGAATTTAGAGGGTGGGCTGTTTGATGGATATGAACAATTGGTGGGATGGCTGCATCTCAAAGGTAGTGGTCCATGGGTCAGAGTGCTGATGGATGTCTGTGACAAGTGGTGCTCTCTGGGGTCTGTATGGGGAGCAGTGTTATTTAATATCTTTATTAAACACATTCAGTACATATGCAGATGACACAAAGCTGAGTGGTGAGGTGACACTCCTGAAAGACAGGATGCCTTCCAGAGGGATGTGGAAAAGCTCAAGGAGTTGAGACATGGGAACTTCATGCAGTCCAACAAGACCAAGTGCAAGATGCTGCACCTGGGTTTGGACAACCTCTGTTACCAGCCCAGACTGGGGGTGCTGGTGGGTGAGAGACTGAATATGACCCAGCCATAGGCACTGACAGCCCAGAAAGCCACACGTGTCCTGGGCTGCAACCAAAGCAGCATGACCAGCAGGGAAAAGGACAGGATTCTGTCCCTCTGCTCTGGTGAGACCCCAGCTGGAACCTGCATCCAGCTCTGAGGTCCCAGCACAGGAAAGGCATGGGCCTACCTGTTGCAGCGAGTCCAGAGGAGGGACACAAAGATGATTACAAAGATGCTCTACAAGGATGGATCACCTCACCTATGATGAAAGGCTGACAAAAATGGGATTGTTCAGCCTGAAAAAACGAAGGCTTCAGTGTGATCTAAGTAAGGCCTTCCAGTACCTGAAGGAAACCTACAAGAAAGCTAGAGAGAAACTTTTTATGAGGGTATGTAGGGACAAGATAAGGGTGCATAGCGGGTTCAAATCCAGTTGTATTTTCCTTTTTAATATTTCTTAAACAAAAGCAATTTTAATTTATATCACACTTCTAACAACCTCCTGAAACATATCACTGGCCCAAATTTTCTCAATTCTCCATGTTTCTGTATACCTCATTCTACATTTTGAAGCTGCACCAAATTATTAAGTTATGTAGATTTTGTGATGCATTTATACCAGCTCAGGCTGTTGTTTGAATACTGAAGTACCTATTGGCAGTCCCTTAATTCTTAAGCTCCTGTGATACTGGCCATTTAGGAATTTTTAAATGAATCTTTACATGCAATGAATTCTCCAGTAGACTTGTAGTAAGAAGTAAGGAAGGATTATTGACATGATGTAATTGACTTTGGAGGTAAATTGCAATTTACTGCTCTTGTTGCTGCTACCAAGTAGTATTTCTGGTAAAGCCTTTATATTTTACATTTTTGAGAGTCTGAAAGTATGGAACCCATGAATTATATTATGGAACCCATTAATTATATTGAGCAGGACTACCTCTGGCTGAATAGAATAAAAGCTTTTGGTCTTAAAGGTTAGATCTCACACTTAGAGGTTAGAGATAACATTTTAGGACACTGTTCTACACAGGAATTAGAAATGCATCTTACCCATTTCAGGTTTGCCTGGTTCCTTCAAAACAGAGACTAGAGGATGCCCAAATGATACAGCTCCTTTTGAAGGCTTCGTTCTGCTCTGGCTGGTAACAGCAGTTACACATAATCAATTATGTTTATCAATTATGTGTATCAATTATATATATCAAACAATGTGAAGTGTAAGTCTCACTAAACTCTACTCTGGAAGAGGGAATTTTCTATGACTGTAATATTGTTTAGATACAAAAACTGTCACATATTAGGAGCACTCAAAATCATTCAAAGAAGAAACAGGTAATTTCAGAGGTTTTTAGATGACATATATAAGTAAAATAGTATATTAATTCTCAAAACAACACTTGAACTAGTGGATTTGGTAGAGAAATCTAATGAGGTTGTACTGCATTTACCCTGGTTGCCTGACAGATGTTCACTAAAGCCATTGTATCACTCCACTCCTCAACTGGAAAGAGAACCGGAAGAGAAAGTACAATGAAAGTCTCATGGCTGGAGATGAGGACAGTGAGAGATTATTCTATAATTAACATCACGGGCACTGTACATACAAAAAATTAAAATTAATTAATTTTGTTACCAATCAAATAAAGGCTAAGAAACAAAAACTCAATCTTAAAATATGTTCTTCCCACGTCTCTCTTGTTCATGTTCTCAGCTTCACTCTGATTTTCTCTCCCTCCTTCCATCCGAGCAGCAGGGAATGGCAGTGGTGGTCTGTTCATCACACATTGTCTCTGCCACTCCTTCTTCCTCAGGAGGAGGAGTGGTCACTTGTTACAGTGCGCTCAGGCTATGCTTTCCCCCATTTCCAGGGGCCCCTGTGACTGGGATCAGATAAGTGTGGTCCCCTCCTTCCTGCTCGGATGGGGTTGGCGAAGAGCCAGAAAGCCCTCCCTGTTCAGAGCCTAGATAAGGCCATGACCCTTCCTGTCCACTCTCTCTTTTCCCCCTCATCTCATGGATTAAAAAGCTTGGAGAACCACATCGGGGAATTGTAGCCTCTTTTGCATCTTTGCCCATCTCCTGATGTGCCTTCCCTCAAGGCTCCGTATATCTGGGCTAACCTAGTAATTTGGGGGGGCTAAGAGGGGAGGAGCATCAGTCACTCTTCCTCTGCTCCACTGCAGGGTCTTCCGCACAGGAGAGATATCCAGATGTCCAGTCCTTCTTCAGTGTGAGTCCTTCCCACACGATATAGTTCTTCACAAGCTTATCCACTATGGATCCCTCCACTGTGGTGCAATCCTTCAGGAATGGGGTCACAAGTTCTGTCAGAAAACCTGCTCTGACATGGACTCCTCTTTCCATAGGACTACAGGTCCTGCTCAGAGGTCTCTCCAGCACAGGCTTACTAAGGTCTGCACAGGCTATGTGTATTCTTCAGGCTATGTGTACCTGCCCCAGCGTGGATGCCTCACACAGGCTTCCTATGGATCTCCATGAGCTACAGGGAAATCTCTGTTCCAGCCCCTGGATTACTCTTCCACCTCCTTCTTCACTGAACCTGCAGGAGTGTTTCTCTCATAATTTTAGTCCTCTTGTCTCTGTCTGCAATTGCTCCTGCACAATGTTTTTCCCCTTCTTAAATCTGTTATCCCAAAGGCACCACCATTGTCACTGATGGGCTCAGCCCTGACCAGCAGCAGGTCCATCTATGGGGCACCTGGAATTGGGTCTGTTAGGCATGGGAGAAACTTCTGGCAGCAGTCAAAGAAGCCACCCCTATAGGCCCCACCAAAACAAAAGAAACACTGTAAATGCAATTTAGTAAAGATTACTCAGATTAAGTTAAAATTGGGGTTTACACAAAGGGGAAAGATGTACAATGGATTTTTTTCTAGTGAATCTTCAAGAATATAATAAAAAGTCAATGCTCTCTTAAATTAGTGATTTCTGTTTCCAAAATGACCAGAAATAGAATATGCCTTTTATTATAGTTTTAGATGACTTTACAAGAGGAAACAGATTTTCAAGTCAACAAAAACTGTCAAAGTTACAGAAAAATGGTTACAATAAAGTGAGCATAGCTCTTTAAACTTCTTGGCTTGTCCATTTTTTCTTAATATGCAGACTATTAGTTAGTTCTTATGGATGGCTGGGGAAAATTTTTATTCTGACCTCATTATCCTTGTAAAATATGTACAAATGCTGCCTTCCATTAAAAGGTAGTATTTCATGCTGAAATTATGAATGTGAAGCAACCGAGCAATGCGAACCAATTGATAGCTTAGATCACATCTTGGCAAAGTTTAATATCTTATTACCAGCTTCAGTATTTTAGCCTTAGTCTCTAAAATTAACAAGGTAAAAAGCAACATAAAATTAGAGTAAAATGGTGAAATTTGGACTGTAATCTAGAAACATAGCATTTTTCTCAATAAACAAGAATTTTTATATATTCACATGGTCAAATCTTTCATTAATATCTGAAATTCATTCCCTCCTGCCTACTTGTTTGTCATATTGACCCATCACTTCTATTGTAGACAATATTTAATTTACAAGTTCCTTTTAATACTAAGTGATCCCAACAATATGTCAGCACAGAAAATTATTTTATTTCACAAGAAAACAAATCTTGTTTTCTCATTAACCTAGTTTATTAATATTCCTGGTGAAACTAAAAATACAATGTGACTACTTGATGTAAATTTAGCCTATACTCAGAAAAGGAATGTTAAGGGAAATATTCATGAAAGTGGGAGCCAAATATTTGTGTTTTCCATGCTCTGTTATATTACAGAGATTTGTCAATGTTTTGCAGTTTTTAATTTTTCTACCTTCTTTTCCCCCCTTTCCTTTTTTCTTTACATTCTTTTATCTTTTGCATTTTTTCTTCTTTCTTTGTATATTTTATCTTCCTCACTCCCCCTCCCTCCCTGCAAGCCAAGGGTAGAGGTTTTTTTGATGCCCCTCCTTACTTCCTCCTTGTCCCTAATAACAAAAATTGCAATTATACAACAGGCAGCAAATATGGTATGCCATTTCTTGCTAAATGATGAATACACAGAAGACAAGTCAAACCTTAAAATGCAAAGAAGTGAGGCTTAAAGCCATTATAACTGATGATAACAGAAACCTGTTCAAATTGAAGATATTTAGCAGAGCACTGATCTCAGAGTGGTTTTAAGTCAGTACATGAAACAAATGTTTTCAACTTTTCTTTTACACAGGTAAGCCTCAGTTCTTCAGGCATTTGAATTAAAGATTCCTGGACCATCCTTCTCATGTGGTGATTTTTTTTTTCCTGGGCAAATAACTTCTGATTTCTGACTCAGTGAGTTTCTTCTGTGACAAGAATGGCCAACAGAGTGAACAGGTTTTGTTTATGTTTCTCCCTTTTTCTTACTTTTTTAAAAAACTGTGTCTTCTGAAGCCAAGAGCTAGTGTGAGTGTACAGACTTGTGACATGTTCTTGTGACTCAGAGACTATTATGGGGAAGGTGAGAGGAAGTGAAAAGTGGTGTTAAGAGATGCTATTAGCTTGATATTTTCTCTGTATTTCTTTCACACTGTATTCTTTCTTTTCTTGGCCTTAGAAAGATTGGCTACCTCTGTAATATGAAACTTAATCATGGAATATATTGGTTATCTATTAAACTTTGTTTTCTGTAGTACAGTTCTATCTATACTTTGCAAGTAGTCATTTATCTTCTTCTCAGTTCAAAAATGTTAATATTCTTTATTGCTATGAATGTCACTGCTAGGGAAATTAATGTAAAGCTGTAGTAGGAGTGAAGACCAATGACTTTATGCATTTCTACTGCTTCTTTATGAGGCCAAATAAGTTAATTCAATGTTTCATCTATCTGCAATATGATCAAAATGATCATTCCTTTCACATAGTGCAAAACTGCATAGTGCAAATTCCTCTCCCACTTGAGGTCTCATTAATAGTACATGGTTTCTGTGTCGTATAACAAACTTGAAATGTTCTACTTGTCAGAATTATGGAAACCTTGTTCAAGTTTTAAAAATTTTGATAGTTCCCCACATCATTAAATATTATAACTCTTTAAAAGGTTCAGTTGATTTATTTGGCTTATTTTAAAAGTGCTAGTGATAAGAAGGTATGTTACAGAATCACTGAATGATTTAGGCTGGAAATTTCAACCTCGGCATAGGCAGGGACACTACAGCAGTTTGTTAGGGCCACATAGTCTTGAACATTTTCAGGACATCCACAACTTCTCTGGACAACCTTTTCCAGTACCTCACTCTCCTCTGAATAGATATCTTCCTCATGTCTAACCTAAACCCCTCCTTTTTTAGTTTAAAACTATACTCCCATTTCTTATAGTTACATGCCCATATAAAAGGTACTCTTTCTCTTACTTTAGAAGCCCCCTTTATCTACTGGACGCCTGTCATATAATCCCCCCTAGAGCCTTTACTTCTCCAGGCCAAATAACATGAGGTGCCTCAGACTCTGATCATCTTCATGTATCCTCCTCTGGACCCACTCCAAAATATCCTTGTCTCTCTTCTGCTGAGGTCTAAGTGGGGTCTCATGAAGATAGAGTATAGGGGGAGGATCACCTCCCTCAGCCTGTTGGTCACTCCTATTTTGGTGCAGCCCAGGATGTGATTTGCTTTTTAGGTTGTGGTCACAAACTGTTAGCTCCTGTCCAGCTTTTTAATCATCACAATTTTTAAGTTCTTCTCCATGAGGCTGCTCTAAATGAGTTCTCCCAGTTTGTAGTCATGTCTGGGATTAGCCCAACCCAAGTGTAGAACCTTGCACTGGGACTTACTGGACTTCGCTAGGTTCTTCTGGGATTGGTAGGTCCCTCTGGATAGTATCCAGGTCATTTGTTATGACAGCTGTATTTCTCAATTTGCAATTTTCTCATTTTATCAATCTGCAAACCTGCTGTGGCTGCACTTGATCCAACTGGCTGTGTCATTGATGAAAATATTCAAGAGAATTGGTCCTGTAGCTGAGCTGTGAGGAACCCCACTTGCCTCCAGCCTCCACCTGGACATAAAATCAGTGACCACAACTTGCTGCCTGAGTTGCACTCAATCCCTCATCCACAAAAATTTCACTCTTAAAATCCATCTCTCTCCAGTTTGGACACAGAAGTGGCATGTGGGACCATATCCAAGACCTTATAGAAGATGTTGGTCAGTCTTCCCTGATGTCTGTTGTAGTCCCTCCATCACAGGAGACCACCAGAATGGTCAGGCACAATTTGTCTTTGGTGAGGCTGTTCTGCCTGTCTTGGATCACACCTTGTATTGAATGTGTCTTGACCATGGGGATCTGCTCCATGATCTTCCCAAGCACAGACATGAGACTCACCATTCTAAATATTCCTGTGTCCTTTCTCCCTTTTTTGAAATTAGAGAAAATTTTTCCCTTTGTCCAGTCAGCAGGTGGTCATCTGACCACCATGTTTTTTCAAATATGAAAGAGAGTGTCTTTGCAATAACATCAGCCAGTTCCCTCAGGACACTGGGGTAAATCTTGTCAGGACCCATGACTTGCAGCTATTCTGTTTCATCAAGCAGTCTCAGTGCAGTTTTATTTCAGACCTTCCAGATATTGTCTGTGTCTTTCATAGTCTGTGTCATAGAGGAGTATGGGAAAGAGAACAGCTACAAATGACCTCAATAATTCAAAGGAATTTTTGAGAGTTAGGCTTCTGATATAAAAGACTCTCCTTTTGTAGCATTCATCTACTTTAATGTCAGATTCAGGCAGATATATATTAGATATAGATATCAATAAAGATATAGATAGATATAGATATATAGGTAGAGATATATAGATCTAGATCTAGATATAGGTATATACGTATAGATAGATATAGCTATAGATATCAATAAAGATATAAATAGCTATAGATATATATGCCGCGCTCCCGTCCCAGATCCCTTTTTGCCCCGGCTAGCTCCCGAGGGGGCGAGAGGGGCAGGTGAAACACCCTCCACTGGACCCGGCAGGGCTTTGGAGGGTGCTTCATGGGTTCGGAAAGCGCTGCTGAATCCCGCGGCGTGATAAGGAAGAGAGACTCTTGCTAGGGCTAAGTCCTAAGTTTATTGCAGCCCAACCAGGGCTACCAACACTTGAACAGTCCTGCTAACAAGAGCACCTGCAAGGTGCTTGCAGCATGTTATAAACTGAGAGGGAGGGGAACCAGTCAACCAATGGGGGTGGAATAGGGAGTGGCTCTTGTATGGGGTGACACATATGGGAACCAATGAGGGATGGATGTGGGAGGGGCCCCAGGCCCCTCTCCAATCACCCGGCACCCAGGATGGAAGCTTCTAGGTGTATGGGAAGGGATACCGAGTGACTGACAGGGAGCCTGGGAGGGGGCAAGGGAATGACTCGGCACTTTAGGGAAGGATTGACAGATGGGGTAAGCCGGGAAAACTAGGGACAAACCAAGTGTAACATAGGGGTGCATAGGAACAAACCATTACATAATAAAACCTGTAATAACACAACTCCACATATATAGGTATAGATAGATCTAGATCTAGATCTAGATCTAGATGATGGAGATGATAGAGATAGATATAGATAGAGATAGATAGATAGATAGATAGATAGATAGATAGATAGATAGATAGATAGATATGCCACTACATAAATATGTATTTCTTAATAGTTCTGTCAATTTAATTTTTAGAGTAAATCTCAGAGGGACATTTGAGCAACAACTGAAGCTAAATCAGTGCAAATTAATATATTGTTTTTCATTTTCTTTAATGATTGCGATGAGGGAAACATCATTCTAATTGTTGTGGACTTGCCTGCACTGATCAGAAAATCACTTTCTTCTCCCCAGATAGTGGAAAAGCCTGTCTAACCTCACACATATCTAGCATCACACAGAGGTTAAAATTTCATTTTTTATTTTCATAACTTTTATTGTCAGAGAATAAATGAGATACAAAAAATGAAGATCTTTAAAGAAAGAAATCAAGATCTTGCTGTAGTTCTTTCCATTTGCATGAAACCATCAGCATGTGCTACAGAGGCAGACAGGGAATACATGTATACATGCATGTATACACAACAAATACACATATATAATATACAATAATTATATATTATCTACTCTATACAATAAGATACTAAATATAATGTATTTTTCATGTATTCTGTGTACATTACATGCATATATTTAATGTACATTAACTTGTAGGGGAGATTGTAGGCCATGCAACAAAATTTAAATAATTTTAATTATTTTTAGAGTTTTATAATCCATACAATATGCCTATGTTAGTCTGATGTCCTTTTTGAGCTTACCTATCAGTAATAGACACTCAAAACTTATTCAATTGAAATGACAAATTCTTGTGTTTAATGGATTGAACCCAACATTTTTCTCCCAGCTTAGTAAGACAACAACATATACAACAAAATGACTTATAGTGTTTTAAAAATCTAAAACAATGACAGATTCTTCCCTATAACAGAAATGTCTTTTTATGATTCTGTGACAGAGAATTGCTGAAGAAAATAATTTTCACTGACAGGAATTGCCTTATTTCAAGTCAGTATGGTTTGGGTTATGAATCACAGTTATAAAATGGGTGAGGGACTGCTTAGGACCTTGTTCTAGATCAGTCTTCCTTCAAAATTATGGTCACCACCAATTTTTTTACCTTTAACTTAGCTGAACTTTGAGTAAGTTTGAATCATGACCAAGTAACATGTTTTCAGTAATTTCCTATCTTCACTGTTATCTTTGTGGATCCCTCTTTTTAAGCTAAAGTGTGATAGAAGCCTCTCTTGCCTTTCTTCCCTTGCACTTATGAGATAGTTGTGTGCTAAAAATCATTATCTTCATAGCATTACAGCCATCCTAAGAGTAATTTATTAATTTTGTTTCATTAACATGGTCAAATACAAAGAACTTGGGAGATATTTTTTTTTAATTTTTATTTTTAGTGAGGGTGTAGTTCATTTAGATTGTTTTAAAAATTCTACTCATTTAAATCTTTGGTCTTTTAAAGTTAAAAGGCATGCTTCAGCAAAGAAACACATGCAGCTGGTAAGGAGAAGCAGGGGTTTTCTGTCTGGAAGCACAGAAGGTTGTGCCTGACACAAGGTTCCTGCTTCACCTGCTGTCTAGTGCTGTTGGGAAATATAAATCATCTGTATTCTTTTTCTCAGTCCCTGGAAAATTGCCTTCATATATATTCAGCAGTCCTCTTTGAGTCTCCTCTAGAAATTTTAGATGATAACTATTTTGGAGATATCTTATTCTATTAGTAGTCCTACTGATGGCATATCTCTACAGAATCCAGTTTTGTTTTCTTGCACAAACTAGTGTGCTTTACCTGTATTCCAGCAATCCACACAGAAAGTTGAGAAACAACAAGTTACAGGTATACAGAATCATATCTCCAAAAGTAATAAACTGGGGATAGGGGCAAATGTTCATGCCAATTTCCTATACCTTCCCACTCATATTAGCCATTTTGCAAAGAGGGATTCACAACACTATCTAAAATTGGTAGCAGCAATGAGGTGTAAGCATGCTACATTTATTACAGGACACATTTTAAAAATGAGAATAGTTTCTTTTCTCTTTTTTTTTGGCCTTTAACTAACCTATAACTGTCTCTTTCTAAATGAAGCATATTTGCCCCTGTTAGATACAGGAAGCACTGCTGCAAAACCTGGTGACATTCCCATAAAATTTTTAAGAGTAAGTTCCCCAAAATCATCCTCTGGAGATGAAAAATCTAATAAGACTGGCTAAGGATGTTTAGTGATCTAGGTGGACATGAATTTTAGTGTTTGTTTAAAATCGCTGCCTCTCCAGGATGGTTTAGATGAACTGAGGCAAGAGATCTCTCAAGGCTACTCTTGGAGAATGAGGTTTATTGGGGATGCAGAAAGGTCCTGCCTTGAGCTGCCAGATGCAGCACGTGGCAGGGCTTGAGAGGCTGGGGGAATGGAGAGACAAAAGGATACTCAAGGAGAGGGGAAGTTCTAAGAGAGGGGAGGGAGTTCCAAGAGAGCGTGTGGCCCCTCGAAGCCCCCTTTTCAAGGAGCTTCAGTGTGGGCTGGAACAAGGCTCGGGCCAATGGGGTTACAGGCATTTGATGTTTTGGGGGAGGGATACAGGTGCAGGGTGAACGATACATCTTTTGGGGGTGGGATGGGACAGTCCATTTCACCCCTGGACCCATCTGTAGGCAGGGGCGTTGTCCAGCTAGCTGGGAGAACTGTTCTCATCCTGGCTGTGTTATTTATGGATAATTGTATTTATCTATCTTCTGCAACAAGTGTTCTTTGATTTCTGTTTAATTCCTTTTATTTCCATGATTGTCTGATGTACTCTTCAGCACATAAGTTCACTTTCAGATTCTTTTATTCTTGGGTGAAAACCAAAATATTTAAGAACTCTTCCCTTTTCCCTCTCTCCCCAGGAGTGGGATCACAGGTTTTGCTCCTAATGGCAGTCACAGGGACATATAAGGGGCTAGCAAGACACCACAGTCTAGGGTACAGAAGAATTACTATTTTATCATGATATGGGATGATAACAGATACAAACATGATCAATCAATAGACAATGTATTTAAATCTGAAATATTTGCTTAATGCTTCATATTAACATCCTGGCCCCCCTACTATGTGTGCTTAGGCCTGGGTTTTTCCTTGAGCTGAATCCCCTATCAATTTAGATCTCTCAGAATCACATTTGGAATGTTTGTTTGCACTGTTGTTGAACTGTGTAAGATTCATGCTGCTATAATTGAATGAACTTGAGATGTTAATCACTGACCACTGACCTGTCATTCAGATAGAAAAAGAATGTATTTAACCCATGTTACTTTATACAGTTTTAGAAGAAAGAAATATCCTGAATTTATTTTTATGCTAGTAGTCTCTGTTGGATTTGGAATCAATATAGCCATGTTCTGGTGCATTAAAACAGTGATTTGAAATTACATACAAAGAATTCACAAAATATTCTTACTAGAGAAGTAAAAAACCAAAATCCAAACTGTCCATCTCATAAAAAAAAAAAAAAAAAAAAAAGGAAAAACAAACCCTCTAAACAATTAATTTCCATCCTAGTAATCAATATCCTGCTGATTTTAGCATGGAAATGAGCAATATTTTTTGCTGAAGAACTGGGCACATTAGTGCTCTGCCAGACATGTCTGAACTGTCACTAAGTAACAGATATTTGCATTTAGAGACAGTGATGTCACCTAGTTAATTCAAAAATCATTTTACCCCCTAAAACCTTAAATAAAAATGCAGTGTTTTTTAGAAATTATAAATCTACAAGTACATTTTGACATCATGTATTTTTACACCAGTTAATTACTTAGCTTTCTTGATAGATTTCCTTCAGAAATTTTTATTTAATGCAAGTTCTACAATAAGTCCTCACTCAGTTCTTGCATTTTCTTGATACTCTTAATTTATTTCTATTTTAAAGCTAGGAAAAATATAGCTTTATCTTTGTATGACAGTGAGGTGCAATGAAATGCCATATAGATTAAAAGCACTATGTGGTTTATTAATTTTTTCCTTAAAACAAGTAAGTTTCTTCCTCTCTAGAATGGTGCCATAATGCTGAAATTTAAGTGGAAAGTAAAGATGTATGGTGCAATAATTATGTGTGATTTAATATAGCCTGCTTAAAAAACAAATATGACAGTGTGATTGCTGTCATGGGGAATGTTATGACTGTTTTTTTGAACATGAGAGAACTTTACATTAATACGGTCTTTTAGTGACTTCAAAATAATCTTTCCTGTTTGGATATCCCCAGTGTTTGAAGTGTGCAAAATTCTCTACACACAGAGGCAACACTTTCAGAACATAATTTACAATGAAAAAGATTGTCTTGGGAGAATACATAAAAAGAACAGACTAAAAAAAATTGCTGCACCTTCTATTTGTGTTTATTGCTGTTTTTCACTTGACTTACATAAAACAGCAATTGTATGACTGAGATAATCAGCACATATATAAGCATTACAATACATTGTGGTTCATTTAAGGAATGAAGTGGCAGCAGAAGCAGACTCTGCTTACCTACTGCTTTTCTTACCATTCTGCCATATTGTGACTTTTTCCTTTCCCACTCATATTTGTCCTCTTTCCTCCTTCTCCATTTGCATGGACATTTGGAGAGTCATTGTTCAGTTTTGTACTTCCCATCACCAAAGCAGCTGAATGAGTACCCTTATATGGTATGCAGAATATCAAAGATTATGTCTAAAAAGAGACTCAAATTTTGCAACATCCTAATTCCAGAATTCAGGGGTACCTGAACAGATTGCTTGGAAAGTTTAGGTAGCACTCAAAAATCAACAAACATGTTACCAGTCATCACAAAACATGAGTCTGTCTGTGTCATGGTGAAAGAAGCCTACAGAAAAGCATGCAGCTGTACTGCTGCAGCCAGGGTAAGTGACCAGCATGCCTTAAAGTCTGAGCCTTTTTGCCTTTTTTTTTTTTTTTTTGGTTCTTAAGTTCTAAACTCTAAGTCAAGGACTGGCTGCTCAGTTTCATTAAGTCTTCTGTTTTCTGTGAAGTACACCAATTATCACTTCAGTAAGGATTGAATACTGGAGGTTTTCTCTCTGTCATTTTATCAACTTGATAGAAATGTTATCTCTTTTTACAACCAAATGAATCTTGACTTATATTCTGCAGAGAAAAACCTGCTTCAAGTGTAAGAGTACAGACTCAGGCTTTGTCAAAGGCATAAGAAAATCATTGCTCTGTGGAGTATATTCTTTTGCAGAGAAATTTTGGAAAAATAATGGCTTCATAAAGCTTATAATAAACTACAGTATAGAGCTATTTTGTGGAAAGTAAATGGCTGAACTCTTTATGTTAGAGCTGGAAAGCCCTTTTTAATTTTTCTTTTTTTTTTTTCTGATCTTTTAGTCATCTTTTGAGAAGAAACATTATGACTCCATTTAAGTTTAATTATACTTTTTTGGGAGACACTTCCTTAATTGGAGGAGCTGTCATATAGCAAAACACAAAAAAAAAAGAAACTGAAGATTATTTCCTTCAGCTCAGAATAAATATCCAAACCATTTTCTCCCTAGATTATCAGATCCCACTAGCAATATTTAAGAGCAAATTTTCCATAGATAAAATACAAGCACTCTGGTATCAGGTCTCCTATAATAAACTACCACATGCCATTGAACTAATTTCTTTGATATTATAGTGATTATCAATATGTAAGAACATTCCATCATAGACTTAATGTATAGAAATAACACTATGAAATTTGTATTATTCATTTCTATGTACTAGAGTTTCCTCAAACTCATATTTTAAAAGTATTTGCAACCAGATGGCAAGAGTCTTTAAAATCAGTACTACATATGCATATATTTGCTGATAAACTTCTTGAGTTACATTATTAGCAGACTTAAAGATTATTTCTTTACTAAATAATTTTAATATGTGTATATAAATGTGTTTCTAACTCACTATATTTATTTTAAAAAAAGTTCTGAATGATCTTTGTGTATACATCACTTTGAATCTCTGTGTCCTGACATTTCAAGTCAGCTTCTGGGCTGAACCAAGAGGCAGAAAAATTGTGACATTTCATTTTGGCTGGAGATCTGTCCTTGTAAATTAGCTCACACTCCCACACAATGGAGAATCTATCGAAGTCCGTAACTGTAAGTGTTGATCCCTAGTCAGTGTTTCAACAATCAGTACCTCTACACACCTACACTCTACACCTGTCCTTGACATATATGACCATTGCCACATACAATTCTAGACTTAGCTGTTACAACATAGTTTACTCAAGACATTGATGCCTGTATAAATGTCTTGCTCATGCAAAATATGAGCACACACTTTAGCAAAATATCTTGTAACAATTTGTTTTACGTATTAATTCTGAAACACTTCTCAAATGCATAGTTTTTTCTATTTTCAGATGGAACATTTCTCAAAATTCTAAAACAGATGGTGCCTAGCTGATGCTGCTTCTGTGGAGTATTTCAGGATGCAAATAAGTTACTAATTTTTTTTCCCTCTGAAGTAGCTGTGATGATTTTTGTAGCCTAAGATCCTTGTCCTCTTGAATATTTGAACAAGCCATTCAAATACTCCATTGGAAAATAGCTGACTTGCAGTTTTTTATCTATATCTATGCTATAGAAAATAAACTGAAGCAGGGGGAAGGAAGTATAATAAGTAAAGCAAATGCAGCAAAAAAATGACACACTGAATCAATAATAATTTTTCTCCTTGTATTTAAAAAATATTATTGCCATATATCTGCTCATCATGATAATGTCCATCACCCTTTATATTAATGTGTTACAAAGCACTGAGAATCTTTGCAGAAGAATCAAGTACTACTAGTGACCTAGAAGCTGTCTGTGTTTCAGTTGAATACAGGTAGGTGATAGGAATATCTGTTCTTTACCTGAAATTGCACATAAAAATGCAGTGGCATCTAAGAAGCCAACTGTATATTTCCTATTTTTCACTAATTAATACAAAACTCTTCAAATATTAGCAATAAATCATCCACCTAGTGTGTATATTTCATCAAGCAAAGTAATCACCGTATCTTAAATGAAGCCAGTTACTGATGGGTGCGAGCACAAGAGTAGGAAGGGAGAAACTGTCTGCACTTTAAATAAGGTTTGAAATGGCAGACTCTCCTAGACTGTATCTTTTTTCACTTTACGTATGAAAGCCTGATCTGATTATTCAAGGACACATTTTGATAACCCGAATTTGCAGTTTTGCTAATAAGGACCAGAATATATATAACCACAGCAGGAAGATGATTTAAAACACTGTCACAGCGATATATGAAGTAAGCATGCTTTGAAAAGGGGTTTCTTTCTCATCACTTACTTTCCTGCAGATAAAAACGTTGATTTCAATCAGTACTTATGCAAAAGTCTGGTTTTCTAATCAAGTAACCTTGATGTAAACACTAATTTTTTTTTCTATTATCTGTACTTATATCTTCATTTTCTAAAGCAAAAGTTTTATGGAAGCAGTTTAACAAGAAAGGATGAAGAAAGACTTCAATATGCAGCCCTCATTATTAGACATTTTAGCAAGATTATCAAGGCAAAGAATAAATGAATACATAAAAGACACTTAGAGAGGGGTGACAAATTTAAGGAGAAGTAAGACATTGCCAAAGAAAGTTTATGGTCCTTTGAGCATCACATTCTGCCCTATTATTAGGTTAATGTTTTTTGAAGTGATTCAGCATGTTTTTTCTGTAACTCCATCTGTTTATGGGTATCAGAAGTCCATTAAGTTCTATAATTTCCAGTTCAGGAGAAAGGCATGTACTCATGCAGAAGCTTGAATTAATTTTTTGAGGGAATTCATGAAGGTTATGGTATGCTGGTTGCAGTGCACTGGATCTAAATGGATAAAAAAATCATGCCTGACTGCCTCTCAGGTTTGCTCTTGCTGCCCACCAGAGTGATTCAGTGTTACCTAGATAACATAGATTGCTCTAGAGAAGCAAGCAATATAATTCTGCCAGAATGGCACTGGACACTTCTGAGCACCAGGTCATGCATGATCTATAAACTGGTTCTTCCTGGATCTGCAGTGAATATCTTCTTATGCCTTGTAAGCTTATCAGGCTTATAAGGTCTCTATGACGCTAAATGCTTGCAGCAAGCTCCACCATAATTTTTGAGATAGGCTGTTGCAGAGGATAGATAGATACGATTGTTATTTTAGCTAGCCGGATGTCACTTCTACCCTTCGATGAATCCTGGAGTGAAATGGTCTGTTCCATCCCACCCCGCAAAAGATTGTGGTTCATCCCGCACCTCTGTACCTGCCCCTAAAACAGAGTCTGTAACCCCATTGGCCCATGCCTTGTCCCAGCCCACCTGGGAGCCCCTGATAAGGGGGCTCTGAGCGGCCATGCGGCCTCTTGGCCCTCTCCGCTCTTGGCCCTCTCCCCCTCTCTTGGACTTCCTCCCTCCCTGGGGCTTCCCCTCTCCTAAACCCTCCGTTCCTCTCTCCCCTCCCCCGTCCTCCTAAGCCTGACCACGTGCTACGCCTGAGAGCACGAGGCTCGGGCATCCCTGAATTCTCCAATAAACCTCTTCCCCCAAGAGCAAGCTTCAGAGATCTCTGCGTGCCGTACACCCCAACCGTGCGAAGGAGAATACTCTTCCCTCAACTGGCGCCCGACGTGAAAGAAAAAGGAATCCACGAATCTCGATACCTTCATGCACGGTAATTACCTGTGATAGCCTCCTCTTCGCTCTGAGCACAGGCTGTCGTTGCTAAGCAACGTAGAAGCCTTATCTCTTTAAAGTTTGCCGAGGCATTTTACCCTCGAGCACCATCGCCTGTGAATAGCCGGCTTTTGGAGCTCTTGGGACTGCCCGAGCAAGGAGCTGTGAGCTGGTGGCACGTGGCCACGTTAAGAGAGCGCACCGAGCACTGCCTGGCACTGCCTGCGCTGGAAGCCCCGAGGGGGGAGGTCTGAAGGTCCCGAGCACGGAAAAGCCGTCCGGAGAGACGCCCGGAGCTCTGAGGGGACCTGTGCAGAATCCTGAGGAGACGATCTCTGCTTTAGTGAACTCGAGGTGAGCTACACAGGTCTAAAATATGGGACAATCCCACTCTACCCAAGATAGAGATCTCTACAAACAATTGAACTGCCTTTTACGTAGTCACAACAGTAGTTTGCCTAAGAAAGAGTTAAAATCCCTTTTGGAATGGGTCCTGCCCCACTTCCCTCATGCGGATCGATCAGCCGCCTTTACCAAAGAATTCTGGGACTCAGTAGGTGATAAGCTTTTTATTGAGATTTCCAGGAGAGACGCCGTTGCTTGCAGGTTACTCCCAGCTTTTAGAGCCGTGGCCGAACTGTTCGTTCCGCGAAAGCCGGCCCCGGCCATGTGGCCGGCCCGCGCGGCTGCTGACGGCCCCGCCGCGATCCCCTCCCGCCCCGCCCCTCCCCCTCCCGCCGCGGCCCCGGCCGCAACCGCCGCGGCCGCCCCCCTGAGTGACGCGGTTCCCGCCGCCCCGGCCCCTGCGACCCCCCACCCAACCCCCGCGCCGCCGGGCGCCGGCCCCCGCGGCCGCTTCCACCCCTGCCGCTTCCGCTGCGACCGCGACCCCACCCCCAACCGCCGCGGCTACTCCGGCCCCCGCGACCACCCCCCGCACCCACCCGATCCCCGCGCTGCGCCGCCTGCCGCCAGGCTCGGCCGCCCCCGCCGCGGCTGCGCCGGCCCCCGCGACCACCCCCCGCACCCCCCCGATCCCCGCGCCGCGCCGCCTGCCGCCGGGCTCGGCGGCCCCCGCCGTGGCCGCCCCCGCCCCTCCCGACTCCACCGTGACCCCACCCCCGGCCCCCGTGGCCGCCGCTCCTGTCCCGGCCCCCGCGGCCGCCCCGCCCCCCCCACTGGCCGCGGGGCTCGTACCCGCCCCGTCTCCCCCCGAAAACCCTCTAATAGCAGAGGCGGTTGCTACTTTAGCTGGCTCCTTACAAAGCGCCTTCGCCGCGCTTCTACAAACGCTCAGTCCAGCGCTCGCCGCCGCCGCTGCCTTGCCGCCGCCGCCCGCGAGGAGAGAGCGCGTGGCCACGCCCCCAATCCCGGACGTGCGACAGGAAGCACCGGAAAGCCCGGTGCGCCCACCCCAGCCCGAGCCCCGGCCGTGAGGGGACACTCCGGGTCCCCGCGCCGCGACCCCGTCACCCCCCACCCCCCGGCAACCCCCCCGCGGAACGTGCCCATCGTCAGCATGCTCCGGCGGGGCGGCAGACGCGGCCGCCATCTTGGTTCGGCCGGCGGACCACGTGGTGCGCCCCGTGCATGCGCAGTTCGCGGTGCCCCCGGTCCGGCCGGTCCCCGTCGCCTCTGCCGCGCCGCCTGCCACTCCCGCCGCGCCCCGTGCTGAGACCCCACCACCCCCCGCCTCCCAGCAAACCCCCCGCGGTGCGGCCCCAACCCCAGAGAGCTCCGGCGGGGCGGCAGACGCGGCCGCCATCTTGGTTCGGCCGGCGGACCACGTGACGCCCTCCCTGCATGCGCGGTTCGCGGTGTCCCCGGTCCGGCCAGTTCCTGCCGCCTCTGCCCCGCCGCCGATGGAGCCTGCTGATCCCCACGCCGCCCGTGCCGCGATGTGCGATCAGCCAGAACCCCCGAGCTCAGCAGCGGCGCCGGCAGGACCCACGGAGCCGCCAGAAGGAGTTCCACCGCCGCTGCCGGGGAATTTCGAGTCGCTTCCGGGTTTGCCGCTAAAGCCCTCCGTGCCGGGTGCCCGCCCGGAACTCCGGCCAGCCGCGCAACAAGTTCTCGTCACCCCACCGCCGCCCCTACAGCCCCTGGATGCCCCCACTTCCTCTCCTAGGCTGCATCCACATTCCACAGCTGCAGCCTCAGCTTGGAGAGAGCCCTCCACATCCTCAAGTTTCTCCCATGAGCCTTTGCTGACAGTCTCCACTCCTGCCCCTCTGCCCCAGCTGTTGGCAGCTGCTGCATCTAATTCACAGCTTAGCACGCAGCCAGGGAAAGAGGAACAGCACCTGGCAGCTGCTTTGACGAGTACAGGATCCACGGAGAACTGTGCTAGCCCTACCAGTACCACCCCTGCTGCCTCAGTTTCCCAAGATGCTCAGGGGATCATTGATGGCCTCCAACTGATGGACAGGCATATATCCAAGCCTCATAGTCCCAGAGAGTGGACGGCTGTCCCATCTCTGGACGACAGAGAATTCCTAGTAGCGGCAGGAGATAGTAGCTTCCCTTTCTCCTATGGTTACCAGCTGTGGGGTACCATAGAAAAGACATCTAAAGCCCTAGAAAGCAGCTTATTAAAACAGAAAAGGGGAATATATAAGGCCACACCCCAAAATAGGTTCAGCAAAGCCCCATATGCATACAATTTTTCAAATTGCTGTATAGGACAACCTGACATCCCCATTTACAGACACTTTCTGAACAACAAAAAAGTAAAAATAAAAGTCTTGATCAAGACCTCAGTCACAGGACAAATAGAAAGCCCATGCAACCTTGTAACGCGGGAGAGAGGGTTTGCTTGTGTCTCTACAGGCGAAGGACTCAGATGGACCCCGGCAAAGAATGTAAGGCCTTACCATACACCGAAATCTGGCAGTGCCCTCACCAATGGCAGTGACTTTGCAGGTGCAAACCAAGAAGCAAGCGCTCAGATTTGAACTGTGCTAAGACGAGATGAAAACTACCTGCCAGAAACAATTCAAGACTATGGACATTTATTTTCACATGCATGTTAATTTTGTACCCTTGTTGTTACATTTGTTCTCTTATTTCAAATTTTTGTATTGAAGTTTCACCTATAGGTTAACCAGAGACAAATGCCTGGGTTACTCTGGCCAAGACTGCAAGCTCTGATACCATATCTCTAGCTGATACAAAGCTCTAATAGACTTTTTCAACCTAGTCAATTATAGAACCTTCCCCAAAAGGTTTTAATAACACTACCTCAGTTAAATTCTTCCATTAGACTAAAGTATTCAAAAGGTTAAAATGCTCAATCAGTAAAGAAATAAACGCCACCTTAATTACAATTAAAAATCTAGCTAAACAGTTTATCTGAAGGTTTGAGCTCTGCATCTTGGCTGAAGGAACTCTGTAAAGTAAGCTTGATTGTTTTTAGAGTAATAAGTGTAGTTTCATTAGCAATATGTTATGTACCCCAAGTTGTGCAAAAATAGTAATTAAGTCTGTATTTACCTTTTCAAAAGTTTAACCAAAAGGGGCAATTGTTGCAGAGGATAGATAGATACGATTGTTATTTTAGCTAGCCGGATGTCACTTCTACCCTTGGATGAATCCTGGAGTGAAATGGTCTGTTCCATCCCACCCCGCAAAAGATTGTGGTTCATCCCGCACCTCTGTACCTGCCCCTAAAACAGAGTCTGTAACCCCATTGGCCCATGCCTTGTCCCAGCCCACCTGGGAGCCCCTGATAAGGGGGCTCTGAGCGGCCATGCGGCCTCTTGGCCCTCTCCGCTCTTGGCCCTCTCCTCCTCTCTTGGACTTCCTCCCCCTCTGGGGCTTCCCCTCTCCTAAACCCTCCGTTTCTCTCTCCCCTCCCCCGTCCTCCTAAGCCCAGCCACGTGCTACGCCTGAGAGCACGAGGCTTGGGCATCCCTGAATTCTCCAATAAACCTCTTCCCCCAAGAGCAAGCTTCAGAGATCTCTGCCTCACTACACCCCAACCGTGCGAAGGAGAATACTCTTCCCACAACAGGCCATTGGTAGTATTGAGATAAGTTTTAATTTTTTTGTACCCATAGACCATTTTGAACCCAAAAATTTATTGTCTGCAAACTAAAGTTTTAAATTACACCACTCCTGGTAAGCTACTACCATGACTAAAGGTCATTGTAACCAATAAAATTTATTAAGGATGGCAAAAGATTTATTGTCCTGATTTATTCTGTTCAAATAAGCAATACTATTTTGTTATGGTAATATGTCTTGGTTCGACAAGACAGGAGTCTGTGAAAGAGGGCAAAGCCTCCTGTGCAATGGAGAACGGCAAACTCCCCTCCCTCTGAATTACCAGGATCTTTAAATTAAAAGGCTCTCAGGCAAAGATATGGGAATGGGAGTAACAATTCTTTACTAGGAGAAAACTAGACAACAATTTAAAAAGGCAAATGCAATCGGTACAAACAAAACCAGTGAAAAAGTCCAGAACCTGAGGATTCGGGGTGCCAGTATCAGTCCTGCTGGGACGATTGCTCCCCTTGCAGTGGTTGATGAATTGCAGCTGCAGTGGTGATCTTTAGAAGGGTATGGTTTTCCTCTGAAGATCTGGTGGCAGTGGGGCCGGTCTTCCTCTGCGCCGGGGTTGCCTCCGAGCTCCGCCGCCGTCGCCTCAGCACACTCCGGCTGCTTCGCTGCGAGTGCCGCCGAAGAGTTGCTTCTCTGGGAATCCCGCGAAGAGAGAGCGCGAGCTGCCTCTCTCCCCAAAAGCTACCCCTTTATACCCAATAAAAGAGTGCTTGGCTTCCCCCTCTGGGTGGAACATCTCACAATAGCATGGTGTTATGTTACCAGCCCTGCATTGAATCAGTCAATGGCCCACTAACAAACCATTACCTCTTAGGAGCAAAACCGGTTCTTGGAAAAGATAACAAAACCTGTCCAACAGGTTTGCCTTCAACAGATGGCAAATAGAATACAAGCTTATCTTACAACCCAGGACATAATATAAAGTGGGAATGGATAGTAAGAATCAGACCAAGTATTATTCTAATCTAATCCCTCAACATGTAGGACTTCTGTCATTGCCCAGAGTAGTTCACCCATCTCCTTTTTCTGACAGTATGCTCTTCCTTCCATTTGGAGAAGAAGAAATCAGTTTGGCTAAAAAATTATGTTCTTCTTGTCTTCCACTGTTTCCTTCAGCCAGAGATGATTAAAGAGATTATTTTTTGCTTAAGGCTCCCTGTTTCACTTCTGTCTGAAGTGTTTAAGGCCTGTTCTGAGTTGTTATGTCACAATTTTAATTGTTCTGAGAAAAAAGTTATATGAAGTTTATCAGCCCAACCAGGCTTATGAAATGTTTATTTATTTAATTTTCAACTTACAAAATTGTCTATTCTATCCATTGAGACTGACTTACTGACAGTATAGCATGTTTAATGTGCCATTATTATGAAAATGGAGACTTCTAAGACTCCTGCCTTCAAGTCTGAAACTATATGCAAATATTTCCACCTGAAAACACACCAGCATTTTTGAAGAACTATATTAAAGAGGAGAACATTTCAGCTAAGTATGTATTTGTAATTTTATTATCATTGATTTTCAAAATGAAATGGTCACAAACTATTAGCAATTTTTTAAAAATATGAAATCTGTAAAATACACATTGTATGTATGTTCGAATGAAAATTATGGTAAAATCCCTTTGCTACAGGTATGTCTATAATATAATGTCTAAAGGAGAAGACCCAACAAAAGCCCTGTCACTAACATGCCTAAGACTGATCAGATTCCCTTTTACAAACACATAAGAAAGCAGTTAGAAGAGTTCAGAAAAATTGGAGCAATTCAGCTCTTCTGTAAATCCTGGAGTCTCTTTTAAAAATTCAACTTTTCCTTACCCCAATATGTATTTAACATAAAAGATTTAGCTTAGAAACTTGAGCTCATTTCCTAGTCTACTTTGGAATAATTTTGATTTCTTTACATGGGAGGCAATGAAGTGTGCTTCATTGCTTTAATTTATACAGGTAAAACTTCCTCCGTGATAGGTAGGGCTGTATAGATGGAAAAATGGGGCTGGCATTCTGGAGAATAAATACATTTTTTCAGTGATATATTCTTGTTCCATCATATAGCAGCAGTCTCAGTCTCTAAGAGTGTAATAGCCTCACTAAAATTAAAAGGATATCCTTAGGTATTTTACTAATTGCCTTTAATTGAGTTGAAATTTAAACCTTGATCTAAAAGATTTCATTTCCACAGCATTTGATATTTTTAAACAGTTTTATTTTTGATTATATCTGTTGTCTGTAAAAAATCCCTTTCTTTTGAAGATTGCAATATTCTTCATTTTCATGGCATACTTAGACAATTAATTCCTTAGGTTATTCTGCATGATAAAATTTGTAAGGATTTTTGGAAATAAAATTTGAATTGAGATTAATTTTGATTTAGAACAGGGATCTCTTCCATTTACCTTCTGAAAAGCAGGTGCTATTCATAGATATTACCAGCATTAATTTTTTCAGCATGTTTTTGTTTGAGATCTTTCAATACATTCATTATTCCATTACTTTTCTGAGCCACTTGAAACTATTAACCTTCTTGAATTGTAAATTTATTATATAATATTTCAGTAATTATAAATAAATAGAATATTTTTATACACGGTATACTATTCCATAGGTTGCCTTTATTTATTGTGATTTGGTTTTGACTGTAACTAGTTATAAAACTGACCAGAGCTGTGACTATTGAAACTATTTTGTCCAATGGTACAGGTAATTTAGGGTCACACAAGAGGTATTTTCCTCTTCAGTGATCATTGTTTGTAGGCTTTTTAATCAACTTGGCTATTTATTTGTTGATGTATTACCAATGTGTCTAACTTTGAATATAATTCACTGGAGTTCCTTGCATTCGTCTTGAATCTTCACCAACAAAATAACTTTGAACAATCTACAATTTTTCACCTCATTGCTGATTCCTTTTCAAGAACATTAATAAAAATAATGAACACAGAATCCCCAGACACTCTGGTACTGATCCTTTGTATTTTGCAGCAAATTATTTTTTAATTAAAATAGGTAATTTAATATTTGTTTCCTGTCTCCAGGTCAGTTCCTGATCCATATCAACTCTTTGCATCTAATCTAATGCCTACATAGTTCTTTAGTAGCCTGTCAAGGACTTTGTTGTGGAGTTGCGTTATTTGTATGTTTTATTATCCCTGTATTATGTATTGGTTTATTCCTTTGTACCCCCGTGTGCAACTTGGTTTATCCCCAGTTTTCCCGCCTTGTCCTCCCTTCCCGCCTTCCCAGTATCTATCCATCACCCTGAAAGAGGCATTTTACCCGCCCCGGGTGCCTTGTCTATCACTCAGTGCCCCTTCCCATCCATCCAGAAGCTTCTACTCAGGGCACCGGGTGATTGGGCGAGGACCTGGGACTCCCCCCATATCCTTCCCCCATTGGACCCCACCATATCCCCCCATCCCGGAGCCACCCCCTATCCCTATCCCCATTGGTCGTTGGATACCCCTCCCTTACAGTTTATAAGCCAGTGCAAGCACCTTGTGCTTGTTCCTGTTGGCTGGCATCGTTCTAGGTTATTTGGCCCCGTTGGGCTACAATAAACTCAGACTTAGCCCCCAGCAGGATCCGCTCTTCATTTACCACCGCGAGGCTTGCTAGCGCTGCCCGGAACCCACAAAGGCACTCTCCAAACCCCAGCTGGGAGCAGCGGAGGGTGCCTCCATCGCCCGCCCTCGCCCCACAAGAGCTAGCCGGGGCTGAGACAAAGGGAACCGGGGCGGGAGCGCGGCACTTTGTCAAAGGTCTTTTGAAATATTTACTGGATTTATGTGACAAGGTTTTGGTAACAGAGGGGTCACAGGAGTGGCTTCTGTGAGGTGACACCAGCAGCTATCCCCCTGTCAGACAGAATCAATTCCAGTTGGCTCAAAAAGAGCGCTGCGACTGGCTGCAGCTGAGATCATCAGTGATGCTGACAGCACCTCTGGGATAACGTATTTAAGAAAGGGTAAAAAATGCTTCACAAGAGCAGCTGGGAGAGAGGACATGGGAGAGAAGCAGCCTTGCAGATGCCAAAGTGAGGAAAGAAGGAGGCGGTGCTGCAGGGACAGTTAGGGTGAAGCAGGTTGTTGTTCTAGAGGCCATGAAGACAGAGTGACAGCAAATATCCAGCAAAAAAACAGTCCTTCCCATGGAGGACACAGCAGGTGAACATGCCCTGAAGAAAGCTGAAGCCCATGCAGAAGTCATTCAGAAGATGTTCCCTGGCAGGAGCTGTGCCCCATAGACAGGATCAGATGACATGTGAAGACTGCATCCATGGAAAGGACCTCTAATGGATTAGTTCTTGAGAAACTGCATCCCACAGGAAGGACTCATATTGGAGAGCTTTGTGAAGGACTGTCTCCCATGGTAGAGCTCCTATCCCTGAGCAGTGGAAGAGAATGAGGAAATAAGAGTGGTAGAGAAGGATTATGATCTCACCAAAACCTGCATTCCCTGTGTCCTTGCACTGCTTTTGAGGTACAAAAAGGAGAAATTAAGTCTGAGAAGAAGGAGGGAAGGTGGTTTTGATTCTGTTTTCATTACTTTCTGTGAGTTATTAACTGACACTGTGATTAACTGACACTGAATTGATTTTCCCCATGTTGAATCCCCATGTTGAATCTGCTTTGCCCAACATGATATTTGGTATTTTTCTCACTATTCTTAACCAACAAACATTTTCATCTTATTTTTTCCCCCTTTTCTTTAGATACAGGAGAAATTGTATAACTGTTTGGCAGATAGTTGCCTGCCAGTCAAGGTCAACCCAGCACACAAGGGTAAATAAATTGTATTAATGTCTTTAATTTATTCCTTTTGAAAAGGTTTCTATAGATCTAATAAATTTGTAAAATGCAATTTTCCTTTACATGAACACGGCTATTTAGGTGCAGAAATGTGTCTAACTGGAAGACTCACAAACTCATTCAGTTTGCATACCATGGTTAATACCTAGCATGTATTGACTTCTTATGAACTCCCATGTATTGAAAGCAAGCAACTTTAGTGGAAGAATATATTTGGTTGGCATAGATTAAAACACAGAAAAAAAAATCTTCAGTACAAACTCTGAGACACTTAAATGTGGATCTTGAAACACTTCTGCAAGTGTTAATTAAAGATTCTCAGATTAAAGATAATTTTTTAAATTAAAGATTTTCAGAAGACGACAATGCAATAACCTGGGAAATATTTATTTAACCCTTTATAGTTCTTTATGTGGAAACATCAATCAAAAAACACTCATGATGTTGAAAAGATGATAAGACATGTTCGAACTTGGTGCAAACATACTTGAATGGAGAGACGAAAATTATAAGAAATTAGTTTTTATCTCCTAAAGCTAAATAAAGTGCAATATCAAAGAATATTCTAATGCAAAATCTCACTGGCATGTTTATCATTAAGTGTTAGGAAGGGAAGGGAAAGAGGGGTTCCATAACAAGCCAATTTAGCCAGTTCCTAAAATGGTCTAATTTATGTAGGTGTAGCAGATACATATTTAGATCACTGTGAAAAACATTAAATAGTGTTCCTTGTAGTCCACTGTCTCAGCATTGGAGATGACCAAAATTTACAGGTATGTTGAACTAAGGGGTCAGAAACCTAAGAAATAGGAGGCTGAATTTGTGAATAAGAGTTCAGCAAGAATTTTTTTTTATTATTTTACATTTCTACAAAGCAGCATACCTACCAAATTTATTCAAAATTAACTTTAGGATAACAGTCATGTTTGATCATGAAGATCTTTGATTTAAGATAGGCATAATAATGTCTGTGTTTGCTTATTGTCCTCTTTGCTGTAGCTGGAAAATTTAGGTCTCTTTGTAGTGAAAGACAGTTTACTTTTTGCAACAAACAACAGCAAATGGCATTGGTCAACATAAAATGTACTTAATAGTACAGCAAATATCAGCAGAAAAATAAAATATAGTGAAGGTGGAATTTGTAACAGGTGAGCTGATAAAGCTTATACAACAAATACAAGTTTTTTTCCCTTACAGTTATGTAATTTTAACATAACTTGAGTGTTTCAGCAGAATTGTGGAAGTTTATCAAAGTTTGTTATTCTGTACAGATTTCATTGAAATAATTTTATGGATAGAAGGGACATCAAAGAGGGTACTGCTTATGAATGTGATATGCCTAATTCAAGTTATTTTTAGCAAGAAGAGTAAACTGACATTGTCAAGACCTTTGAGTTTAATATCTGATTTTTAATGCTTCCCAGACTTTTACAATAAAGAAGAAAGATTGCACAGCTGGGTACTGACTTTTTATCTGATGAAACATTACATTTCTGCCTTTAGGTTGAAAGTAAGAGGCTCTTTATTTGCGCAAGGGACTGAATTTTCCTTAGTTATGAAGCACAAAGACAACCATAGTAAAAGAATTCTTTTTAAAAGAAACCTATAATGTGCTATCTTTAGTTAGGTAGCTTAACTGCAAGGAATAAAGCTAGGTTTTCTGCAGTATACAACTGAAAATATTCATATTAAAATCAATCTTTATTATGTACGTGAAAAACTGATCCTATCAAGACTATTTCTGAAATTCCTAATTGTCTGCAAAATTAGCCAGACAAACCAGATGCTGTTCTCCTAAAGATTTATTCAGGGAGTTTCAGAGTAACAAGTTTAACAATAAAAAATGTTATTTTAAAACAACACGGTGAAATTACTTTGATAGAGTCTCCTTCCTTATTACAGGTACTGTAGATTTTATTAATTTACGAAACATTTTTTTAATTTTGGATATTGTGATAGACTGAAGTATATCTTTAATACACCTTAAGCCATACTTTTTCTGTATACTACTTTAACATCACTAGTGTCACCCTAAGAGCAGGTATTTTAGTCCTCTATAATGTAAAACAAACTAACAATGTGTAGATCCTTGCACATCAGGATTTGGTTTTCTGATAGCTAAAGCAATTTGTCAGATTACTACATCTGAAATAAGATACAAAACATAATAAAGTAATTATTTCTTGCTCTTGTGTACTTGAATTCTCTCAAAAAAATATCACGTTATGGGCATAAAACAACCTGGATGTGAAATAGGTGGCATTCTGTGTGTGCTGCAGACTTTGCCCATGATGAGTTCCATGAAGGCTTCTTTTATTAGTCCCTGCAAGTCTGTGCCCTGTACAGGTATTACTCAAAATGGTGATTCCCCCCCCAAACAGAAGACATATCAGCAACAAGATTTTGAGTGACATTTAAATCCGAGCTAGGAGAAAACTACCTGCAAAGTACAGACAGGAACATGTTCCATCCTTCTCTGTACTTTCAAAATTAAAACAATTCTGCATGTATGCACTATGTTTGGTACCATTTAAGACTTTTATCAAAGTAGAGGCCCTCAATTTCAGATCACACCAACTACACATACATTTACTATGTTCTCTCATGAAAGAAGTGATAGCTAGTCCTTTCTTGGAAGTTCATTTTAATGTAGACAGGTTTTTAATTATCAAACTGCTTTTTTTTTCTCATTTCTGAGACATTGATTTTGATAGAAAATTCAATTAAATACTTCAGAAAATATTTAGATCATTGCTACTTCCCAAAAAGCAGAATTTTACCCAGGAAGAAAAATCATAACAAATAAAGTTCAGCTAGAATCTAGAACTATTTTTAGGTCCTTAGCCAATTTGCATTCTATTCTGAGAGCACTTTTTTATGGTTTAGTTTATTGAGTTTCATATTAATGATATGGTAATCAAATGCTAATGTGGAACAGTTCTGAACCAATTCAACAATATGAAATTGATGATTATTGCTAGAAAAGCCTTTTTGCTTATATAAGTATGCACTTTAAATACATAAGTCTTTTATTTAAGTAAGGAGGCAAGATATTTAAAATTAAATGGAAGATGATTTCTAATTGCCTTGAAGTAGATGCAAAACTATGATTTCTGTGTTTTAACTTTGTTATTATATAGTCAAAACAGAAAATATATTATTGCCATATTCCTTTATAGTTCTCAAACTCAGTCATCAGTATCAGCCACACATATAGTGAACACATTACAAGTACTATAAAGTGAATATAAAGTGATATAATTGCTCCTACTTTTTCTTGTTGAAAATCATAGATGTTCTTGAAAGTTTTAATGATGAAAAGTCCTCTTGGAAGCTGATATGTCTCTTCTACCTTGAAATTACCAAATACATTAGAATATTGAAGATTATGACCAGCATTGAAGTAAATGAAGGCTTAATGACTTCTTTCAAGCTGCTGTGTAGCATGACGATAAAAGGATCTGCTGGTATAATGAGAGAAAACTGAAAAAATTAGTTGTATAGCTTTATTTTAATGACTTCTAACTGGCTCATGACAACTTAATATTAAATCTTACGCTTATAAATTGGCCACGAACACTAATTATACAGTAATAATTATGTAGTACACTTCCCTAATGATGCCATTCTCTCCAGCATTAATACTTTTTGCTGTCACCTTGTAGTTACATTTTTAGCTTTTTTAATGTTTCCAGATATTGCAAATATCTGTGGTGGTTTCACCCCAGCTGGCAGCTCAGCCTCATGCAGCTTTTCGCTCACATCTCCCAGCAGGGCACAGAAGAGACTTGGAAGGGCAAATGGGAGAAAACTTGTGGTTGAGACAATAACAGGTCAACAAGCAAAGCAAAACACAGAATTTGTTCACCAATTCCCATGGTCAGGCAGGTGTTCAGCTATCTCCAGGACAGCCAGACTCCATCCTGCCTAAAGATGACCTGAAAAATCAAATGGCATCACTTTCAATGTCCCCCCCACCCTCCGTCCACACTCCAGTTCTTATGGCTGAGCATTGTGTTGCATGGTATAGGATATCCCTCTTGTCAGTTTAAAAACATAGGTAGTTTCCTTAGAGTTAAGTTTGGGTTGAGTTTACTAAGGGATTATAAGCCTATTGCATAGTAGACTGAAAATGAAAAAATCAAGCCTGAGGACGAGGTATGACACCAGACATTGCAATATTCTATGGAAACTTACTGTTTAACAGTGTTGTGGGTGTCCACCAAAGCCACTCTATCATTTCACCCTTCTCAGCAGGACAGGAGAGGGAAAATAAAACAGAGGGCTCATGGGATGGGATAAGGACAAGTAGAGATTGCTCATCAATTAAGATCACAGGCACAACAGACTAAACTCAGAGAAAATTTGTTTAATTTATGCCCAATCAAATCAGAGTGGTGTAATGATGAATAAAACTAAATAATAAAACATATGAACATGTGGCTCCACCCATCCCTTCTTTCTGGACCTTATTCACTTTCTCTTCAGCTTTCCTTCACTCCCACCTTCTCTGCCCTGCAGAGTGACAAGTACTGCCAGGAGTGTGGTCCACTGTGGACTTTCCATGGGGATAAACAGACTGCTTTGGGCATCCACCTGCTGTGTTGTGGGGTTGCCCATGGGCTCCAGGTGGATCTCTGCATTCCTGTGACCTCTGTGGCTGCAGGGGCACAGCTGTCTCACCATGAGCTGCACCATGGGCTGTAGGTGAATTTATGCTTTGGTACTTAAGCACCTCCTTCTCCACTGACGTGGTTGTCAGGGGCTGTGTCTCCCACATATTCTCACTCCTCTTTTCTCTGGCTTTTGCTGTTCAGCAGGCTTTCTTCCTCTGTTTAACTCTGTTGGCCTGCCAGCATTGCTGAAGGGCTCAACCCTGGCCAGTGGTGGGCCTGTCTTGGAGCCAGTGGACATCGTCTCCATCAGACATGGGGGAACTTCCACCAGCTTCTCACAGATGCCACCCCTGTAGTCCCTCCCTCTACCAAAACCTTGCCATGAAAGCCCAGTTCACATAGTTATCAGTTTCTGTGCTAGCCATGTAAATATTTTTGAGCTGTGATCATATCAGTAATAGTTTTCTTTTGATTTATGATGAATATTGATATATTTCAACACATATCCATAATCTAACATTTTAGGGACTTGTCCTTAAATGGCTAGTTTAATATCTAGAGTAATCTTTACTAATATTTCTGTTATGTTGCCTTGATAAAATTTTAAAAATTATGTCCCAAATTAAGTTTATGTCAGAGAAGAGTTAAATATAATTTAAATTAGCATTTCCTTGCAGGCCATATGCTGATTTAATTTACTACAATCAAACTAAAGATCAAAGATAAAATATGGTGTTCATTGACAGAAAAAAGGAATCAATTTTTTTCCAAACTACCATTTGGAAATCTGTAAATGGAAAAGTTACTGCATGTTGTTTTAATTTCAGTTGCCTTTAATCCTTATGACCCCCTCTAGTTTTCATATACTAGATATGTATGTATACTGCATGCCATATATTTAAGAGACATATGGGAAGCACATTTTTGTAGGGAAAGTCTGAGCAAAGAAGGGAAAGGTTTTCCTGTAAGGAAAGATGAAGGAAAAGGATAAAGGCAAGTCATGTTAGCACCTTGTATTGTTTCTGCTCTTTTCACTGCTTTCTAATATTTCCTTTAACAAATAATATGTAGACTGATACAGAATTTTATGGTCTTAAATTTTTATAGTCCACAATGTTCAAAATCTTGACAATTAGAAAGCCTCTCCTAAAGCTGAAGAATACCTTGAAGAAATAATAACTTTACCTGATTTCTGATATTGACTACTCTCTTTTTTCCAAAGCAAAGGAAGTTCATTGATGCCATATACCCTTCATTTTGTGTTCCTTATTTATTATGCCTTTGCCTTAGATAATCATGGAATTCTTTTGGTTTTTTCCAGCCAACAGATTATAAATTTGCTATTATGTTCCTTTTTATATACAGAATGTTACATTCCTGTAAACTCGCACATTTTTCAAGTTTTGCTTGCTTGTTTTGCTTTTTCTAATATATTAAGTACCCTTGCAGGCACTAAAAATGTTGGAATGTAATGATCAAGCCAGATATAAACTTATTTTTCTACAATATCTCCTTCCCAAGTTCCATCCCACCATAATCCACACAAAGTACCTTTCTACCTTTCAATCATACAATTATGCAGTAGTTTAGACTGGAAGAACCATCTGAGGTCTCTGGTGCAACCTAAAGCAGAGCTAAGAGCAGAGCTAAGAGCAGAGCTAGCTTCAAAGCTAGATCTTATCCAGAAAATAGATTTCTTAGAAACTCGAAGAATTTTATGAAGCTCAAAAAGTTTTTGTAAATTTTAGATCTCTGGATAATATGTCAATTAATGTCTTTTAACCTGAAACTTCTATTACACTCAGTTTTAAAAGATCTGAGCTTTAGATTCAGGTACTGCTATCTGTATAGGGCTGGATTGTGCTTGACCTGTGCTTGACAGCAATGCTGCATAAAACAAGCTCTTTTGTTGTGGCACAACTGAGTGAATTCCCAGTTGAGAAACCGGATTTGAATGGAGATAATTAATTCCACAACTTTCAGAAAGCCACACATTTACTCATTAAAGGCCATTTGTGGTGTACTAATGAACTGGATATAATTGAAGTGATTTAGAAAGTCTTGAAAAGATTGTGAGAAAGAGTCGCTAGATAAATAAATATAGTATTGAACATAAACCCTCACTCTTATGTCTAAAACTGTTTTTCAGTTCTATTTGCCCTTGTTACAAAGATTTCTAACAGAAAAACCATTACGTTTTGTATGTTGCTTCCTATATAAAGAATAATAATATGATACTATAATGTAAATTCTACCTGTTGCTGCAATTGACATTATTTCAAAGACTCCTGTTTTATATTCTGTTCCAAATTTAGTCTATCTATTTAACTTAATGAATAAGTTATTTTTTCTATTCATCTGTTTCTAAATAAAACAAGTAAAGAACCAAACTTGCATATATGCTGTTTGCAAGTAAAGTACAGAGTCAGTTTTTTTCATTATTCTGAGCTAATGTCCACACAAAATGAGATATTCAAGATATTGCTGAAATAGCACGACTGATTTCTGCACAGCAATGCACAATCATAAAGAATAAAGATTAGTTTCTCCATTTTTTTTCTTCTACATCATCTGGGTGCAATATTTCTCTTGAAAATAATGGGAGATTCATGCAATTTTGAAAAGTAGATTGATTTTCAGTCTTTATTTGCTTTCTCATGTATGCTTTATCTATGTTAAATTCATTCAATTTTGTTTGTAATTTTCTGAAAAAATATATGTGTCAAAACACAAAGATACAAGTATCTATTTAGAGACAGTCTGATGCTACAGCTACCTTCAGCTGCACTTTTTCCACTATGTAGGCTGACGTTACTGGGAATGGTCTGAAAAAAGTTTATTTGTAGGAGCAGACAGAGAGGTGAGGTGGGCTGGCACCATTTTTAGAAGGCCAGGCAAAAATCAACATGATCTGTACACAACAGAATGCATCTTTTATGAAAACAATCACCTAAAATGATTAGTTTGCAACTAATCTCTTAGTATTATTCTAATAAAGTTTAGATCTGAAGAAAAGATCTCATGCTTGGCTGACAGCTCTATAATGAATGGGGCCTGAAAACAGTGGGGACCCTGGAGCTAGCTGCAGGCTACATTTGTTCTCAAATCTCCACTGATGTTTTAAAATGCAATGGGATTTGGATGCATGCAAAGTTACAAATGTCAAAGTTACTGTGAATAATGAACAACATAATGAACAACATGATCTTCAGCCAGATATTTCTTCTTAGTGCACAACAAATCTGCACACCATTTTTGTTGTTTCTTATCATGAAAGTATTCTGCACTAGTCTGATGGAGAAAAGTTTTACATTTGTCACCCTCTAAAATTATAACATCATGCTGGAAATCATTTTTTAGGAAGATGACATTTTTCTCTAAATATGATTATGGATCTATAATGATTTCAGGCAAATAGAACAATCAGACAGATGTACTGAATTATGTGTCTTGAGTTTGTAATAGCTGACTGGGACCTGTGGACTAGCAATGTCATAAAGCTTTTAAACCCTTCAGCTTCCTGTGCTCAAGATGCTTCTCCCCAGTAGACTTTGAAATACAGTGATACAGTAATAATGAACAGGTGTGAGAGGTATTTTATGAAACAGTTAATGTCAGAAAAATGGTAGTCAAGGCAGAATAAAATTAATCTGATTTCCTGAGGTAGTAAAACAGAAATACTTGCATGACTTGCCCGCATGTTTACCTTGGATCCTGCAACTAACTTGCAATAAATAATCCTTAGTTTACATCAAATAATAGAGAGAGATAACATAAAACTGTTGAATAAGTAGAGAAAATGTATCCAAATGATTGCCATGGAGAGAGACAAGTTGCAGCCTGAGCTCGGCAACTATTGCTTGGCTAGCACATTAACAAAGACGCTTAATTCAAAGCCAGCTTAATTCAAAGCCAGCTACAGCATGATGCCACTTGTCCAGCTGGTGATGAAGGACATTGGATGGAGCTTTAAATCCTCCAACATCTCGTGTGACAAGGCAAAAGATCAGGGTAGTTGAAGGATGTCAGGATCCATAATTCTAGCAGGAAAATCATCTGCAGAAATCAGGCACTGATAATCCTGTTTTGCAGTGAACACATACTGAAAGTTCTTTGTAGTGTTGATATGTGAGGATTGTTTGTAACCCTGGAAGACAACAAATTTTTGGCAAAAATAATTTGTTTTACAACATTATGGAGTAGTGAGTTTCTAAATTTCACTTATGCCCCAAATTCCCACAGCTTTCAGTTCTGGAAATTGAACTTGTTCGGGATGAAATTGGTAACACTCTTTCACCTGCAGTTACTGGTGAGAAAAATTCACACCACTTGAGAGGAAGACAAAAATCTGAGAAGATATAGGCCTGCTCTTGTGGTGAATGTACTTTGTAAAAGAAGCTGCAGTGATGGAAAGCAAAATACTCTTCAAAATACTGTTTTGGCTATCTGACAAAACTGGTTCAATAACAGTAGTACTAGCTTAGAAGAAATGTGGACCAACAGATGGTCTGTTATCTTCTCTTTATGTCTTCCTCTGAGAAAATACCTGTGGAAATGCTGGGAGGTTTAAAACATGATGTCTCAGTAAAATCTCTTGTAGTAATCAGTAAAAAAATGTAGCAAACAAGCAAAGGAATTTCTCTCCTAAGCACACATAAGTTAGTAAAGCTTGGGCTCCTTTAGTGTCTGAATACAGGTAAACCATCTTTCTAGTTTTGGTCCAATACACTTCTCCTCTTTGAAGACTGCTCTTCTAAAACAAAAAGCAGCAGACAAATAGTTTTTTTGAATGGACTGGATATTTTAGCAAGTATTCTTGAGGTTATTTAGGTACTATTCCTGTGAGAGAGAATAGATCAAAACTTGAGTAAGACAAGGCATCTGGCTGATACAGAGAATTTGGATAAACTACTGAATTTAAGAACTCTACAGTAATTTCCAGATTTATGCTAAAACCTTTGCACTTGAATCATTAACTCATGCTTTAATAGTAGTTTTTTGACTACAATATAACATGTTGTAGATGTTATATTCCCCTATAAAGGGGCTTATAAAGACTTTTGAAAACAGCATGTTCTGCCTTATACAGTAGTAACCTCGTCAGTGCTGTACCAATTATCGCTAGATACATTTCTTCAATGAAAATGAATTTAGTTTGTTTGGAAAATTGAAAACAGCATTTTCCTTTGCTTGGTATTCTTTCTAAAATAATAAGATGCAAAGTGAAAATCTTGAACTGTTTTGAAGGACATGAACCATTTTAAAGGACTTGAGCATTTAATACTCTGGAGTCTCTAGCTGATATAATATTATTATGGGTGCTAGGAAAGAGTAAATCTTTACCTTTGTTTCAATAAATTTCAATATAGTCACATTAAAGTGAATAATTTTTTTTCACGTGATGGCTTGTGGAATATATTTGCCTCTGTGTCAACTCCCCAGACTTGGTACTTAGGAAACTCCAATTTATGCACAAAAATATGATTAGCTGAGTTTTCTTAAGAAGAAAATCCAAGTGTGAAATTAGAATCCAAGCCTTTATTGGGAACATAAATCTTCTCCCTTAAATTTGTAAACATTCAGAATTCTGGACTTCATTTGGGGTTCAGTTCTAGATAAATAAATGTTTCCCACTTACTGGAGGCTTCTGGATTTGAAGCATATGCATATCTACTTTGCAAGCCCTAGAAGAGGACACTCTTGCTACCCAGGGGTTTTTCATGGATCAGTGTGGAACATAGCATCTTCCAAGATGCCACAACCTTGTCTTCAAAGAGTATACAATATTGCTTGATGGCTTTATGATACTAGGCTGTTTTCACATCAGAGACCTTTTTATTTTCCATGATGCCAGGATATTTTCTGTTCTCATAAGCAGCTCATGTTAACAGTTTCAGCCTCTCTTCTAACATCAATAATATTCTGTATAAATTTAAACATAACTGATTTATAAATATGTAGTGATCTGGCTTTTAGTAGGAGAGCATAACAAGGAAAAACTGTGGAGCTCACAATTTGTTGAAAGAAAAATATGATCAAAGACTTCAGCTGCTATGACAACCTGTTTTCTAATGAGCTGAAACAAAACAAAGTTCATAAAGGGCTGTGCTTAATGATACCTTGCTTTTGAGACAGTATACTTCCTGTAATTTTTAAAGACTTAATTAAAACATCATATGTCTTTAAAGAAGAAAATGAAAAATGTCTTGTTTTTGGTAATTGCTTTTGCTCTCTAATAGTCTGCAAGGCTTGCTAAATCATTTATTTTTAAAAGGATTGTGGCTAACTTTGGAGCACTTGCACCATACGGAAAATAAGACTGTAGCTCTCAAAGGACCCAAAACAAACCATATGTTCAGTGATTTTCATTTTCACAGAAGCTGATAGGAATAAGAATAGTTACATTTCAGTTTTATGTTTTTGACGCCACATGAAATAAAACATTAAAACCCTGTAAACTACCGTTTAATTGTTGAGAGTAGTGTCTTGCCACACAAAAATAAGTATAGTATAGAGATTTTGATATAAAGCTTGATGGCAGAATTTAAGAGAAGTGTCTTTTACCCAGACTAGAGCATCTTCCCACTAACCTCATTGCTGTTTTGGAAACTGTATTTTTCTTGCAATGAGTGAATTCATCATCTCAAACCAAGACTCACACTCAGACTACTGTGTTTTGGTGTTATCTCTGTATTGACAGTAAACATTATTCACTGTCTAGAAATTCATATTGCTCAAGCTTGTGTTGCTGTGTATCCCTGCCCATCTACCTCATGCATTCCTATGGCTCACCGCTTAGCATCTGCAGTGGCATTTTGGTGTCTTCCATTCTAGCTGTGTCGTTGGCCTTGCACAGCTGTTCTGTGATGATTGTTTCTTTACTACCTAAAGGGGCAATATGTTTCAAAATTTCATTGTTATAAATGTTATTTGCCATATCATGCACAATATGGCACACAGATGGTGCAGATGAAACCCATTAAAAAACTTTATATATATCAATAGTATGGCAGTGTTTCATACCCTTATACCCTAGATACTACTGACATGATGTAGATATTGTATTTAGTTTAAAGATTTCTGCTTCGCTCTTTCCAAACTCTGCCTGCTAATCAGCCAAAATAGATGCTGCATCTCATGGTGTATTTTGTCAGGCCCTTGTACAAACAGCTGTCATCTGATAGATATATGACTAAGGTAACAAAATTTTTGATAGCTTTCCACCACATGTTTCTGTTTAAACTTTACCTGGTGGATGCATATCTATCACTTCAGTGTTTTTCCACTGCTCATAATGACTCCTTACCCTCTTACAAAGGAGGTTATTGAAGCCAATATTCATTGATTCTTTCAGCCTCAAGGTAAAGTGTTTAACATACAACAGCTCACAATTCTCTAGAAAGATACTTGAGGGTTTCAAGCTCATTAAGTTAATGTAATTTCCTCTTAAAAAAAAGATATCCAGATCAAGCTTCTTGCTTTATCTGCAAGCAGCATAACTGGAGGACAGAATTATATTAATTTCTAATTTTGTTTGTTTGCTTGCTGATTTGTTAAAGACAACGGGACAAGAAATTGTGAGGACACTGACCTAATTAACTTTATCAAACATGGACATCGACATCCCATAGGTTGTTCTGTTAAGAAAATAGTATGAGAACTCAGAAGTGATTTTTCTTTATTGAGCTAATTTTTTGGGGGGGTTTAATTGCTGTGGGAGTGGGATTGTTTGCTTGTTCATTTTCATTTGTGAAAAGGTAATTTTACAGATTTTACAGTGTTCACTACAGATGGCAATATTACAAATTATTTTTTACAATGTTAGTCATAGGGTTCATAGCAAAATTGACCTCTTTATCTTCTGCTGCTGAAAGCCTTAGTTTACGTTATTTGACTAAATTTGGTTGCTCATTAGAAAAGCTTTTTTCTGCATACTAATAGCTCAAAGACACTACTGCAACTCTGTTGTATTCATGCTCCTGAGTAATTTAGCTTAGGCTGCTGAAGAATCACATTTTCAACAAGATGCCATCAAGTGAATATAAGATACAGCTGGTGGGTTTTTGTCTTTCTTAGAGAATTATTAATGTAATTCTTTGGTGTTTATTAAAAAATGGGTTATTTAAATTCTTTCTTCAGCTGAAGGATATACAGAAATACTTGACCTGTTGCTGATCTTCCTCTTAGTCACATATTGAATTTTCCCATGAAGTTGATGTGTTTGGTATTTTTGATGTTTGACATGTTGATCAAATAAGTCCATCCAGGTCTCTGAAAAAAAATGTCCTTCTTGTCTCCTTTCTTTCCATGCTCAGTGCAGGAGAATGTAGCATAGTTCCTATTTTCATTATTTGTTAAAGATCACATATACTGTAGGATTGACTTTTGAAATTATTGACATGGAGTTTTTAACTGGGGAACTGATGCTTAGAGAGGCTATCTGGAACAGAGGCAGTGTTAATTAAAAGGCCTTCAAAGGATACAGCTTGGGCAGTACTATAAATTTTGGTCCATTTACATATTGGGGTCAATTGTCCAATTACATCTTCAAGTTATGAAGTCCCATCCTGCCAGATTGGTCTCCTCAATTCACTGTTGTTTACACTTCTTGAGCCTAAAGCTGCTACGGTGTCCTTGGTTCTCAGGCTGGAAAAGGATTGTTTTGTCTAACTAAACTTGCTAACACTTTATATGAAATTCAGAGTTACACACTAAGGCAGTACAGAATCCAAAAAATATGAAAGCTAAGACTTAAGGGATCAGAATCAAGAAATGGATAATGCAGCTGTGATTTGGATAATGACACAGGAAGAAACAAGATTTCTTTTTTCCTCTTCTTTTTTTTTTTGTTTCATTAACTATGTCAGTGTCTGTCCCATATTCGTCCAATGTTAATCTCTGTACTGGGTTTGGGTGGCCAAGTTTTAGTATTGGGATTGCTACAGGGCTTGCTTCTGTGAGAGGCTGCCAGAAGCTTCCCCCATGTCTTTGAGCCAATACTATCCAGCTCTAGGGCAGACCCACTGCTGACCAAGACTGGGCCAATCAGGAATGATAATAAAGCCTCTGTGGTAACATATTTAAGAAGGAAAAAAAGGTTATTGTGAAGATGTAGTCGCAGGCAGGGAAGATCAGGGTGAGAATATGTGAGAGGAACAATTCTGCAGACACCAGGGTTGGTGGAGAAGGAGGGCAGGAGATGATCCAGGTGCCAAAGCTCAGATTATCCTGCAGCCCGTGGTGCAGCTCATGGAGAGGCAGATGCCCCCCCTGCAGCCCATGGAGGTAACAGGGATGCAGAGATCCACCTACAGTATGGGGAGGAGCCCCAAATGGGAGCAGGTGGGTGCCTGAAAAAAGCTGCAGACCAGTGAGAATCCTGCACTGTGGTCCAGGTAGGACCTGCATACCTGTGGAGAGAAACCCACACAGGAGCAGGCTTCCTGGTAGGAATTATGACCCTGTGGGGAACCCACACTGGAGCAGCCTGTTTCCTGAAGGACTGCACCTGGTGGAAAAGGGACACAACTTGAAGCAGTTCATGGAGAACTGCCTCCCACAGGAGGGATGCCAAACTGGAGCCAGGGAAGGACTCCTCTCCCTGAACAGTGGTAGGAACAACGAACTGACCATAATCCTATTCCCTGTCTCCCTGCACAACTAGAGAGGACAAAGTAGAGCTGGGATAGTGAGAGCGTGTGAGGAAAATGTTTTAAAGATTTCATCTTACTTCTTATTATCCTTCTCTGATTTTTTTTTTTTTAATAAAATAAATTATTATCTCTAATTCAAGTCTGTTTTGCCCATGAAGGTATTTGGATCTCCCCAGGTGCTTATCTCAACTAACGCATCTTTTGCTATATTTTCTCTCCCCTGTCCAGTGGTAGAGGATAGTGATAGAGCAGCTTGGGTGGTTGCCTGGCATCCAGTCAGCATCAGCCTGCCACAGGCAGGTCCTTGCCATAAGATCAGATGCTACTGTTAGAAATAATGTTCTTACCTCAGAAATCTAACCCAGTCCCAGGAGTCCCAGGAGTAACTCAACTAACTCAGCAGGTTCTACTAGGCTGTGCAGTTTAGTACACAGTGTTAATAGCTCTCTGGAGCCAACAGGTATATTAAAACAGTATAAAAACTACTCAGAGTGATCATATCTCCTTTGACATCCTCCATTGCATTGACTGCAACGTTTCCTTCAGCCGGGTTTGGTTTCAGCTTTAGTCACTTGCACTTGCAGCACTGTAACATCTAGTTTTTATGCAACTATTAATCAGAGATAATTCTGCTTTTTGGAATCACAGCAAAGAAAGTGAATGAAGACTAATGCCATATGTTCTACCCAAATTACTCTCTAGAAGACTCTAAGCAAATAAAAGAAATAACCTAATTTTCTACAACAATTTTGCAAAACATAGTTTATGCTTTATATATTCATTACTATTTTCAAATAATACTTACACTGGTATATATGTGCCTCCAATTACCACAGATATCATTAGAAATAGCATTTAATTATAACAAAACTAATAGTATACTTTTATATTTCCCTTAAAAGCTGATTTGCTTGAGGCTATTACTAAAACTGATTAGCATTTTCAGTTTCTGGAAATTATGTTAGTGTTTCTTCTTCTGTGTAACATTAATATGCTCCTTTAGTTGTGTATTCTGCTTACATGAACACTTTTCATCCTCCTGTGTCTGTGGAGATCTTATTTCAAGAACAATGAAAAAATTACAGTAATTATTTTTAGGAGAAACAGGAACATAGCTCTCAGCTAATTGTTGAAATAGCTGTGAAAGATTCCTCCTTACCCTTGGAAGTCTTAGCAATGGAAAGAAGGTCTGCAGAACAGCAGCTCACACCTAGTGATATGCATTGTGCCTTCATAGATTATAATAGTTTTACAGTGCTCCTCTGTGATAGAGTGTGTATCTGCTTGAGGGTGTAGATTCTGGCCTGGGTCTCATTAACAGCCTTGGTAGGATGAGGGGAAATTAAAAAGACAAAAAGGAGCAAAGAAGCAGAGAGTAAATTCAGAAGTAATTGAAGTCTTTAAATCAGGATCGTCCTTTTCCAAAGAAGACGCTCAATTTTAATTATGTAATTTGGACTTAATACTTCTGTTTTGTTTTGCTTTGTTTTGTTCTGGGCCTTGCAGAGCTCCTTGATTGTTTGTTGAGAGATGGGGGACCATTGTGCTAGGGGCCCGCCCCCCCGCCGCGGGGTATAGGTGACTGGCGCGGCTGAGAAGGCAGGTAGGGATTGGGATGAATCAGGGTTCCCACGCTCCCCCCTTCCGGAACCGATGGCGTGGGAACCGGAAGTGAGGTCGTGGGAACCAGGGGGCGGAGCGGAAGAGGCGTGGCAAGGGGCGGAGGGAGAGGCCTGGTGGGAGTCTCCCTCCCCGGGGGTGGAGCTGAGGGGCGGGGTGAACCCCGCGTCACAGGGGGAGTGGTTAGGGTAGGGTGGAGGAGGGACATGGGCGGGAAGGTCCGGGGAAGGGGCGGAGCTTCGGGAGGCGGGAAGAAAGGGGTTGTGGGAAGAAGAAGAGGCACAAGTGGCGGGAAAAGAAGACATGCGGTCACCGCCATCTTGTGCCCTGGTGAGAAAAGGAGAAGGGCGGCCATTTTGTGGGAGTCGGGGAGAAGGGGGAGACGAAGGATTTTCAGGCATTTGGGGCACCTTAAAACGAACAGAACTCCTACGGGACGGGACTGTACATTGCGGGGAAGAAGGGGAAGGGGTAGAAGCATGGGCAGTGCCTGCACTGCCCTGCGGGGAGTCTAGGACATTCTCAGAGAGCCCAGATTCTGCCTGCGGACGACGCCGGGATGACTGTCTGAGAATGCCCGACTTTAGGGAAGAGGGAGAGGAAAGAGGAGTAGGGTTTTTCGCGCTAGCCGCGGAACTGGGGACAGGTTTGTCCTCGGCTGGCTGTGGCAGGCTTTCATAATGATTTTTAATAATATCTCTAATTTGTAAAGCCAATAGGGTGAATTTGGAGAGAGAAAGATCCTGCTGTCGCAAGATCTCTCTCCCTACCTGATCCCAAAAGGGGATCTGATATAATTTAGCTGCCGAAACATTGGGAAAAGCCTGCGACAGCCACCGGACAAACTTTTTTATCTCAGATTTTTTAACTTTCACCCCCCCCATTAACAGGATGCCCACAACTTGGGTATACAAGCCTTTCTGAGGCACAGACAGTTTTGCACCCATACTGTCGGTTGGAAAATGTGCCTCGGAGCGTACAGTGGGGGAAATTAACAACTAAAAGGAGAAGACTGTCCCTCCCGCTCTCTCCCTAAGCCTTCAGCCTCCCGCCCGGGAAGGGAGGCACCAAAGAAAAGGGATTCTTTCCCCACCCCAGGGGAAAAAGAAAACCCAACCAAAGAGGGAATAAACCCTCGACCGGGAAGGATAGGGGAGTGCCGGGGGAGCCCAAATAAAGAGAAACCAAGGGATCCCCAAGGGAAGGACAGAAACGAAAAATCCCACTGTATCTCACCGACGAGGGGGAGCCGACTCCAGCGGTGCTGTCTGGAGCTGCCGGATCCGTCCCCCGGGAGCGCCGCCCACTAAAACGCGGGTCTGCTCCCACCGGGGGTAGCTGACGGCCACGAGGATAAAATCTTCAGGTCCCGAGGACCCTAAAATCCTCTGACGAGGGGTCCAGCGCCTAAAAACGGGGCCCCACGTTGGGCGCCAGCTGCCGCGCTCCCGCCCCAGACCCTTGATCTCTCTAGCCCCGGCTAGCTCTCCTTGGGGCGAGAGTGGGCAGTGGAGGCACCCCCCGCTGCTCCTTGATAGGGTTTGGAGGGTGCTTTTGTGGGTCCCTGGGAAGGCGCTGGCAAGCCTCGTCAGTTGGAAGGAAAGGCGGATCCAGTTGGGGGCTGAATCTTCTTTATTGAGGGCCAACGGGGCCAACCGCACAGAAGTGGTGCCAGCCAACTGGAACAATTGGGAGGGGTCTGACACCAGGTTATATGGTCTCTGGGAGGGGAAAACCTTGGGGGAAGGATATTGAGGAACCAATGAGGTGAGGGAAAGGGAGTGGCTCCGGGATGGGGTGATCTGGCCTGGTCCAATGGGGTTGGGGAACGGGAGTGGCCCCAGGTCCTCGCCCAATCACTCGGTGCCCTAAGGAGAAGTTTCTGGATAGAGGGGAAGGAACACCGAGTGACGGACAAGGCACCTGGGAGGGGATAGGGGAGTGACTCAGCACTTTCCAGGTTGATGGATGGGTACTGGAAAGGCGGGAAGGGAGGACCAGGCGGGAAAACAGAACAAAAGGATGTACCAACTGGGTAATAGGGGGAAACCGGGACAAACCATTGGGGAAATACAATTATAAAGAACCGTACATAAAATATAAAGAAAACGCACTACCACATCCCCCGAAGCCCTGGTGTCGGCCACTATCGACCTCCGGTGGTCCCAACGCCGATGCTGACCGAGGAACCCCTTCTCGGTCAGCCCTTCTTCGGGCTCCCCCGAGCCACTGCCAGACCGCCCCTCTTCGCCCTCAGGTAAGTCTACCCGCCAAAAAAATTTGCAGCCCGGCCGTGGCTGCTCCCGGGCAGGGTAGAGAGCACGATGACGAGGGCGCAAGAGGGTCCCGGAGCCTCAATCTTCTCCGCTCGGCGTCCGGCTCCTCTTAGCACCGGGCAGAGCTCCCACGGCCGCAGATGTTCCTCTTCCCTCCTTCTTCGTCTGTGAGGCGGGCGCCCCCACTAATTTGCCCGTTTTTTCTAAAAGCTGAAGGAGGGAACCATCCTCTGCTACCATATGTCGCGGCGCGTGGCATGCGCCCCCCCCTCGCCGCGATACCCCGAGCGGTGGCGTGCTGGGCGGCGAGAGGGAAGAGAAGGGGCGGCCGCTCCCCCCGGGGTGCTCTGCTGTCCCAGTTGGTGGCGCGGGAACAGAGGAAGGCGACACGGGACTTGGGGTCGAACAAGATGGATTTATTCAGTGAGCCCCAAGACCTTGGGGAGAGGGCGAACAAAGGTTTTATACAGAACTTAAGGGGAGGGGAGTAGGAACAGCAACCAATGAGGGTAGGGCTGGGGAGGAGTTTAAGGCGGGACTAACATAACACAAACCTATCAGGGGAAACAGGGGAGTGGAGTAACACAAAGTAACCAATAGGGTGTTGAGCCTCACTGAATAGACAGGGAAGGGTCTGGAAGCAGGGGAGGAGGCTGAGAGGAATGACAGGGAATGTTCTGGGGAAAGGGGCAGGGAAAGGGAGGATTGACAACTTGGAGAGGAGTGGGTTAGGGAAGAGCTTGGGGAGATTGACAGCTGGGGAGAGGAGGAGACTGGGGGGTTGGGGGGTGAACAGGCATTGAACAAATATCAAATAAAATAAAATAAAAACACACCACCGCATACTTCTGTTTTGTTTTGCTTTGTTTTGTTTGGGTTTTTTTCTTTTGTGTGAGGAGTAGTCAGTTTCATAAGGGGGGAAAAAAAAAAGCCAGCAGCTGGATACAATAATGTGTACACTCTCCTACTGGCCTAGGAGTAAACATGTGAATTCCAGATGCTGAGGGTTGTAAAATGCAGATTATTCTTTTTTGCACCACTATTATAGTAATATTGATTTTTAAATTTCTTTTTCCTGTGAGTACCTTGTTTTGAGGATTGAAAACTTACAATAAATCCTTTGATCCAAATTTAATCTGGCCAATGATAAAGTGGACATGAGTCAGCTGTGCCCTGGCAGCCAGGAGGGCCAACCCTGTCCTGGGGTGCATCAGGCACAGCATCACCAGCTGGGCAAGGGAGGGGATTGTCCTGTCTGCTCTGCCCTGCACTTGGGCAGCCTCACCTCACATTCTGGGGACAGTTCTGGGTGCCACAACACAAAAAAGACATTGAGCTGTTAGAGAGTGTCCAGAGGAGGGCCATGAGGAGTGGCTGAGGTCACTTGGTCTGCTCAGCCTGGAGAGGAGGAGACTGAGGGGAGACCTCACTGCAGTCACAACTCTCAGGAGGGGAAGAGGAGGGGCAGGCATTGATCTGGTCTCTATGGTGACAGTGATAGAACCCAAGGGAATGGCCTGAAGTTGTGCCAGGAGAGGTTTAGTTTGGATATGAAAAGGTTCTTCACCAAAATTTTTGTTGGGCACTGAACAGGCTCCCCAGGACATTGGTCACAGCACCAGCCTGAGAGAGCTCAAGAACTGTTTGGGCAATGCTCTTGGGCATGTGGGGTGACTCTTGGGGCTCTGCTGTGCAGGCCAGGAGTTGAACTTGTTTATCCTTGTGTGTCTCTTCCAACTCAACATATTCTGTGATTCTGTTACCCTCAGTATACACATTTCAAGTTAGGAATAAGTTAGGTCTTTCCCCACAAATTAGGAAAATTTCTCCACAGATTAGGAAAACCAATGGAGAAATGTTCAAAAAAACCCTTGTCATAGCAGAAAGGCTTATTTTTTTTCCTCTCCTGAAATACACAGTTGAGGTTGTATGAAGTACTATGTCAATATTATTCCTTACTTGCAGGAATACAAATCAATTAAAGATTTTAAAATATAAATCACCTTTGTTGAATTCAATGAAATTACTTGCTGGCAAAAAGCTGCATGCAAGAATGAGAAAAGAGGGTGCTCCAGAAAACATATGTATGTACCTCTCTTTTAGTTAGCTCATGGGAATCTCCTCAAGCACACATGAACAAATTAGATATTATGTGATACATAGATAGATAGATAGATAGATAGATAGATAGATAGATAGATAGATATTATGTGCTTAGCTTTATTTATCTTCATCTTCTTTGTTAGTATCACACCTGTGATCACCCAGAAAAATAATGTGAAATTTCATCATTGATGTTTTCTATCTATGAACACAGTACCATTAGAAGGTCACAGGATCACAGGCACCTGCTTATCTCAAAGCAGAAACAAAACCAACCATAAATTTTGAGGGCTTTTTCCTAGCTTGTAATCTAGTCTGTTGATTTTCTACATTTCTTAGAAAAATTGAGAAAGTTATTAAGAGGAGGAAATAAGACATTTTCAAAAATTGTCTCAAAATACTCAGTCAGCATAAAATGTTGTAGGGGGTTTTGTTTTTGTTTGTTTGTTTGTTTGGGTTTTTTTGATGGCTTACTTGGGTAATTAGGATCTTCCACCAAGCTCTTTCTTCCTTCTGATTCCAAAATATCAAGATGAGACCAAATAGAAATACTAGGTTCAAATGTCACAGCAGATTATAATCCAGATTATAATTGTATCTTTATGTTCTGTCTGCAATAATAGTAAGTCAAGAAAACAGCTGAGAACATGCAAAAGTAATCTTTAGGTGTGGGGGTTTTATTCTGTTTATAAATTGAGATAAATTTTAGGACCCTCTCCATTGCATGTTAGATTATTTAGTTTACAGCTGCCTACAGCTTCTAAATGGTCATACAAATGATGTAGCAGGATTATGAAGATGAGAATTCTTGCTCATGTAATCTATCCCTTGGTGTAGCCTTCTTCTAAGAAGATAATTTCTGAACTGTAATATTATTTAACCTTATGCCATATTTTTCTGTATTATACAAGACAATCTTATTCAATTATATCCTCCATATTTAAAATTTGAAGTGTTTACAAAAAGAAAACAATTCACTTTATTTATAATATCTTCTAATGATAACTTCTAGTGATACTGATGAGGATGTGTGATACTTGAGTACATCTGACAATTATTGTCTTGTAATTAAGAGTTCAATGTTTGCAGTTAAACTGCATTACAGCAATGAACAGTTGTACAAGCAAAAATAAAACATTTTTAAACTATGTAGAACTCTTTGCTGTTGCTTGACTATGTTTCTTTAATATTTGTTCTATTATTTCCTGAAAGAAGTCAAACCCCTCCTACATTCTAGCCTTAGATCTTGGCAACTTTCAATAATAAAGATATGCTCAGTATAACTACAAAAAATGACTGCCAATTCTGTTTGTGCTGTTGTTGTGTAAGAGTTCTTTTTCTCCCTTGGGACATCTCCTCTTCTCATGATTTACAGTATGGCCATAAAATGTTGTTTTATGCTACATTTTGAAAAGAAATGTAATCTCAAGAAGACAATGTGTTTTTCACAAAATATAGGACTGCTTGCATTTTGTTGCAGTCCATTTAAAATTTATCTTTAGACTAGGTCTTTACCACATTTTCTTTCCTGAAATAGAAGACAATTCTATTAGACACCTAAGTGACTTCTGACATTCAAGAACCAGCCTCTGTTCCCTTAGATACTCTCAAAGTGGCTATTTAAAAAATCTATAAATATTTGTACTTGAAATCAACACAGAGTTTCTAGACTGCTGTTCATACAAAAATAACAGCTAGTTCAATTTGCCAGCAAGCAGATAACTTTAGCTAAACTCAAAAGGAGTTTTTGCATTTTACTTCATCCATGGAAAGATCAAAATTTTTCAGACTAGTTGCCTATATCATTATAAAGTTAATGGGAAGATAGAGAGAGTAAAAGGAGAGAAAAAGAAGGAGGGAGAGATAGAAATCATCCCATCCAAACAGAAACAAAATGGATAGAATTAATCTACTTGTGTCTTTATCTATGGAAACAATCTATTTGAATTGTTCAGAACACAAATGTGTTCAATGTTTCTAATGCCCAGTGAAACAGCTTTCTCAACAAAATAAGAAATCATGGTTTAAGCATTAAAACATGATAATGCAAAATGTCTGAGCTACTTTTATAAGGGATGGAAATGAACATTATTAAAAATAGGAAGGAGCTGATTGAATTGATTTTCATAAATTGCCATTTTCTTATTTATGAAATGTGAACTTTGTATTACTTATTGATAGGTTTTTCTTCCCTTGTTTCTTTTTTATAACATTATAGGAAATATTTTTTCCATGTGGTTTCTAGTTGGAAACAAATTTCATTTAGGAAATCTAGACATCCACAACCCATTTAGCTCCCATTTTCACAGCATTAGCAGTCAAATGGAAGAATTTTCCTTCAAGCCCCAGTGGCTCAGATTGAGAATCCTTTAATCTGAAAATAACTATCTAGTGTCATAGAGGCATTTGGAGGCTACAGGCACAATGAATTGGCTACTGTGGAAATTCCTCATGATTAAAAATAGAAATGGAGACCCTAAATTGGTCACATGAGTTTAGTTGATTATGCAGCACTTGAAATACATCGTTTGCATCTGGTTAGCAGCTCTTCACCCTCCAGGCATTTTTAAAATAGATCTGATTCTCTCCTGTTAGGAAATCAAAACTTTGCCTGTTTTCACATCTCTAGGTTCTAGCAGCTGAAGGCTGCTCTTGTATTGTTAAACCATTTAAAGCTTTTTCTTTAACAGAAAGTTCTATTTCTTCTTCTTCTTCTCTTATTTGATTTTAGGGGGAAAAAAATTATGTCCAAACACCAACTAGTTCACTTCAAAAATGCACAGCAAAAGGAGGAAATTCGCTATTATTAACACTTTTAAAAATATGTACCTAGTGATAACACTTGTTTATAATTTAAGGTGTACATACATTAACTGACATGCAGAAGCCTTGCTCATGGACATCCACCTATCATGCAATTTCCCCTTTTAGGCTACACAGCTGAGTGGTCCATCTTTGAACTCAAATGCCTTTTTCTAGTATTTCCATTGGAAAAACTATTATAATTAATGAATTAAAAAGACATTTTAATACCATTTTTTTAAGATGACATTTTTGCTTTCTCTTATTTTAGCAGATGCAATAATTTCAGAGAGCTGTTGTTGCATCAGCTTGTTATCACCAGTAGCCATTTTTTATCCTTATTACGCAGAAATTGATCAAGGTGAGTCATCTCATTTATAATTAGTCCCATGGTGGTTAAGCCTGTGAATGACAATCTAGTTCTACATAACACCAGAAAGTCAGAGCTGGAAGGTATTCACTGAAGTGAGTGAGTGACCTCCTTCTTGTGCCTGTGCACAAGGTTCATACTGGTGTTGAGTGGCTCTAGGTTCCTGCACATTGTGCACCTATGGTATGTGAATGGAAGTATGCAATCCAACCTATTCAAAAGAGAAATCACTAGGGATATAAACCATTAGAAGTAGGCACATTCAACCTCCTGCAACCACAAATAAAGAGAAATAAAGGCACTTTGCTTCTAGGTTGTGGTGATGAGGGCAGCGGCGCTCTCTTGATTGATCTGTGTGAGTGGCTGAGTATGCTCCCTCCCTTGTCAGGTATCTTCCAGAGCCATGATGAGCCAAAGAAAGCATGGAAGAAGACTAGAAGAAGAAACATGACAAAAAAGTCATTCAGGTATTCAGTTTAACAGCAAAAATGCCATTTTCTGTTATTTTTACTATTCTGTTTACCACTTTAAAATATATTCAGTGGTTTTGAAACATTAAACTTTGGAGGTTTATCCACAGACATCCTGCATATTTTCCACTACTTTCATACAGTCTGAATTTGCCATCTTACACTCCTACTTTTTAAAATTATCTTTGTTGTTATTTGGTAGGGTTTTGCCGGTGGTTAATTTGTTGTTGTTGTTGTTGTTTTTTGTTTGTTTGTTTATTTGTTCTTTTTTTGTTTGATTTTTTTAATCATACCTTCCCATTTTGAATGTCAATATAAGCTATGTTGGGATATGATATAATTCAGGATACACTTGTATTTCATTTGTACATCAAATATATAACCATTTGAAAAAAATTGTCTTCTAATTCAGATGCATCTCTGGTTTCATTTATTGCTTATTTTGGTACAGGGTTCTCATGCTTCTTGAGATTTGTACTCAGAATAAGTGAGATATCAGTTTAATGGAAGATGCTAAACTTAGGCAGTGGTCTATTATTCTATACTTTTTCACCTAATTTTCTAACACCTTCCCACACATGAGGGGCTGACACTCTACGTGTCTTTCCTAGACTCTAACTACTATATAGTATTCCTAGAGAGAGACTTCAATTTTCAGTTTTAACTCCTCCATTAATTAAGGTTCTGAGGCTGTTATAGCTTCATGAGGTTCAAGGAATAATTCATAGTAATCAACATGAAAAATGAAATATTAGTCAGATCAAAGAAAGAGATGGCATAAGAATAAGAAAAAAGCTTGCAGTCAGACAAGAATGACTGAAAATGCCACCATATCCCTGTAGCAGCTCCTAAGGGCACAGGTATTTTGTACAAAATGGAGCATTTCAGGAGGGAAAGGAAGGAAGGGATAAGAAACACTATCTCTTCCATCTTAGCTACAATGCTGTGGGGAAAATAAGTGAATGATATGATCTAGAGAATATATTGCATTATTTACCTGAAGAAAAATATATGGAACACTGAATTCTTTATCAAGACTGTTTGGTCTTGCTTAATTAAGTGCAATATTATCAGCCATTCTCCAAGATGAAATGCAGATGCTTAGATAATTTTACTAGAATAACATAGATCTTTAGGACCTTTAAATATCTGAAAAGAATAAATATTAAATACTTAAATGTTATGGATTTTCCTACAGATTTTCAAAAACCTGTTGTATATGCACTTTAATGGAAAAGAAACAGAAAACCCAAATCAAGAAACAGGCAAAAAATTTACAACAAGCCCTGGACTTCTTTCCTGAGAAAAATTCATCAAGAAAACAATCAATATCTTATGGTACTAATTATGTTATTCTTGCACAGTCTTTCACACTAGCACACTATTGTGAAGGGATCTGTTGCCAAGAAACAGAAAAAACTGTTTGTTGCCCAGACAACCACTGTAAGGGAAGATTAGGTTAGCCTTCAAGACACCATTAAATTGTCTATAAAGATTGAAAGTGATTTGTTAAATACATATCACTGAAATGTTTACTAGAAGAGTTTTTAAAATATGATAACTGCTTGTAATAACTCAAATTCTGCATAGAAATGTCTATATTTTTATTTAGTTTTTTTATCAGCAACATTTACAAAATATCCTACTGCTGCTGAAACACACTTTCTTTTCTGGATATCTTGCTCCCCCACAGAGAACATAGGTTAAAAACAGAGATTATGCTTGGAGAATGTGCATTTCATATGAAACTACCATTATTTTTAGCTAATTCATTGGCAAATTCAACTCTAAATTTGATGTTGAAGTTCATTTGGCAAATCCTCTGGATTGCAAGTGCCAGTAGAGATTTGGTAGCCAGTGCTTTTCCTTATCTGAGTGGTTTGGCTGAGAACCTTTCTCAATGGGTTTTTTCCCCCTCATTTTGTTATGAGCCTTCAACTGAGAATACCATTTGTCCAGCTTAAAAACATAAACAAAACCTCCCAAAAAATCAACAGCAACCCAATGCCACAAGCATTCTAACAAGATTTCATGAAGAGTTTCTTCCTTTTTGCCATCTTCTAATTTTCCTTCAGAGCTGTTCCAGAAAATTGATGTGCACAAGAATGCAACTGCAGAATAAAAGATTAGATAGGGGAGGTCTGGAAGTTAAATTGGCCCAATGGAATTCTTTTCTTCATAATTTTTGAATTCTTGATTGGAGATTTGGTAGTGTATGAAAATTGCTTAAAGGTACTTGAGAATTTCTATGGCAGCTTTGTTTTTGTAGCTCTGTTTTTTGTTTTTTGTTTTTTGGTTTTTGCTGGGGGTTTTTTTTGTCATATTTACTGCTTCTAGTTGTTGTTGGGAGGTTTTGTAAAGATGACAAGAGGATTTTCAAAATTTTCCTAAATTCTGATCTTTAGACCTTGAGGTATTTTTTTCTTTTTGCAACCAGACTGGTTTACAGGGGAAAGAAAATTACCTTCGGTAGGTTCTGTCTCACACAAATTCCAACTGCATTTGTTTTAGATTCCTAAGATTAAATATTCAGTAACCATACGTATCAATCAAAACTGGCAACTAAGTCAATATTCTTCAATTTTTTTTTACTTTGTTTAAATTCTCACATAGCAAAATTATGCCTGTCTCAAACTGTTTGAGATTGTCATTGCTAGCCTATTATTCTGTTCAAAATCAAAGTGTTATCTTCTATTTTTCTATTTGAGTAATAAGCGATAAGAACTTGGAAGAACTAGGTTTTTTAGCTTAACCAATTGCAATGGAGCTTTGATTTGCTAGAATTGTGTGAATATTCCTGAATGGCAGAACTACTTCATAAGTTTGTGGAGAAACTGTATCAGAAACTGTACATTTTAAAGTAGTGTGTTTATTTTTGGGGCTGAAAAAAATTAATTTATATTATATTATATTATATTATATTATATTATATTATATTATATTATATTATATTATATTATATTATATTATATTATATTATATTATATTATATTATATTATATTATATTATATTATATTATATTATATTATATTATATTATATATAATTATAGGCTGGAAAAAACCTCTGTGGTCATCAAGTCCAACCTGCGGCCACACACCACCATGTCTACCAGACCATGGCACTAGGTGCCACGTCCAGTGTTTCTTAAACATCTCCAGGGACAGGAACTCCATCACCACCCTGAGCAATCCATTCCAATCTCTAACCACCCTTTCTGTGAAGAAACTCTTTCTAATTTGCAATTTAAACCTCTCCTGGGGAAGATGACTATGTCTCCTTGTCTGCCACTCATCTATCATGAGAGAGTGACCCCCACTTCACTACAATCTCCTTTCAGGAAGCAGTACAGAGTAGTCATTCCTGTGGATCTCATACACTACTGGCTGTGCTTTGTCTGGTCTATACCTTTTCCTAGAGTCAGCATGATAACCAATCAAAATTTTTGTCTAGAAAACTCTTTCTATAAAAAAGGCTTTCTTTTTGCCCATAAGTTATATATTTGACTTAAAATATATTTGAAAAATAATAGTGCAAAAATAATAGTTTAACACATCCTCACAAGATTTTGAACATTGTGACTTGCCATTATTACATATGTATTTGTGAAAAGGACCATTGGTGTCACAAAATATAGAAACAAATCTGAAGCACTGAAGTAGTAGCAATTTACTATTTCTTATCAGCCCAAAAAGTAGAGGGGTTATATCTCCTTCTTGAAGAATGAAGGCTTGTGAAAGTTGCTATATTACAGTAATACAGAGGACTATGTACATTGCCCAGGTGGCTTTCCTTTTCTGTACTTTTATTTGTATGTACTGAATTGTACAACAACACCTTTGGACAGAAGAACTGCAGCAACTGAATATTCCTGTTATAAGTTTTTATGGTTTATTTATTTTACTCGGAGTCTTTAATTCTATTCTTGAATCCATAAAACTAAACAAGTCACTGAACCTGTAATGGCAATGTAGACTACAACACTGGAGAGTCACTTGCCTGAAATCTACCACCTTAGTAACAGGATTCAAACTTTTTTAAACTACAGGGCCAGCATCATTAGCTTGCACATGTAGCTGACAATTTTTTGCATCTCCATAGCAACATCTTTACACTCACTGGTGTTTTAGGACCAAGATTTATAGGTGTACTGACAGAATTTCTAGACACTGGTGGAAAATATTAAAGTGTATTAAGGATATTAAAAATATTGTGGGTAAATTATTTCTTTCTTTTTTTTTTAGTGGGTGTGACAGATGAGGGAGATGAGGGAGAGCTAGTTAAAGGTGGAAGGGATTAGATAACATCACTTCCTCTTACATCATGGGGCAACTGTAATGAAAATAAATCGAAGAAACAAACCAAGGAAATGCAAGTCTGCTGGACTGGAAAAAAAAAGCCTTAAACTGTTAAACTAAATTGTCACAGTCATTTCAGACAAGGAAGCCCTGAAAGAAATATTTTCAACACAGTTCCTTGTGCCAAGCCTGAAAACTAAACAATTTGCAAACAATCCTGATAAAATTTCAAACCACATTGCCACAGTGTGGATTAATTTTTCACAAATGTCACAAAAGATGCAAATGCTCTATATCCCTATTTAGTTTACTTCCACTGGAGTGCACATTTCACAACGTGTTGTCCAAGCTGTAAACAAGGGTCAGGTTCTGGTCCATCCTTTGCAGATGCATGAAGTAAACATAACTTCAGGCAGGAGTAAGAGTTACCACCTAACACAATTCACCATCAAGGGACAAAGAAATGTGCATCTCTTTACAGGATCGGTCAAAATACATAAAATTTCAGCGTTCCCATTATTCTTTTCCTTTTAGAGGTGCAGAATTTCCCATCAAGGCAGATTACAGGAGACCTACCAAAACTTTATTCAGTCATTCAGAACTGAAAGACAGGTAAGACCTCTTGCCAATGGCAGCAAACATGCAAGTAAAGAAAAATACTTCACTTTAACTAGCAGTGTCAAATTTGTAACCCTGCAGTAGTTCAACATGATTAATTCTGGGTCAGCTTTAAGTATTCTAGAATCATCAGTTCACTGTGCCATAAAATAAGCCACTTACACGTCAGATTCTCAATGTATTATCAGTTTAACAGACCAACAAATTATAAGAATTACTTCCTCTCTAAATGTATTACTTTGTAATTTTTAAGATAACATTGAATACAGCTGAAAATGAGTTTTACTACCATTAAGTGAATATTCCCATGGAGTCTTTTTTAATTAATCTACAATTCCTCCTCCTGATCTCTGACTCTGCACTGTCAATTAGTACACATATAATAAAGGCACAAACAAGTTAGGATTAAACTTTGGCAACATAAAATGAGTAAAAAATACCATTTTACACATGACCAAGAGCATGAACAAAAATGCTAATAAAAATAATGCTAATGTGCTGCGGGATGAACACGCTCCAGCACGGTGTGGGTGGATGGAGGCAGAGATCCCTGAAGCTTGCTCTTGGGGAAAGAGGTTTATTGGGGGTGCAGGAGGGTCTGTGCCTCGTGCTCCCAGGCGCAGCACGTGGCTGGGCTTAAGAGGGTGAGGGAGGGGAGAGACAAAGGGAGGGTTTAGGAGAGGGGAAGCTTCAGGAGGGGAGGAGGTTCCAAGGGAGGGGGAGAGGCCCAAGAGGGGGAAGAGGTTCCAAGAGGGCACGTGGCTTCTCGGACCCCCTTATCAGGGGCTCCTAGGTGGGCTGGGACAAGGCATGGGCCAATGGGGTTACAGACACTGATGTTTTAGGGGTAGGTACAGAGGTGTGGGATGAGCCATACATCTTTTGGGGGGTGGGATGGAACAGTCCATTTCACCCCAGGACTCATCCAGGGGCAGGAGCGACATCCGGCTAGCTGGGAGAACTGTTCTCATCCTAGCTGTATTATTTATGAACAATCATATCTGTCTATCATCTGCAACAATGTGCAGCATTTATATTACTACATATTCATCAAAAGAAATCCACAAAACTACAGGAAGGATCAGAATTAGCTGGTCATTTTGTAAAGACTGAACAAGATTTCTCTGTGGATAATTTGTTTTTGTGAGTCTGTTTCCGTCAACAAAGTAATTAATAAGTGAGAAGTATTTTCTGGTTTTGTTTAGTATTTTGGCACTACCCAAAGTATATTATTACAGAACGAAAACAGCAATATTGGCCTTGAAGCTTAGGATCCCAATGGAAATTTTTCTCCTGGTTAAAACATGGGAAAGATCTGAATCATGAGATGCCTACTTGCTAACACAAAAGACAGAAGAAGCTCATAATGGGAACTTCTCTTCTGAAATACTGAGTGAAATGATTTAGCATGGTACAATATCTCATCTGAACAGTCACTAAGGATTATCTTTCATTTCATGCCACATAAATCATCATGTTTTTAACAAGGAAAAAAATGTCAAATCCTACAATTTCTCAATTTTAAAGTTATCTGGGAGTAAATAGTCAAAAGGCATACTTTGGAATGTGGGTTATTGAGTCCATAAGTGTCAGCAGCCATAGACCATGAATTTTGACATTTTAATATTTCATAATTTTTTATATTAGTGTTAGTACAATATTGTAGTAGGTTCAGCATTCATTTTTATTACAAAATTGAGACCATCTTTAATGAAACAGGATAAAAAATGTTAGGTTAAATACAGTTACTGTTCCTTTTAATTTTTCAAATTTTTAATATATTTTCAAAGACAATAAATTTTTTTTTCATCTACACAGCTTCTGCAAATAGTATTAGTTCCAAGAGTTACTGATGGTCCTGTCATAACTTTGTCACAATAAAGAAAAGGATATAAAATTCTGTTCCTCAATCTGCTTTCACATTAATTTACAATTTCCTCTTCTGCTTTCAGTGCTTTTCAGGCCAGTCACTTGCAGTATGGAATCAAACTTTTCTGAAAATTTCCATACATATTCCATTTATATACCTCTTCTGATATAGCAAGGAATGTCTGAATTTCATCAGACACAATGCATTTATATTTCTGTCTTTTTCAATATTAGGTTGCTTGTTAGAAAATAATCTTCAAAGAAAACAAAGCATCACCAGTTTATCCCAGCCTGAAGACTAATAGCTCACACGGAATAATATGGGAGCATTTGACTGCTTAATTACAAGCAATAAGGAGAAGCAGGCTAATAACATAGAATTCATTAGCTTGGTGATGTAAATTCTGCCATGCAATGTTTTCTGAGGATAATCCATACATACCCCCACATATTTTATTAATTACATATATTAAAAATCTCAATTTATTTGTAAGCAGTACATCCAACCTCTCCTTTTATTGTTACAGAGTCACAAAGGAGAACTTAATCACTGTAATAATCTCCAAATAAATCCACTGAAAAAAAGTAGTTGCATAAAAAAAGCAGTGAATTTTTCCCCCCTACTTTAACATTACGTGCAATTATTTACCAACACTTCTGGTTAGTTGGAAAAGTCCCAGTTGACTGGAAATTACCAATGTAATGCCCATTTACAAGATGGACTAGAAGGACAATCCAGGGATTTACAGGCCTTTCAGACTTATGTCAGCGCTGGGGGAGGTCATTGAGAAGTTTATCCTGGCTGCAGTCATGCAGTGCATACAGGACAACTGGGGGTTTAGGCACAGCCAAAACAGGTTTATGGGAGACAGGTCCTGCTTGACTAACCTGATGTCCTTCTAAGATAAAGTGTCACACTTAGAGGATGATGGAATGGTTGTGGATGTGTGTACCTAGACACAATCATAGTATGCCTACCCAGAGATATCCTACTCTACCTAGAATTTACCTAGCAAAGTTCCTGATGCCATTTTCAACAGTATCCTCCTAGAGAAACTAGGTGTTCATGGTGGGAATGGATGTACTTCTTCACAGGTTAAAAAACTGACTGGATGGCTGGGCCCAGAGGATGATGGTGAATGCAGCTAAAACCATTTGGAAGTCAGCCACTAGTGAGGTTCCCCAAAGCACAGTATTGTTCCAATCCTGTTTCAAATCTGAATCAGTAACCTGGGCAGGGGGGTTGAACAATTCTTCAGCAGGTTCTTAGACAACACTAAGTTGGGTAGTTTTGACCTGGTGAGGGCAGAGGATCCATCTACAGAGGGATCTGGGCAGGCTGGATCTATGGGGCAATACCATGAGTTTCATGAGGTTCAACAAGCCTGAATGCCAGGTCCTACACTTTGATCATAACAGTGCTACAATCTGGAAGAAGAATGGCTTGAGAGTTGCTTGGCAGAAAGAACCCTGAGGAGTGCTGGTTGAGCCAGCCATGTGCCCAGGTGGCCAAGGAGACCAATAGCATCCTGGCCTGTATCAGCAATAGTGTGGCCAGTAGGTCCAGGGCATTGATTGATGCCCTGTACTTGGCACTGGTAAGGCCAGACATCACGTTCTATGTTCATTTCTGGGCCACTCACTTCAAAAGGACATTGCAGTGCTGGAGCGAGTCCAGAGAAGGGCAACATAGCTGTTGTTTAGACAGCATCTTGTGAAGACCTGCTGAGGGAGATGGGGTTGTTTACCCTGGAGAAAAAGGGGACTGGGAGGAACCTCATTGCTCTCCACAACTGCTGGAAAAGAGGTTGTAGAAAGCTGGGGGTCTCTTCCCACATGTCTCAAGTGAAAGGATGTTGGATAGTAAAGGCCTTGCTTTCTATCATGATATGTCAGACCTGCTGCTCTTTGTACTGTATTTACATATAGCTTGTTGGAGTAAACCAGCTCATTTAACTTCCAGGTGGACTATTTAACACAACAGTGTAGAGAATAAGTGTAAGTTCAAACTTGTCCTTGTCATTGCAAAAAAAAAAAAAAAAAAAAAAAAAAAAAAAATCTAGCACTTTTTATTGTCTAGTATGAGTATCAAGTGATTTGACAAGGGTTGGTCACTAGACAAATATTGTACAGGTAGAAAAATATTTTGACCCATGCTTCAGTATGCTTCTGCTTCCACAGTCTGATGTTACCACTAAGAAGGATGCACAAATGATGTGAACAGAAGTGCACTAGCTGTGCATAATTTCATGTAGATACAGTTATTTTTCCTGTCATGTTCTCAGTGCATGCTTTTAATATTACAAATGCTGATCTCTCTGCCTTTTTGAAATCTTTGAGGGTTGTCAAATGTTACAGATTCTAAAAAGGCCTGAATAGATCAACTTTTTGAAAAGTGCCACCTGATCTTTCTATTCTTGCTATTTACTCTGTCACCTCTAAAGTCATGTAACTAAAGTCATCTCAGGTTTCAGTTTTCAAGAATTGAAATTACCTCATATAAAACTGCTCTCCCCCTCCCCCCCACAAATTATTGCATTACAATAAATAAGGATGTAAATTCTGTGTTTTATATGCATGTAGAATTCTATGGCTAAATACCTATAGCAAGTATGTTAAAACTGACAATTTTATTCAGGCTTGCTTGTATCGTAGCTTATAATAGAATTTGTCTCAGAGAAGCAGAGAAAAAGATGAGAACACTATTTGTATGTGTCTGTTTACTTTTAGCTTTGAATAACTATTAATTTTTACATGCTTTACACCCAGAAGAGGCTTTTATAAAAGAATACTCCATACTTTAAACACGTTTTCACAGCAGGCATCTTCTGTAAATATTTAGACAAATGTAGAACAGATCTGGTTATTTTTCTCTTGGATTGCCCTCAAGGTTTTGTTTGTTTGTTTGTTTGTTTTTCACCAGAACCCTGATAACTTGCAAACAGTTCATACCAGTTGCATTACAATAGTGTAAAACTATGGCTGAGTGAGGTTTGTAAAGACTGCACACAGGAAAGCATTCAGCCTTACAATTTAATTCAGCATAGGATTTGATTCCACATCAGTGACCACAAGCTGGGTACACTGCTTCATTCAAAATTGAGCAATGAAAAGCAAATTATTATAGTACTTCATATCTGCTCTGGTACTGAGATATGATAGCCTGAACTGCAAGCAAAAGGAAGACTGTAAAATATATTCTTCCATTTTGATTCACACTAAAAATCTGCCTAGCCAAACATTCATTGGATAGGTGCACTGTTCTCTGGGTTAGAAACTGGTTGGATGGCTGGGCCCAGAAAGTGGACATGAACAGAGTTACATCCAGCTAGCAGCCAGGTGCTAGTGGTCTTCCTGAGGGCTCAATGTTGGGGCCAATTCTCTTCAATATTTTTGCAGAGATCTGCATGAGGGGTTCAAGCTATTTCTCAGGCAGTTTGGAGATGGCACCAGTTTTGGTGGCTGGCAGTGTTGATCTGCTGGAGGGCAGGAGGATCTACAGAGTGATCTGGACAGGCTGGATAGATGGGCCCAGGTCAAAAGTGTGAGACTCAACAGGGCAAAGTGCAGGGTCCTGACCTTTGCTGATGACAGCCTCAAACAGTGCTACAGGCTGGGGACAGAGTGGCTGGGCAGCAAGAAAGCTACCCACCAGAAAATTACCTAGAAGTGCCGGTTGACAATGGCTGAACATGAATCAGCTGTGCCCAGGTGGCCAAAAAGGCAAATGGAATCCTTACTACTATTAGCAATAGTGTGACCAGCAGGACCAGGGCAGTGACTGTCCTCCTTTGCCTGGCAGTGGCAGGAAAAGGGTCCTCAAGTCCTGTGTCCAGGTTTTGGCCCCTCACAAGACCTTGAGGTGGTGAAGTAAGTCTAGAGAAGGGCAGCAGAGCCAGGGAAGGGTCTGGAGCACGAGTCCTGTGAGAAGCAGCTGAGGGAGCTGGGGGTTCTTAGCCTGGAGAAAAGGAGGCTCAGGGGAGACCTTGCTGCTCTGTGCAACTGCCTGGAAGGAGGCTGTAGCCAGGTGGGGATTGGCTTCTTCTCCCAGGTACCATGAAAGAACAGCTCAAGCTGTACCATGGGAGGTTCAGATTGGACAAAAGAAAGAATTTCTTCACTGAAAGGCTGGTTAAATATCAGAATGGACTACCCAGGGATATGGTGAAGTCACCATGCCTGGAAGTAGTCAAGAAACTACGGAATGCAGCATTCAGGCCCATGGCTTAGTTGCCATGGTGGTGTTTGGTCAAAGGTTGAACTTGATGATCTTGGAAGACTTTTCCCACCTTAATGATTCTGTAATTACTTGATTTTATCTGCATCATTTTGCTGTAGGACAGGGTTTAAAACTGAGTGTCTGTAGTGGGATATTTCTTCTGTCATATGTTGTTAGTATCCAACAATCTCAGGACTATTCATATATTCATGTTCTTATGCTGAGACTGCACTGAATTTCCTTCCTGGAAATCGATACATTTCTACTTCTGCCTTCAATTCAAACCAAATTGTTCCATTTCTCTTCCATCTCTCATTGTTATTACGATTTATCTTTGTGGTTTTCCCTTTGATGAGTGTGATTATGCAGCTACTGACAGCACTGCTTCTGCTGACATAATCTTGTCTCTGTTTATTTCTGAGTTAGAGTGGATAGTGTAGTCAGGAGGTCATCATTGTGGATGACAGACCTGATTTAGTTTCTTATATATTGTGAAGGCAAATCACAACCAATGATGTAATAATATGCTACATAAATTCATAGTTTTTACTTGCTGGAACAAGTTATTTGGATCCAAACAACAATGTCAAGGGTCTGTGTTTCTTAGGCATCAGATTCAACTAAGGACCTAGGTATGTTACAGTAAACAATCAATTCCAAAACTGTTGAACAGTGTTTTGCAATTTTTTTTCCATATTAGAAAGTCAGACAGCATAGCCCTTTTCAAATAAATTTTGTAGTGAGTGGGAGATTAAGTCCAAGTAAGGTCATCCTGCAGCCTTCTCCAATTAATTTACTTTTTCATGGACAAATTATTAAATCCGTGATTCATAATTTGTGAGATAAAAAATTCTAGCTTCTAAAGAGAACAAGTTGTCCAATGCATGTGCAAGGGGAAAAAATTGATTCCTAGAAAAAGACCACAGTGGAAGCTAATTTATTCTGATCTGTGTAGCTGGAATCAAGAGAATGTTGTCCAGCTGCTCTTCTGTACAAGTAGCAGCAGTTCATGAAAATTAAATTTTTCAGCTTTGTAGAAGAGAAACTTAAAAGTCTTAACACTGGCTTTTCTGTGTCTTAGCACTGGCTTTTCTGTTCTTCACATAATGAAATTATACTCTACAGGATAGTCTAAATACACTGACATAACCAATGAATTCTTGATGATCCTTAGTTGATTCTCTGTACGGGATCAGTACAGTCCAGTCATGATTTAAGCAGTGGAGCTCATTCTATGCAGTTCATGTTTTTAGTCTTCATTACCATTTGAAAACAATAATTAGCCTAAGAATTTATTTATTTCCTTTGCTTTTTCTTTAAGTAATTTTTTTCTCTGTTCTTGAAGTCTTTTCAAATTGCTTATTTTCAGTGGTGTATAATTTTTTTTTTTTTTTTTTTCTGTCAAATATTTGACATTCCTAATTGGTACATCAGAATGTAGATAAAATAAACATAATTTACTAAAAACTGAAGCTTATGGAAATTACATTATCTTCACACTTAAGTAAATACATGAAGTCATTAATATTTGTGTTTAAAATGCAAGAGTGACCCATAAGGTATAACACCTATTTTTCAGTAATAGAGTTAAATTTTAAAAAGACAAATTATCAGTTCTTTATCTCAGGAAGAGACTGTCACACAGCTTCATAACACGAACAGGTGAAGTAGTGGGATTGTCCCTTTTACAGGGGTGTGCTAGGGCTGTCAGAATTGGGCCAGAGTCCCTTGTGTGATTCTATTTAGTAATGCTATTTTCATTGCTTAGAAAGTTAGTATAACTATGTAAAATAATCCTTCTTGTTACATAGAACACATAATATAATTAAAGTAGTTCAAGTGTAGTTTTCCTAAACCAATACAGAAAGAGAATACAAGTAAATGGGCAAATTATTATTGCACACTTTTCCTACATTAACAATCATGATTTTTTTTGCTTCTTCATGCAGTGATTTTACCAGTTCCTCTTTGACCAGTGCAATAAGCTCTGTGTTTGGATGGTAGAGCTGAATATGCTCTGAAATCTAGTCCCTTCCCTGATGTGCAGGCAGCATGATACTACAGGAGAACAGTGTAAATGTAGACAAATACATACTGGAGCAGGATTAGGAATATTATGTATCAAAAAAGGCAACAAATTTTGCAGGATGGTGAAACATTCAGTCTTTAAGGCTGTTAAATATTCTAATAAATTCATTAACAAAGGCTGATTTCAGCCATTTGTTTTTCACTGCTGTGTATCAAGATGGGTTTAACATTTAATCTCTGAAAGACATTATGCTAATTGAATTCTGCAACAATGTAATTACCTATTTATTTATTTTATCATCTTTGTTTGAAATGGTATCAAATGCTATAGCAAAATGAAGCAAAGACATAGGATACAAACAAGATTTATTTTTTAAATACAAACCTCCCTGGCACTTGTAAGGACTGGCCTGTAGCAGAGCATTGTGAGAATGAAGCATTCTAATGGGCTTACCTCAAAGAGAAATTGCATGATTAGAGTCCTTGTGAAATTAAAAGTTTTAGCTAGTTCTCCATGACTAAAATCTTCATATTGCCTTCCTTTATTGCAGTTATTACAGCACAGCTTAGGAAGCTGATTACATCTTTTTAAAAGGGCACTGCCCCTAATTACCAGCAAGAGTCTGAGTGAAACACCACAACAATTGCATTTGTACTTGCAGGAATAATTAATACAGCTTGGGTCAGCTCTCAGGTTCCTCCTATTGTTGTTTAGATTAATTATGCAAATATTTAAAATTTATAATAAATCTAAGTATAGATGTAACTGATTAACACGGTAGAGCATGTGAATGTTTTTCCTGATGGCACTCAAGGGGTTCTGACCCGTGACCTTCCCTGCACTCTGGCTGAAGCAGCACAGTAGTGGTGAAGACCTGTAATTCCATGAATCATCCTTCCAACCATTATTGTAGATAGATGTTAGATATGACAACTTCCAGCTGGAACCTCTCTTGTTGACCAGGTCTGCAGATAAATGACTGAAAGTGGTTTGGTGAGCTCTAGTGCCAGTACTTTTGGGTGAATCCCATGAACTTCTGTGGTGTAAGTGGCACAGCAAGTCACTCACCATTGTCTCATGGATTATGGGGGCTTCATTCTGCTCCTCATCTCTCTCTTCCAGCTCAGGGGCTGGGGACTTTGATGACAACTGGCCTTACTTTTAAAGACTGGGGCAAAGAAAGTATTTAAGGTCTTGAGTACATTAGTCCTTTCCTCATCCTTTATCATCATGTTTTCCCTGACAGCCAAGAAAAGATAAATTCTCCTTAGCCTTCTTTTTGTTGCTTTTCTAGCCCCATAGGTGGACAGTGAGATAGACTGAAAACTGACTGCCAGATTCAATGACAGTGATTAATGACAGTGTAAGCAACCTCTGCTGTTCTCCATCATCCCCTATGTTGGTCAACTCAAAATAGAAACCTATGAGGTTGGTGAGGGGGAATTCCTCCTTCACAAGTCCCAGGTGACAAGTCCACAGTAACATTTTTGTCCTTTGTGTATTTCAGGAGTGGCCATGAAAAACACTGACCAGTTCACCCAGGACTTGGGGGTGCACCTCATCAAGTCCCATGAACCTAAGTATATCCTATTTCTTTAAATGTTCTCTAACTGCTCCTCTTCTTAGAGGAAATCTCCCTTTTTCTAGGCTTTCCTTCTCATATTAAGAATCTTGGATTGCCACTAATTGGTCTTACCAAGAGAGACTGAGGCACAGAGGCATCAGGGACTTTTTCATGCTTTTTCCACCAAGAAAATGTAAAATTTCTCTTTTTCTGTAGTTAATAAGCTTGTATTTTTGATAGTAGCACCTCTGGAAAGCATGTGAAATGAAAAAAAAATACATAGGAAAGATGACGAGTATCAGTTAGAGGAATAAATCAAACAACCCTGTTGCAACGAAATCGAGATTTTGCCCTCTTTAAAATAGCAGAGTAATAATTATTCTTTTAAGTGAACTTGTCCATGGATTTCCTCTCTAAACCCTTTCTTAAATATCTCCTTCTGTAATTTGCTTTTTGCCTTTCACTGTATTTTAAAAATCTAGGTATTTTCAGAGTAATTCTGATTGCAAGTGGGGGAAAACAATAAAATCTATGTAATATAGAAAACTGACCTATTCTTGAACACTCCTATGAAAGCTTCAGACTCCTGCAAGAAGAAATCTGCTGTCAGAATGAAACTTTAAATAAAATCCTATACTAGAAGTATTGGTTATTTTTTGTTGTTTTTGGTTTGGTTTGTTTTTTTTTGTTTGTTTGTTGCTGTTGTTTTGGTGGGGGGTTTTTTGTTTGTTTGTTTGGTTTGTTTTTTTTTTTTTTTGAGTGAGTTATGACCATTTAAATTATCTATTGAATTGTGAATGTCTCCTTCCATAGGCTGGAGTGTACCAGCAGCGACCCGCTTGGAAATAGTTTGCCTGTTTTAGCAGTTCTCTGTGGGCTAGAGAAGGCTTAGACAGACATTTAATGCAGTTCAACAATGTCCTCTCTCTGGAGAGGAATATTCCTGAGGACCAGAAACAGATTTTACTGAGCTTTGGCCCTCATAATGCCTGTCACTTGCTAAATGAAATTTTAGTAGACAGCTATATTTTGAATAAAGTTCTAAAATACTCTGAGGGCCTCAGAGATGTCTAAACATTGCTCTAGCTCTTGTCTTTACTCCCAAGCTGCATGAGGAGAGGTTCACATTGGATATTAATAGGAATTTCTTCACAGAAAGAGCAGTTAAACATTAAAATGGGCTGCCCAGTGGGATGGTGTTTAAGAAAAGACTGGATGTGGCATTTAGTGGTATAGTCAACAAAGTGGTGTTACTTCATAGGTTGGACTTGATATCTAGGAGGATTTTTCCAACAGAACTGATTCCGTGAAATAATTTTAATTTTCATTCAAAAAAGAAAAATACTTTTTCCCCCCATAATAAATCAGTAATGAATTGTGCTGTCAGTCAGAACCTGTCCAGGTGCCTTCTCAAATTTCATTGCTGATCAAAATCACAGAATCAGTTCAATCAGTTCCAAAGCATGAAATTATTATGAAATAGAGACTTTCAAATATGTTTAGGTGCTTGGAGAAATAATAATTCCAAATAACTTCAAAAATACTGTCTTTTTCCTATCAACAATACTTCTTTTTTGATAAACTACTGCTTATACATAATACAATGAGAGTAAAATCCCAGTTGCAATGTCTGACATCTGATTGCAATAGCTTGTTTGCTGTAATTAAGAACAGAATTGGTTTACAGAACAAACAGTGATAAAATCACAGTGAGATCCATATGTTTAAATTTATTAGCCATTCTCTGGATATTGCTGCAATTTAGACTTTTAATGCAATCACAGTTTTAGAAACTCCTGTGAAGTATATGTTTTTTTTCCATGTCACATGAGGTACCTTTTATTTGTTTCATATTAGTAAATAGTTGAGACTATTCTTGGCATAGGAAACTAAACAGCAAGAGTCTGTGTTTTTATCTGAATTATTCAAATTGTTAAAAGAGTGTTATTTTTCTTTTTTTGGCTACACTGTATTTTACAAATCAGGGAGAATCAAAACTGTTGTTGCAATAAACAACATCTGAATACTTCAATTTAAAAGTTTATTTTAAACTTCCCAGATCTTTATATTAAATAAAGTGTGTGAATATATGTGGCCTAATATAATTGGATATTTCATTAGGTAATTTCTAGAACTGCAGGAAAAATTTACTATGGCCAGATTGATAGTCGAAGCACATGTGACCTGCTGGAAGCATGACATATTGTTTCCAAAACCAACACATGGTGGTGATAGGAAACATCCAGCTATTATTTAGGGCCCAAAAGGTTTTGGCTTCATAATTCGTTTGAGAAAGTTAGGCTAATTGCTACCTAGTAAGGACAGCCTGTGTGTGATAAAATATAAAAGTGATATTTTAAAAAGACAGTAGCAACATCCAAGCAGATCCAAAATATAGTCCCATAACAGCTGCTGCAATCCACACAGCACCATGCATGCTGAACTCCTCTCAGCCTAAAATCAGAAGCCAAATGGGAAAATTATTTGTTTAAGGTTGTGACTTTATTTCCAGTGACACAAATGTTTTGCACCACCTTAATCAAACATACTGTAACCTACTGAAGGAAATCTCCTAAGAAATAGTAGAAAGCTCTTTAAGTGTATGAATTAGTGACAGGTCAATTTCTTTCCCCTATATATCCATACACCCTCTCAGATATTTCCCTGTGTATTTAGCTGAACTTAAGAGGTGTAGCTGGATTCACAGATTAGTCCAGATGGCATTTGTTCTAAAATTCAGAAAGCTGAAAATCTTCTTTCTTTTACTCTTGCATTTCTACAAACCTCTGTAGAGAATAGCCAATCCCTCACAGGCACAATACCAAAGCAGGGGCAGAATACTGAGTGTGGTTTTATGTTCTGTGTAATTTAAAATATTTAAAAATTCAAATTTATTTTTTAAGCTTTTTAAAACCATAGTGCTTCATATCACAGCTTCGTAATTTCTTTATTTCTTTTTATAGCTACAGTGTTTTTAAAGAAAACTCAACAAAATAGTGTGATTGACTATTAGTTTTTATTGAGTGAGTACAACCACCATAAGAATTTTCAGCATCAACTTACAAGTATCAAGTGGGAGTATTTTCTTTTCTACATATTTTTAAAATCAAACTGTATGTATTTATGTGTATATAACCATAAAAATTTACTGTATCAGTGAAGATTTTGGCCTGAATTATGGCCTTGACCATCATAGTTTCTAAATCACTGAAAATAAGTTTGTAAAAACTGACCAGTTGCATCCTTGACAAAATGAGATATGGAGGAATTAATAGATATTAGAAGAAAATTTCTTAAAACAAGTGTTAAAATTGTCATCAGCTGCCCAGCTGAAAAAGCAAGGAAGCCAAACTAAACCAGATAGAAATACCTTGTGAAAGGAAAAGTTAAAAAAGAAAACAATAGAAAACAACTCCTATCTAATATCACTGATGAAGATTCAAATTTTTTTAGGAATAGTTGCTTCCAGTTTTTTGTTGATTTTTTGTTTGTTTGTTTGTATGGGTTTTTTTAATTAGGGGAAACCTATAATAAAGTAATTAGAAATAATGTGGCAATCTATTTCTAAGTAGTGCTCATTATCAAATTTTTGTGTGTCAAGAGATGTAGAATGAGTTTGCAACAGAAGGGGAGCTTAGCAGAGGCCTATTCTACTTATGCCATTTTGCATAGTTCCACCATAAACAAAATCAACTATACATCAAGCCAGAGAATACAGAAAGCAGGAATCAGGTTGTTATAATGCTGGTGTTAATCAGAGATGTTAAACCATTAGGGATGGGTCTTTTTGACCCATCTTCCATTCCCATGTCAGAAAGAATGGACATTGGAGTTGTAAGGCACAGATAGAGCTACAAAAAATCAGTCAGTTTTGGGATTTCAGTGATACCACCTACATGTATGATTAGTTCAATTAAAAACCGTCACATTATGGACATGACCCTCTAGGTAAGTAGATAATTTCACCTAGCTGGTGGCTGGTGATGGGGAGTGCTCCTTTGTCAGGGCTTCTCAATGCAGGCCATTTTGGGTGGTCCACAGTACTTCCCTTTGCCAATGTCTACAGATGTTTCATATTGGATGTTGGAAGTTATACTCCTGCTTATCTCTTACGGATTGATTTTCCATAAGCTTTCTAAGGCATGCTTCAACCTGGTGATACCTCAGAAAAAAATTCTTAGCTGCTGTGTACTGTTTTAAACTGATTTCCTTCTAGTTTCAATAGCTGAACCTTAGCTATTGTATGTCAGTGGGTATCACTCACTTTATCTGCTTTCATGACTTTGTAAACTTTAATCATATATGTTATGATCATATATAGATTTTACTTTGCTTAAATGAAGAATTGAAATATTTTAAATAAAGAATTAAACTCTTTTAAGAAACATCTCATAAAGCTTTTTTTTATCCTGAGGTTATTTTAGGTTTTTGTCTCTGTACGTTTCTATGCACTGTGTCCTTCTTCAGATACAGAAATCAGAGCTGCACAGAGTATTTAAAATGTTGGTGCAGCAAGTTCTTTAATTGAGCAAAATTATGTTCTCTGTCTTGTTCTCCATACCTTTCTCACTGATATACAGCATTTTCTAGGTTTTTGTTTTCTGCTGCTGAATGAGAAGCCATGTTTTTAAGATATGTCAATGTACAGGGACATGAAAATTAATATCTGGTGTACATTTAATTCAGGTAGGTTATTAACAAACCATTGTTAAGGCAATATTGCACATGTTTTGCAACTGACAGGTTTCTAGATTTGAGATCACTATCAGTGTCTTTAAACTGGAGTATTGGAAAGCATTACACTACAATTATCTCTTGCTTGTTACTATTACATTGTACCCACTTTTCAAATCAGTGACCTTCAACCCAATTGGATTTTTTCCTACTGAACATATCTCTAAAAATGTTCAGAGATTATAATAGTCTACAAAAAAAAGTCATATAGTACAGATGTATATTTAAACTAGAGATACATTTTTTTACCTTACATTTTTTCATTTAATTCTTTAATTTCACCTGGAGTAGAGTCACATTAAATGTTTTTCAAATGAGTGCTGAAGCATGGTGTCATAATTTTAGTGGTGGTTGTTCTTGGTATGCTGTATGATAACTATATGTTTTAAATCCTCTGAAAGAGAGCCTCATTGAAAGAGATCCCATATTATCAGTTTTGTACAAATAATATACAATAATAGGCTAAATATATTGCTTATTTTCTTCTACTAGCTAATTTAAAACTCTTGCTGGTATCAGGTTTCGCATTTGCACTTGGAAACTTCTTCTGTTTATCTCCCTTTGGGGCTTTTTTCAGTTATATTGTCTCCATTTTTATTAAGACTTTTTCTCTTTGGTAAATTTCAAAACTAATTTTAATTTGTATTCAAAATTATTTGTAGTCTTTCTTGTCCTTTATTAACTTACAATACTCTGTCATCTACTAATTAATCTTCAGGATTTATCACTGTTCCTCTACCTGTGCAGAATGGATCAGAATGAAATTCAATGGTTCTTCAGGCAATTCCTGAAATTTTTCTCTCTATATTTGATCTAAATCTATAAGCCTGAACTTTGTGAATATCTCTATGACAACAACTTGCAGATCAGCTTCTCTTCTCCTCTCATCTCCTTATCAAATCAAAGCCTTTTTGGGTTTATTTTTTTCTCACTCCCTTTCTCTATTTCTTGATTGGCATTGATGGTAATACTACCCAGCCTATCACTCAAATATATAATGTGGTTGTGACACTCTTCTTAAATTTCTATATTTTCAAATCTGGAACCTTCTCAAAAACCTGATGCTTTTGAGAGTATAATAACTTCAGATGTGGGTGTTATGGATATTTCTTTCCCAAGTAGCCATATGGCTGAAATTCTTCTCAAGACTTTTATCATATTATGTTTCAGATTTTGCAGCACCCTTTTCTGTGGCTTTGCTCATACAAGTCAGAATTCTGCTACAAGAAGTAATTTCTTATCTTTTTATTTTCACTCAGTAATCTATGGTTATTTCACTAGTGCTATCTGCTTCTTTTAATTTTTCAGCAATAAACCTGTAATTCCCATTTTCCCTTTCTATTTTTTCCATCAACTATAATTTTCATTTAGTCTCACTTTCACTTGACTCATAATATCAGTTCTTATCATTCCCTCTTTCTATCATACCTCTACTTTCTCCCAGGCACAAAACACATCCATTGGAAACACGCTTAGTGAATCAGTCATTCAACTGACCCCTCCATGCGCCACTTTGTGACGAACATCATAAAATTGCCAGAAAATAAGTGAAACTTCCACAGCACCAGCACAGTACAAACAATATTTTCATCAACAACATTCTTTGAAAGAATATTTTGAAGATTGGTTTTGTAAGAATGAGCATTTTTCTCTTCTATTAAATAAATATATTCATTTTCTTTTCTAATAATTACCTGTCTTGAGGAAAAAGTTTTTTTCTCTTTAGTTGACTGTTATTCATGGAAATGAACCCCTCCTGTTTCACTAGGTACATTAAGTCCCACTTCAGATTAAGAGATTACACTGATACAGATGAGAGAAAAATCAAAGACTCAGGAACACCTGAATATTTATGAATTAAAAATTGCAAACTCTGTAATATGGTTCCCTGTTTGGCTTCCCCTCCATTAATGAGTTCCAAAAATGTGACACTGCTGATGATTCTGTTTTGATTTTGAAGGATTTGCAAGGGGAAGAATGTATTTAACTACACCACTCGGGCACTATTTTGTAGCACAAATAATCTGTTTTTGTAGAACCATGCAGTTAAAAATATGTGTGCCGCAAGTTAAAAACAAGAGCTCTATATAGGGAAGCAGGAAGCCTGGAGGCAAGTGTCTGAAAATGTGATGGTACAACATAAAATAGCCATGCTATGTGTGCTAGTTTCCAGTCATTTGTACCTCACTCAGTTTATGGCAAAGACGATAGAAAATGTCATGTACTTTGTCCCATTTTTCAGGAAAATTTTTTACCTCATGATTTTGAAATATAAGAAGATTCTAATATTACTGCTTCAGTTGAAGCTGAGAATGATTAAGAAAAGGCCTAATTTCTTCCTCCAAGTGTGTGTAAGACTTCCAAATGAAACCTTTGCTTACATCTTCTGTCTTTATTTTTGACAGTTCCATTCATCTCTCATTTATTCGGCAAAAAAAGAATGTTGAGCTATGTTCAATTCTGACCCTGAACGGCAGGGCACCTGCTCACCATGAGAGGTTCGTGTCTCCTCTGGAAAACTGGATAGCAAAATTCCTAACTAGCAAGGTGTTTCTAATCTGCAAAATAATCATATCTGAGATTTCCACTTGTAGAGAATACAGAATGCTTGTAGTGTACCAGCAAGCCAGTCAGAAACCTTCCTTTTCCCTTGAAAATTCACTTTGAGTATCCTTGTACAGCACATTCCCTTGTTATTTTCAATCAGAAAATTCTCTATATATCATCTTGAAAATGAGAAAATTACTGAATACTTTTTGGTTTGTTTTGGGGTGGGTTTTATCTAGGAGTTCATTATAGTTTGTATTGCGACACTCAAAAATGACATGGTTTTGGGGATCTGAAGTTAGGTTTCTGGGTTTGTTTCAAGATGAGCCTTTTGTTTGGCACACAAGCAACTTGAAAGTTTCAGACTTGTGACTATCCCATCTTAAAGAAGCAATCTTTGAGAATATTTCCAAAGACTGGAAAAGTATTCCAGCTCCTTGACATCTTTTTTGGAAGCTAGGGTAATCTTAAGAGAAATCTAATGCCAGCATTAAATAACAATCTGCAAAATAGCTTTAAGAGTCTAACATAAAAAGAGAAAACCTACTTGGTCTTATGCAATTATCCTATCAATTGCTAAGTTTTGCTCTAACATTAATATGCTCTGAAATAGAAGATATGAGGTGCTGTATCTAGCTTTGATTTTTATGATCAATGGCATTTGTTATGTCTCTCTATGGTAGTTCAACATTGCACATTCAAGCACTGAATCTTGGAATGAAACCCCCTGGATGAATCCTTAGATGGACCTGCTTGAACTTTAGTACCTGATTGATTCTTACAGCTATGAGACTTAATCTGGAATTTATTTATTTTGCCCTGATATGTACAGATCTTAGAGTTACAGGTTAGAGATTATGTAAACATTCTTATCTACCTATTTTGAAGACAGAGGAGAAAAGAGAGAAATATCCTAATATGTTCATGTTACTTCTGGTGATTGTTTGAACTCTTGAAATGTTTTCAGAGTTTTCCATGGCCCAAATCTTCTACTTTTCAAGAATTTTGAAAATACTGATTAATTACTAGAACAAATACTTTTCTGGGTTATTATTCAAAGAATAATGCACAGTTCCCTTGCAGCTACTCAGCCCTGGCCTTTGATGTGCATAATGCTAGTACTTATTGTTTTATATCTTCTTAGTCTCTCAGACATCTAGCATGGAATAGGGCTAATAACATGGCTGTAAGACAGAATGTGTGGCTCTCCTGAACTGCCTAATAAGCGCTCTAACTCTTTAAACAGCAAGGTGACCCAGCACACTAAAGAAAGAACAGAAGACAGCAAACCTCAAGAAAAGCTAAATCTTTAAAGGAAAAGGTTTCCAGTTTAATTATGTGATTCCATATTAAGGCAATATTATGTTCTTTTGAGAAAATAAAATTTTAAAATAATTTTTCATGCTCAGGGAAACATCCCTTTACTAATCTGAATGCCTGATTAATATTTTTATACTATTCTTCTCTTTTAGCTGTTACACATAACAGTCTTGAAAAAATAGGGAAGTTGATTCTTTGTCTTTACCTTGTGATTTCTTATTTTTATGAGGGGAAAATATGTGTATATAGCTTTTATAAACAAGTAATTGTTATTTCCTTTTTTATTCTCACACAGATATTAAGATTATGTTGCTCATGACAGCATGGTAATCTACCTAATTTAACCCAGTGTGAAATCTTAAAAGATTGCTTGATAGTAACAAATGGAAGTAATACTTGAGGAAAAATTGGAAGGTTAAGGGATTTTTTTATTATTATTATTTGTTTAGTTTAATCTGTTTTATCTAAACCCTGCTGCTGGTTTACATATTGACGCATCCCTCTAAGTTTTGTCTCCCAACAACAGGAGGCCTAGATAGCACAGCTTCACTGTCACTGAGCCAAAACCAGAGGACTTTCATCTAGGTTGAAAACAGCAGATGTTCATACATCAGAGATGGAGAATTTTGTCCCTCTTCGTAATGACATGTTTTATTGCTGTAATTTTGGAGGGTAGAAATCTGGCCAACTATGTGGATGAGTTGGAGAGGACTAAAGAACACATTTGCAGATTAGGGATTATGGTCATTTCTGACAGCTCCCTTAATGAAAAAGTGGAGGTTATTTAGAACAAACTGGTTGCTGAGCTGTTCAACCCTGACTAGTTTGAGACAGGAAGATGGTTTTTGACAATGAGGAAGCTGCCCCTAACAAAAATCTTTTCTTCTGTCCCTCAGTCTGTTTTGCCATGTGAATCATCCTCTGAGGAATAGTGTTCTACAAGCCCTTTAATCAATCACAAAGAGATCTTCAAGCAGATGACATTTTTCCCTTGAATATATGCCAAAGCAATTTGAAAGAGCATGCTTCAGAGATGTTCCAACCAGTTGTTGATAACTAGGTACAAAAAGTTTGCTCTTATTCCACAATAATTCATTATTCTACAGCAGTAGAGTCCATTCACCTTATAGGAGTAGTCCACACATTGCAAGTATAGCAGCTTGATAAAGATGTTAATCTGATGCTGTGGAGTGATGAGGCTTCTGTACTATTCCCAAAATACCTGCAGATACCATTTTAAATGATGCACAGGAGTACGTGTATTTCTTCCAAGACTCTTTTCTCTCTGCATATTTATGACCCTACAGTTTGGTGATAATTGTCACTCTCCAACTCTATCTCCTTGGCTTGTCTCTTTCCATGTTAGGGCAGTTGTTGACCTGCTTTCTCAAATGGTATCTGCCTTTTTTTTCTCTTTTAAATCAGAGACCAGAATATATTCCATTTAATTTTCACAGCTGGCATCTTTGATTTACTATTTATCCGAGAGGAAGGAAGGACTGATGGCTCTGAATCACAGAGCAGTAGAATAATCTGAGTTGGAAGGGACCTTAAAGACCATCTAGTTCCAGCCACTAGAGAAGCACTGAACTATTGCTAGAATTCCAATTCCTCTTCATTTTTAATCTGAATAATTTTATTCAGCAATAAGGACAATTTTGCTTCTGGAATGTATCCAAATAGCATTTCAGGGCACTCACAATAATCATACATATTTAATGTGTTTAAATTATTGTCCAAATATATGTAACAAGTACTTCTTGCTCATCATGGGAAATTTAATGAGTAATTGTTTAATTTTATATGCATAATTGTTTAGTTTTGTGACACTTTGATCCAAACTAAAAAAAATATTACAAAGAAAATCAAATATACACAGCAAAAAATTTTTTCACTGTGCAATCAGAACAGGAGTATCTATTAATTAAAGATATATCCTTATTAATACAACATTTGAGGGTAGGGACAGTGTACTCAGAGTGTTTTTGGCAAAATGCATATTTATGTCTTGGGTTTTCTGGTTTTGATCTTTGGAAGTAGCTGTGGAAAAGTCTCTAAGCATATTTGCTCCTCTTTCTTGGCAAATGCTTTGAAATGATTCTACCTATGTTCACCTTCCCAAAACACCAAGGCAGTAATTCCAGCTTTTAATACACATCTACACTGATATTTTACAGTGATTTTCCCTGCTCCACAGGATGATTGAAACTATTTGCTAATGTTGGAACTGGAAGATTTATATTTTCCAAACTATCTGTGTATTATTGGCTAGTAACCTGGGACCAGGTTGCTTTGGTCCCTGAATTGAAGTAAAATTCACTGAAACAAAGGAAACACCCAAGATTCTGTGATGGTATTTTCTTGATATAATGACAATTGACTGGAATTTTAAAATACCCCAGCAATGGTGACCTGAATTTTAATTCAAAAGAAAACCTCTTACTTATGTTAGATAAATATAAAAAAGGAGTAATGTGTGAACTATAGCACCCAAAAAGTCCCCCAATAAATTCACTTCAATCTAATAAATGCTTTCACAACATACTTCAATTTAAAAATTGAAATGAAACAACAACAAAAACCCCAAAATATAGAGATAAGAATAACCAAAAAGTAATAAGATTCTTTCATAAGTTTTCTTTTTAAACAACAAGACACTGAATGTGTGACAAGTTCCATCAGGAAAGTAAACCCAGGATTGTTTTGATCAGTTTTGAGGGTTTAAGTCTCAGAACCTGACAGAGAGCAGGTATCAAAAGGATACCACTAAACTACAAGGTAAGACACTGTTCTGAGTTCAAACACACAGAGGTAGTGAACAGACACTGGTAATTGCTGCTTCAGAGGGTCAGAGACCACTGCCAACTCTATACCCAGGACTTGCAGCAAGCACAAATGCATGTGTGCTTGATTCCCTGAATATTTTCCTCCTTCCATTTCTTTAAGCAATATTTAACTGTAGATATATGTGGCCAGACTACAGTGTAAGAAAAATAGAGCAAATAAACAGACATGTTTCATGATGATAGTGAATCTATTCAAAATTCTTAGCATAGCATATGACTAAAAAGTTTTTAAAGTCTTACTACCGAATCCTTTAATATCTGTGAGGTCATCATTAGAACACTGGAAAATACAGAAATAATTCTGAAGATGTTATAGTAGAAATTAATTCCTTTTAAACTTAGACAGGAAATGGGGAAAGAGAGGGCAATGTGGTTAGAGCATAGAAAAAGCTACTATAAGTAATAAGCAGAAGATTTTTAAGTAACAGAAACAATCTGAAAAGGGAAAACATTTGGAGTCCTAAAAATGTTAAAAACCAAAAGGAAGGAGTGAGTGTAGAATTACAGGGAATATTTCAACCACCCATAAAGATTTCTTTAATTAAAGTATACTTACAGTAGCAGGGAAGTAAAATTGACAGAGAAATAAGAAAACTAACTAGTAAAATAGCTATGGAAATTCCAGCAGAAGAGACAAAGAAATAACAAATTTCATAATGCCATTTTGTTTCATAAGTGAGAGGATAAAACAAGTAGACATGCAAAATATGTATTTAAAATTAGGCTTCTTTGATCACAGAATAGAATATCCTCAGTTAGAAGGGAACCAAAAGGATTATGGAAGTCCAGCTCCTGGTCCTACACAGGACAGCCACAACAAGGCACAATGTATACTTGAGTGCATTGTCCAAAAGCTTCTGGAACTCTGTCAGACTGATGCTCTGATCATTTCCCTGGGGAGCCACTCTCTGGGAGAAGAACCTTTTTCTAATATCCAACCTTAACCTCCCCTAACAAAATTTCAGGCCATTCCCCCATGTCCTGGCACTGTCACCTGTGAGAAGAGATCAGTGCCTGCCCCTCCTCTTCCCTTAGGAGGAAGTTGTGACTGCAGTGAGGTCTCTCCTTAGTCTCCTCCTCTCCAGGCTGAACAGACCAAGTGACCTCAGCTGCTCCATGTATGGCTTCCCCTCCGCTGCACCCTCATTGCCTTGCTTTGCACACCACTCTAATAACTATGTCCTTTTTGTAGTTTGGCGCCCAAAACTACTCCCAGCACTTGAAGTGACCCTAAATGAGTTTTGGGTTAGGAAAGAAGGGGGGTGGTTATATAATGGGTAATTCTGTGTAGGGCACCAAGAGTTTCATATAAGTTTTCTGCAGTTTCATGGGCTGGATAATATTATACTGAAGATAATATTTTTTGGTGTAACTATCACAGAATCACAGAATCACAAAGTATTCTGAGTTAGAAGGGACTCCCAATGATCACAAAGTCTAACTTTAAGTCAATGGCTTGTACAGGGATCAAAACCATGACCTTGACATAAGAATACCATGCTCTTATTTTAAGAATGAATTTTCTGATGAAATGAAATAATTTTAAAAATCAATAAAGTTATCAGACTGATAAAGGATCTATACCTCTCAAAGATATCACTTCAATCACTGATATTTTGATAATCAGAGCAGAAGAATTACATTTGACTGCTAGAAATATCACTTTTTGCTTCTCACAGTTATTTAAAATACATTTGTAGTAGGAAAAGAAGGTGCAGATACTTCTTAAAATACTTCAAAATATTTTTTCTTTGTTGTATTTCTGTGCTTGATCCTAAGGCTTAGCCAAAGTTGGTTTACATACATTTTGAAAAGCCAACAATGCAATTGTGTCCTGTTGCAAAAGGATATACTTCTGATCAGTGAGTGGCCTAAAAACCCAGGGTCCCAGGACACAGATGAAGGTTACAGGGTAGGAGACAACAGTGCAAGTTTGTGCCCTGGACCAGAATTCTGCACTCCTTTAGTAACGTGGAAGGGATGTTAACAGCATGTGGGAGGCTGGGGGCACTCATATGATCTAAGGTGTAGATACTGTAAATCTCTTAACTGTTTTTGCATAGGATTCACAGAACAGGATGCTTACTCAAAGTCTGACTTGAAATGTTTGAAAGGAGATATTATCTTTCTGGCCTCAAGTCCTGCTCCAGTTTCAGGGGCCTGTACTGTAGGGTAGTGCAAAGCAGGTGCCTGGAGAGTACACTTGCACATGGACTTCTGCAAGATTAAACATGGTGCATGACAGGGTGGAACAGAATTTCTTAGATTACAACTGTTCAGGTGTCTGCTTAATATAACAGTTGACAGTAAAGTGGATTCCTCTGACTTCTGACAGGTATTAAATGAAATAAGTTAGTTCCAACTTTTATATACTAAAGTAAGAAAACCACTGTAATTCTATTGCTGACTGATAAAAGTACAGCTGACTTTTTGTATCTCTGATGCCCTAGTTTTCTGTGTTCAGATCTCGGGTTTGGGATAAACACCTACTGTGCAAATACAGCATTTCCATAGAAATACTTAGGGCAGAATATATCCAGAATATGTCAGAAAAAGAGATTCAGTTCAAGCAACTTGTCTTTGTAGTGAATGATTGATCTCGTATCTTATAGTGCAAAATCTTTGACAACGCCACTACCATGTTTTCACTCACAGGACACAGCACTAGTCCTGTAATATCTGTGTGGCTGAACTGGAGCTACTTAACACTGACAGCTGACATATCATCTCATTGCTTTTCTTTGAATATCTTCACTGCCATGTGAAGAAAAATTCCACATTTTACCTTATGGAAAGTAACACATATCATTACCTATTTTTCTTTCTCTGCCTTCTCTAACAGAGGATTTGACTATCACAAAAATCATATATAGGGCAAATTTGGGGAATCCTTTTTCTTAAATGGACAATTATTAAACATTTGGCAGTGGTTAATATTATTATTCATATAATATTAGGGAAGTAGTCATAGCAAGCTTGGCTTTTGCCACCGAAATGGGGTCCAGTGTTGTTTCTGGCAAAAATACTATTTTCAATCAAGGCAATAATTGTCACTAGAATAAAAAATAATTCATCTGAAGTTCTCTGGAAGACAGTAACAGATGCTTTCTCTAATGCAGTACTGCCGCTTACAAAAGCTTCATCAGCCTATTGGTTGGAATAACATTTTGTTAAGTTTTGTCCAATACTTCAAACATTTGTATTTTATGTGGTGCTGCTTGCAATATCCCAGTCATATAACAGAAATATGTCATTAATTGATGCAAACAGGGGCTGGATCTGATTCATAGCCATGTAAATCTTTTTTTTTAACATTTCAGAGCTGTAATATTTCATATTTTCATTGCACTTTTCATTCTGTGAGCTCTAAAGGCTTAAATTTCCCACCCAGGAAGGCAGAAAACACAAGCTGAATGAAGAATCAGAGGTGACATTCTCTTTTAAAAAAGTTTCCTTTTAGTTTGGAGAAGGCTGATTGTCGGTACTCCAAATGTCCCTCAGACATTTTTGGATGTTCTGGGTCCAGGTCAGAAGCATTTGAGACCCTAGCAGGCAGCTGGAAACAGCTGTGATTTTGTATTTGAACCATGGAATCATTTACCAACCTTGTAGGAAGAACAAGAAGTCACAAAAGTTTAGATATTATAGTAGAAGTAGTCACAAAATAAAGGTAAGAATTTTTGAGTGCTGTACAGTGGGGTTTTAGGTCTTGTACATGGGGGTCAGAAGTTTTAAGATGGAGGGATTTGTGCCTGCCCTGTCCTCCCTCTTTCTTCTTCCTTACCTCCATGTTCTTGGTGATGTTGGCACTTGCAGATTGGTTTAGAGTAGAAAGGCACCATTTAATATAGGTAATAGGCATTGGGGAAAAACTATAAGCATTTAACATGTAATGTACCATATAAAAGATAGCAGCAGCCCTGGGTGGGGAGAGAGAAGAAGAAGACAGCAGACAGAAAGGATGTCAGGGTGTGTGTGTGCCTTTGCCTGAGCTGCTGAGCAAACCGCAGCAGCACAGGTTGGAGAGACTTTTCCACCACACAGAGCCACCCTTGACCTAGGGTGAGCTCTGGCAGCTGATGATCTCTTTACATATGTTAAAAAAATTAAAAGACAATGGATGATAGCCTACTTAAATTTGTTTATCACTTTTAAATGTAAAGTTTCACCAGTCTTAGTGACAATGGAGTCTGGCTCCATTACACATGGAAAGTTCCCTTCCTGCAAAATATTGCTTGATTTTTAATATGTCTAGAATATATTTTTTTAAATAATTTTTCATAAGAAATAAAATCTGGTTTGCTTTTACAGTCTTTTCTTCTGCTTTCTGTCACTATATGGAAAAATGTCAATCATTTCTGGAAACTTAGAAAACTTTGTCTAATTTCTTCACCAAAAAAATATATCTCTTTCCAGTGCGTCCAGAAGATTTGATACTGGGTAGCTGTCTTTACAAGGCTTCTTTTTTCATGTCTACTTGAAGGTCTTCATTTCTCTGCAGAATATTTATTTGAAGTAAGATTAATTTTGTGCCTTGGGTCTTACTTTAGTAGGATGCTAAGTTGTTTTTTAACTCACCATGGATGATGATAATGAATTGAGCTTGTTCTGTTCCCACATTCAGTTAGAAGTGACTTGCAACTTATCATCCATTTCAGCAACAGGTGCCCAAGTGCTCTTTTAGCAGAACTTCCTAAATTAAAGCCAATTGTACGTTCTAATAGTCTTGAAAATAAACCAAAATAGATAAATTGGAGAAAAATTTGAATAGATACAGAAATCTAGTCTTGTGGCCTACCTCCCTCTGGAATTTCAACTGTAAGGTATCTATTTTCCCCAAAAAACCCACTCAAAATGCTATAAGCAAGAATCTCCCACTCACCATTTAAAATTGCTATGATCGTGTCTTAAGATAAATTTCATACTATACAAGGGACAATTCCTAGACAACAAGTCTAATAGCATGTAATAATAAAGGAACAGGATGTCTGATTGCTTGATCAATGTATAATTGCATAACCACCTAAAATACGCACTTGTACTTGAAGTTTGTAGAAGCTATCCACAGCTTTAAGCATTTTTATGTGGCATCTTCATCAAAATTAGAAAAAAATTCTATTTATTGATGTAGTTTTGGATTCAGCTAGACAAACACATGGAGTGCTACCTCTTTTAAAAATCCTGAATGTCAAAGAGCACATATGATGCAAGGAGAAGGGACCAACCTACTTCATACCACTGAAGTCTCCTCTCTGTTAATGGACCTGGCATTTATTGCACTGCTGAAGCTTACTGACTTTATGTGCAATGATGGCATGCTAATATACTGTCTCCTAAGTCAGCATCAAGTAAAAAAAGTATCAGACTTGGAAAGATTAAAATTTTTCCAGCCCAGTCAATATGTGCTTATGATTCTGGGGCCATAGGATAGCCAGTTTATTCTCTAGCTGTTCTTTATTACAGCAATTATTCACTAGTTCTACCAGACTTATTGTTCAATAAGCTTTAGTGGCCTCTCAAAGATTCACAAGCTTGAAATGCACATTGGGCTGAGTATAAACACCTCAGAGAAGTTCCTCTTTTAACTAGCTACATTTGGAGCACTGGCAGCAACTTGGGAAAATGCTTTAAGAAACATAACAATGGGACACATTATATGATCTGCTGACACATAAACCCCTTTATTTTTTTCTTTATTTTGTAAATCCCCTACTACTTGGCCTCAGGAATTAATAACCACTGATTTCCATTTGACATCATCTTCTCCCTAACAGACTGCTGCTGTTTACCGTGTTCAGGAATTGAACAGGAGCCATGTGTTTTCTGCTTCAAAACAGAAACAGAGAAACAAATGCTTCATCTGGAATCAGATAGATTCCTTAAAAACAAAAAAAATTGACAGTTTCTTAAAAGAACAGCTGCTTTTGAGAACACAGGAATTAAACTTTATCCTGAAAATTGCTGTTGGTTTTGAGTGATTTGGGATTTTTATTTTATGTTGCAAGTATTTTTCTCCTGAGCCTCTTCCTTTTAGATCAGATTTAGTTTTGCCAGTGCTCTCCATCACTTAATTTCTAATATAATCCCTTCTCTCTCCAGATGGTATAAAAATAAAAGTGAATTTCAGAAGATATTTTTTTAATTTAGACTAAAGAGAAAAGGAAAGGGAAGAAGAGTACAACAGACTCTCCTTAGCAGAGAAAAGTTTAATCTAAGGACTGTGCTGGTGGGAAAAAAAAATAAAGCCATATGTAACTAAGACAGAGACAAGAGCTCTCTATTTCACTCACATTCTGAGTGCTATGCCAAAAAATTGCAAATATTTTAGTCAGCATCTGAAAGACACCTTCAGTTTCTGACAAAAAATGGACATAAGATACTGATGATGATACTGGCTGTGTTATTCCTAATTTACTTTCTATATCAAGTGTATGCATTTTACTAATGCCACACCTTTAGCTCCAGATTGTTGACTCTTGTAAATTGCTTTGCATTCTTACACTTGGGAAAAAACAAAATCAAATAAAAATTAGAGGTTTATGTTAACCTATATATATATAAAGTCTCAAACGTAAATTGCCACCATTAAGTGGGAATTAGCACAAGTTGCATTTGAATGGGAATTTGCTGTTAAATTCTATTCTGTCCCAAGAGAGTTTGAACATTTGCTTTCATTTTCTTTTCTTTTTTTCCATTTACAGGGGAAGGAGGGAAAATGTGTCTGGCAGAAGAGCATAGAGAATGTCATTCTTACTGATAATCAAGTGCTTGCTTTCTCCCAGCTCTAGATCTGCCTATCTGACTAATTGGTGTGACATTAAAGAGGTCTTAAGACAAACGGATTGTGAACCTACTTCAAAGATACTAAAATTGGAATGGGAAAAGGGAACAGAATCTGCTTTTGATTTCTGGCACTAAAGAAGGAGTTCAAGAAAATTACAAAGAAACTCCTGGCTTTGAGTTCTCTTTAGGGTACTTTATAGTAAAACTTCTGGTGGGAAGAAATTTCCATTTTTCATTCATTTTCAGTATGCAAGTATTTACTGAGATTCTAAAAGACACTTATATTTCTAAGTTTCATGTTCTGCAATATCAGTTTTCTCAATGAATATGAACACTGCAGGAGACATCAGTTTGTTTTTTCAAATATCTAAATATCTTTTAGAGCTGCCCCAGTAATACATATAGTTTTTCTTTATGTCCTCTTTGTGTATTATTCCTTGCTGTTTAAAATACTTTGAGGTACATTGATTATTTTGATGTATTTTCAGTGTGTGATTAAGCTTCCATATTCTGGTTATAGTGTTAGATTTTTGGAGAACACAAAGTAAAACCAAACTTTTTATGTGATGCTGCTGTAGTGACATCATGCTTGAAGGCATATAATGGTTTGAAAATGTGGGAACTTCAGCTGCTGAAAAACTAGAAAAAGGTATCCCTTCAGTCTGTGTAAGAGCAAGGAAAATAGAAATGTATTTTTCTTGTTCATTAGTTTAGTCAAATTATATTTATATTCTAAAGTTACTTTAAATGAGGACTCAGAGCTATAATGGAAAATATAAATCACAGAATGACAGAATGATTTAGGTTGGAAAAGACTTCCAAGTCCATTGAATTCAACCTTTGACTGATCACCACCTTGTCAATTACAGCATGACACTGTCACATCCAGTTCTTTCTTGAAGATCTTGAGGGATGGAGACACAACAATCACCACTTCCCTGAGTAGTGCCAGTGTTTACAACCCTTTGCAAGATTAAATTCCTCCTGCTGTCCAACCTGAACTTCTGCTGGAACAGCTTGAGGCTTGTGTCACTCATTTGCCTGAAAGAAGAGGCCAACCCTCACATGGCTAAAGCCTCTTTCCAAGCAGTTGTACAGAGCAGCAAGGTTTCCCCTGAGCCTCCATTCCTCCAGGCTGAACAGCAGCAGCTCCCTCAGCTTCTTCTTACAGGACTTGTGTTTCAGACCTTTCCCCAGCTCTGCTGACCTTCCTTCCCTTGGACTTGCTCCAGCACCTCAATGTCTTTCTTGTCATGACAGGGCCAAAACTGAACACAGGATTTAAGGTGAGGTCTAACATGTGGTCAGTAGAATGGGATGGTCAATGCCCTGGCTACTGTTTTTGGTATAACCCAGGATGTCATTGGCCATCTGAGGATATAGCTGGCTCATGTTCAACCCACTGTTGACCACAGGAGCTGCTGTGTCTGAAGTGTCAACCTGAACTTTGCCTTGTTGAACCTCATCCATTTGAGCTCAGTCCATCAATCTAGCCTGTACAGATTTTTCTGCAGACCCTTCCCACTATCCAGCTGATCAACACTTCAACCTAACTTAGTGGTGCCCATGAACTTATTGAGGATACTTTTGATCATTTAATCCATATTATTTATTGTCAATAAACAGTACTGGGCCCAACAGTTATTCCTGTCAGACCCCAGCAGTGACCAGATGTAAACTGGATGTAGCTGCATTCACCAGCACTCTGTTTTTTTAACAAAGATTATACCTGTCCTAGCTCTGGGCTGACAGCTTTTCCAGGAAAATGCAGTAAGAAGATGTGTCCATGTTTTTTCTGAAGTCCAATTGGATAACATCCACAGCTTTCCCCTCACTCATCAAATGAAAGGAGACCAGGTTGGTCAGGCAGGACCTGCTTTTTCTAAACCCATGCAGGCTATGATGCTGGCCCTTGTGTGCTGAGTGATTGCAATCAAGACGATCTGCTCCATAACCTCACTGGGCACTGAGATCAAGCTAACAGGCCTGTAGTTTCCTTGATTCTCCTTCTGACTCTTCATGTTGGATGGGTGTCACATTGGCCAATATCATCTGAGACCTCCTCAGTGAGCAGGACTGATGGTAAATAATGGAGGGTGGCTTACTGAGCTCTTCCACCAGCTGGCTCAGTACCTTTGGAAGAATCTATATCTGCCTCCAGGGACTTATGAGTGTCTAAATGGCTCAGCAGGTCACTACCTACCTCTTCTTGGATCTCAGGGAGTTTAGAGTGCTCCCAGTCTCTGTCTACCAGCTAAGAGGTTGCCCTGAACTTCATCAGTCTTACTGTTGAAGGCTGAGGCAAAGAAAGTGTTCAGTACCTCAGTTTTTATCTAAATCTAAATGGATGTGTCTGAAGAAGTGGGGCTCTGTGGTATAGCCATATCAATGCTGATACTATGAAATCTGAAACTGGAACATATGAGATGCATTTGAATAAAAGTTACTGAGCTTGTGAGGAAGTAAAATTACGTCTGGCAAACTTAAAATTCCTCACAAGGTGAGCTTCTGGATAGGTAGGAATGTGAGTGCAGAGAGCCTGTAGGTCAGAGGCTGTTTTCAAACATGTCTGAAAGGAAAAGCCCGCTCTGGCAGCATCAACAGAAGTCACAGTGAATGACTTTAATTTAAATTCCTTAAACTTTTGTTGAGCATCACTACTGGTGTTTGTCATGCTATGATGTTCCCATCGATCTTCCTTCCATAATGTTTTGGAAGGACTTCTGAGGAACACTGTTGCCAACCAAAGCTCCAAGTGGAAAATCCCATGGAGGCAAAGCCATGGCAATGACTGTATGTTTTTCCTTTGTTCTGTGTGGTATCCACTGTGAGATATGTAGCATAGCTCAACCCAATTTTACTAATTACAGTTTACTGAATATGAAAGACTTTAAAAAATAGAATTACAGAAAAATACAGTTACAGAACATTTACAGTTCTCACCATAAGAAAATGTATATTTATGTTCACACACAGGGATGTGTGACTGGAATTGATGATTAATTTTTTCCAGAACTGTTAAACTCTGGGAATTTTGAAAAACTTGCTCTTTTCCTTTCACTCACAGTCCTTTCAATCCCTCTCTGACTTTTGTGGTCTTAACACTACTATTACACTAGTTTCCAGTAAGTATGACAAAATGTTCTAATTAAGTAATTTAAAACAACAGTTTGATTGCAAACATATGTGTAACTAAATGTGTTCTTAAATTAATTTTCCACTGCTTTTGTGTGAAGATTAGATGGCTTCGATCATTTTAAGTGTGATTTAGGAAAGCTGGAATTGTTGGAACACACTGTTTTGTGACATTATTTGTTTATTGAAATATAGTGCTGGTAATATATGTTTATAAGGAATATATACAGTTTGTTAAAGTTTAATTCAACTAGCATAAATATTTTACATAATAATGATGAAAATATTTTAACTTAAGGAAGTAGATATCCTATGAACTTTCAAATGTAAAAGACATTGCCTTATTAATGTAAGAATTTAAAATACTTATTTATTTGGCACTTATGGCATGACAGTTATTTAGGTATTACTGTAAAGGACTACTAATGCTGCAGTATTTTTTATCATATTTTAAAATTTAACACTTTACATTTGAGATATCTTTTAAAATCTACTTATTACATATTTTTTTTCTGTAAATAGGGTGTTTGATGATACAGTTTTCTGAAATCAAGATTCTAGACATAAATCTAAATAAAAGCTTGTTTAAGTATGGAATGGAAGATCATGAAGTCTGCAAAAACAGTTTAAACTCAGCATGGCAGAAATTGAAGGTAGGACCATTAATGTGTTGTAGAAATGGCTGGTTTGAGCTCAGTATTCAAGGTGCCTGTTCTCTGTTTAGGGATCACAAGGCATTTATGAAACTGGTCCTCAACAGTTCACTTGCTAAATGGGGACATATTTAGTCTTCTTCTCCACTTCTTGCTATAAATTCAGTGATTTGCTCCAAGCTGCATTTGTTTCAAATCAGAATTCAAAATCTCAAAAACTTTAGAAAAAAAGGCATACATACAAGATGTTTATACCACTTTCATTCAGCCAGAAATAAAAGTTATTGTCATTAGAACTGTCCTTCTGCCTGAGCATACCCAATCTCCTTCTGGGGCTGGCCTTAGGTTACATACCAGGTATTTCAATTTTAAAGGAGTTGACAGCAGCTCTTTTGTCAAATTCCCAGCTGAAATCAGTATAAATTTGTATGGTATAAACAGAACGGGAAAATCTATTTTTCTAAAACCAGTATAGTAATGAACGAGGACATGAGTGACAGGAGAAAAATGAACGATTGTGTTTGTTATATATTCATATTTTTCAATTGATCCACTGTATTGTCATTTGCAGCTCCAGGAACAGAAGTACTTTCCTTCCCAAAGCTACTCTATCAGATAACAATCTCATTCCTTCCCCTCCTCAGCACTCACTGAGTCTGCTTCAAGGCCCAAACTGCAAAAGTGCCTTGCCAAATTACCCTTGTAGGCCACTAGGATTTAGATGCAACTTTCCAGATGCTCTTCTCAGAAACAGAGAATGAGGGTCAGGTACACATCCTCCCGTCTGGGTTGCAAGCACTCTCCCTGGCTGCTGTAATTTACTGCCACTTTACCCCTGTCCACTGAGGTCAACCAAGCCAGCTTTTTAGCTTGCAACATCATGTCGTGACTAATGAAATCCTATCTTCTTTCCTGAGAAATCTAAAAAAACAGAGGCACCAGCTTTACCTGTCAAAAATTTGTCAGAAGGCAGAACAAAGAAATATTTCTAAAAGGATAAATACAGCGTCTTAAGGAAAAATGTGTATTTTTGCTTTTGTTGAAAATGAAGGTGGCTTTACATAAGTTAAGAACTACTAGTAATTCATGAAAATCCTCAGTTCTGCTCATGCACAAATACTATATGTAACAGTTCTCTGAAAATCTAACAGTGGACTGAGACTTGATATGTGCATGACAGACAGAAGGCAATATATTTTAATATCTTCATGGAATTTCACCTCTACAGACTTTAAGAAAATTTTGCTTTATCAAAAATAATTCCAAAGACGTTCTTGATCTGTTATTGTCTGAATACCTTTTGTAACATCAACTCCAAGGTATATGAACTGTGGAAGGGAGTCCAGAAGTCATTCTGAATTGCAAGAGGTCTTTTCAGAGTTTCACAGAGAAGACTCCTACGGTCAAAAGAAGGAGATAGCAGTATAATTTTACAGCCTCAAGAGAAGGGCAATGACCTGCTTCTCATTGTCAAAAGTCTGCTCTGTATATTACTCAGTATTTGATATAATACACTCATAGATAGACAGCAATTTTGACCTAAAGTACAAGCTTTAATTCAAAAAAATTGTTGGAGATTATAACTTAGTCTTTGTAGTTGTATGAATTCAATTTTTAGAGTAGATTAGAATTTATATGTAAAATGAATCTTTATTTTTTCTTCTTGGTGCATTATCTCATCTCAACTGAAGATAATACACAAAAGAATCTCTCAAAATTGTTACAATATGGACACAAAAATCTTCAAGGTTTATTGTTTTCCTTAAGTATTTAAAATTCCATCAGAATGAGGTCAGAAGAAAAAAAAAATCCCAAAGAATAAAATTATTTTGGGAGAGAGAAATACTGTCATTAGAGCTAAAAAGAAAAAAAAGAGAAAAAAAGTGACTGTTTCTGATATAAAAAAAATTTATACACTTTCTGAGTAAACCTTTTCAGGTCTTGATAGTGGAAAGAATATGTTACATGCCAGATGGAGTAAAACACAAGTATTTTGGATATCTTCCAAAGAACAACGTGCCAGGATATTGAAAAGTTTCAAGTATGCCACAAAACAAAGCCAAGGCTTTTTCTCCTCAAGCCAACTGCTTTGCATTAAAGGGAAGCAGAAGCATAAGAATGGAAGTATCTTTTTAGGAAAAAGTTAATCAATGTTGTCTATTCACTTAAATCTTTGTATGATTCCTTTCACAAAGAATGTCAACTAACCAAATATTTAAAAATAATGGTTGGGTTGACAGACTTTCCTCTCACATTTAGAGACTATTCTCAACCTTTGAACCTATCAGGATGTTTATTTGAGAACAGACAAAAATACAGACTATATGGTTAGTTTCATAAAGCTTTGTTTCCTATTTTAAAGTTTTAAGGATATAATAATTTCTAAAGGATGCCTCTTTCTTATACTAATGTAAAAACAGGCAGATCTTTAAAAGGCAAATTGACCAAGTGCTAGACTGTTCACCCACTAACAGAGAATGTTAGTTGGAGTAGACCATGAAAAAACAGGTGATGTACTGGTGATGTACTGATGCAAAACAATGTCTGAGCTTTTGCATAACTTGCAAATTGTAAATCCTGTATTTCAGAAATTTCAACCACGGAAGTTAAGGAAAAAGAGAGCAACAAATTGCTAATATTAATTTTCTGTCATTTCCACACAGAATATTTGCCAGGTGTGACCCAAATGTGAGTCTGTGGCCTCTCAAACATCTGTACTTGGGAAAGGTAGGAATCTAAGTACCAATTCTTAAGGAAACCCAGAAGCCTTGCTCCAGAAGGAAGAGTCTGTATCCTCAGGTGCCTACTTCTCAAGGTGCTCAAGTCCTGCCTGCAAGTCCAGCACACCTCCTGGGGCCAGCATACACACAGCCATGTAAAACTGTGTCCCCTCTTTTCTCAGGTGGCCTCAGGCTGCCTTTGGCCTTGATGAGTTCTGGAGTTGATCCTCTTTGTTTCAGTGGATCCAGTACACAGCTTTTGTGTGACAAGGCCTATTTCTAAGTCCATAGGGCACTTTTACAATAGACTGATGAACTGAGGAGTTTTTGAGATGTCTTGAAACTTTAGAAATGGCAGTTGCCAATTTGTAAGCATCGGCTAAATAGGCATTCAGAGCTTGTGAGGTTTTGATCCCATATATCAGAATTTCTTGCTAGTAGTTCAAAGTTCTGTGTATAATCCCAGCTCTAGTATTTCATTTCCACAGGAACAGGAAGCTGTCTGTGGGTTAAAACACAGTTACAGTAGTGAATATATTTTAACAAGAACTAAGTAAAGCAATTGTAAATATAAGAACTTAAAATTCTAACTCTCATAGTTGATAATTTTTTTTCTTTGGTAAGCAAAAAATTAACAGAAACTGAGTTACCAAGACTTCTAATGCTTGATTTGGCAGTGATTTGGCAGTGCTGCAGAAAGACAAATCTGTAATCGAAATGATTAATAAGAAAACCATAGCAGTTAATTCTGCACAGAATTTTTTTGCATTTTCTTTTGATTTGAGATTATTTTCTTTGTATCTGTATGTGTATAAAGTCCTGTCGAATATGATGTCAAATCAAAGAGATGGTATTTTACACTTACCTCTTTTTATTGTACAGTTTATACTCATCTTTTACTCCTTAGCTTGGTGAGTGCAAAGGACATGCAAAAAACAATTCAGCTATAATAAACTCCTGCACCATAACAGACCTACCAGCTTCAAAAGGCATCATCATATAAAAGCTGAAGCTTGATAAATATTTAAACACTTCAGAATAAATGATCATTGGAGAGAATGGGAATGCATTTTTCCTCACTTCTTCAATAAACACCCACAATAATTACGACCTTCTTGTTACATAAAACAGAAATGAATGTCAAAAATCTTAAACGCTTCAAAAGTTACAAGTTTCTGTTTCTCTCCCTACTGATCAAACGTGCATAGATAAATTATTCCCTTATGCAACCGGCACAACAGTAAGAGGACTTCTGCCTTGACCTGGGGATAACCTGTGAAGAACAGAGCATGCTATCTAGTCTGAGCACACTCCTAAAAATATGCTTCACCTGATGGGCCTTGAGACCTCAGGTCCTTGGCTGCTACACCAACTGGACTGAGCATATAAATGCAATCTTATTAGAAGAAATCTCTCTTTGTACTTAGATTACTTGCTTAGTGCAGTAGCAAAATGTTTGGATCCCAAAATCATAAATGCAAGTTATCAGCCAAGCAATTTCCATACAACTTGGGTTCATGTGTGAATTTAAGAGAAGGCATAGGGACATGGAAATTTAGGAATAGAAATATAGATTCCAGTATCTGTCCAATCAAGGAAAAACTCTTTTGAACTTCAATGAAAAAAAAGAGATAGTCTCTGTTAATTTTAACCAACAAGTTCAAACAATTTGCAAAATTCAGCAGAGTTTGCAAAAAAACAAAGAAGTTGCCTTTGTAGCTCTTTCTTTGTTGTTTGTTTGATTGTTTTTTTCATTCAAATACTGACAAGGTTGAAGTCACATATTTAGAAAGGTAAATTAAATTAAACGGGCCTTTCTGGGTTTTTCAAGCACACTACTAATGTGTTATTTTGCAAATGCAGAAAAAATAATAGCAATTATCAGAAAGGCACAAATAAGCATATTTATATTAAGCCTTCTGATCTTAACCATTTTATCTCTATATGAAATCTGATTTTGTGTAAAAATCTTCAAAACTTTATCTTCAAATATTAAGAAATTGAGTAATAATGAGGGTGAGAGAAAAAATAGGTTGTTCTTCCTTTACTAGTCTTTGTACACCAGAGAAGCCTAAGTTTGCTGTTCTTACACAAATAATCACACAGGATTTTCACCACCTTTCAGACTGTAAATTATATGTGGAAATTTATTTTCAATCACTGCACTGTACTTTTTAAATTTCTTTTCAAAATAAAGGCAATCCATGTATGATCTCCTAAGGCAAAAATATTCAATGCTAATTATATTTAACATTTTTCTATGCTAAAAAATTATGGGAGATATTTATAGGGCAAATTACTAAATATGGTACTTTACACCTGTAGCAAAATTTATTTAGGTATTAGTAAAATTAATTTTGGTATAGAAGTATTCAGCAATATAATTTTAGAGTGATTGTATGATTTGAGACCTCAGAAACATGTGTACTGGGTTAGAGATAAGGTCCCTTCAAAACAGTAATCTGTGTCTGGTATTGAATTACCACAGAACCAAATGACAGTGGCATAAAACCAGAGCACATCGTACAGGAATTTAAGACAGAGACTTCTTGTGACCTGACTTTAATAAGAGTTGAATATTTCTGCTAAAAGATAAGATTGGACATACTGAAAGACTGTCACAAAACAATTTCACAGATGTTTAGACCAAACTGATTCCCTCTTTAAAGCAGGGCCATGGACTGTGGGTTGGACCTTTAGGTAATAAAGCTCAAGTATGTTAATTATAAATGTAATTATTGAGACTTTTCTGAAAGTTCAGCTAGACTGTTTTTCTCTCTCTACATGATACCTACTAATCAAATGGTTACTATTAATCAAGTTATCAGACTTGGTTTGTGAAAAAAAGCCTATATTTGAATGGAAAAATTAATTCTGGCCAGCAATTTAGGTTGTGTTAAAAAAAAAAGAGATAGAACTACCTTTGGCTGCCACCAGGATACAACTGCTGTTTCCAGATGCTTGCTAAAAATATCAGAAACTATTCCATTGTTTTGAAAACAAATAGATATTGAAATACTTGAAAAAGTTGTTTAGGTGTTTGTTTTCATGCTGCTTTCTGTTTACCTGTCAAATGACACTATAATCCAGAGTGCACAGGCTCTAGAACTTGTTCTAGCTAATAATGGACTGGTCATAATTATCAAGGAAACAAAAAGCATGTCCTTGATTACGAAGATTTCTGTTAGCAATAGTTCTTACCTAGGGAGAAGCACAGCTGCAGAAAATTGCAAATTCTCTGGAACAAATTCAAAGCTGAGTTAAACAATAATGTAATTTTGTTTGAATTAGAGTGGTGGATTGGATATTTGTATGTCCACAAAACATTACTCCTTTGAAAATACCTGGCATGACTTCTCAAAGAAACATTAGATAGAATGCGTCATTATGCAGCTGACATTTTGAGGATAGGTCATAGGTCCTGAGAGACTACAAGAAATGATGTAACAGATTGCAGGTAAATGAATGGTGGAAATTCACAAGGAGACTATTTTAGAGAAAATATTGTTTAAAGCAACAACAATTTAAAAAAATCATAGTGTAAAATCATTAGTGTATAAATGAGTAAGATAGGACATTATCATATTGGAAAGTTCACAGATTTAAAATCATAATTATCTGAATTTAGAAGGGGAGTATTGGAATATTTTTCCATAATTTGGAAGATTCTAACTGGTGCCCCTGGTTGCTTTGGTCTGTAATGTTATAGGTTCAGTCCAGTGAGGCATGGATAGAACCAACATTTTCTTGTGCCTTGTCTTGGAGAACAGTCAGTTCATCAAGGGACTACTTGGCACTCACACAGTCCAGCCCAACGTTCATTGGTGAGTAATGGATCCTTCCCATTTATGTTTCTGGCTTCTTTCTCTTTGTTTGCACTATGGCTTTTAACATAATTTGAATCTGGGGAGTGGAGGATGAAGTGACAGAGATTTATTGTCTGTCAATAGATAATTCATCAATCTAAAATTAAAGCCTCAAACATATGAATGTTCACCTTTGCTTTATGGTGTATGACCCAGAAGAAATATAAATTATGTAATTTAAATTGCAGTAGCTGGAGTGGGCTTTGAGATAAAGGCTTTATAAATCCACTGTGGGTCTGCAGGTTAAAGAATTGCATTTTTTACCTTTGTAGTCCTGCTACTGTACTCTAGTCCTTTTCCATGTTTGGGTTAATAATTTACTCTGGCATTTCTCTAGCTCAGACTATTCTTATGGAGGTGCTTTAGGAAAGTATCCAGACTGTTTTTCTGCTGTGTTCCAGATGTTTGCAATAACGTACTACTGAAGTGAATGCCAACAGTAAAAGGATATTCCTCCACAGGAAATACTTTGCATCTGACACCAACCAACAGCTCCTCAGGAGGAAAAAAAAGGCACCAATTTATTAGCTGATAGTTAACCGGTAAACAAAGAATGAATCTTGGTAAACTTAAAATTAAGTATATAACTTCCTACAACTGAGTTTGAAAAACAGATGTTAAAAATTACTAGTGTAAACTACTAGTTGAGGATTATTGCAGAAACATATCCAGCCAACCTTCTCCTTTCAGTTTGACCACTTTGTTTACAACCATACTCTACATTTTGAAAAGGGAAGGAAACTTCTATTTTTTCCAGGCAATTATGCAGGACATATTCCACAGAGAAAAAAATATTCTTTATCTGCCTCCATTCCTGCACTTTAAAAGCATTTTGATAGATTTAGCATGAGAGATGCAATAAGCATGCTATAAGTGTGTTTTTCCTTGCCTGACCCATATAATATCTTTCTCCCTAGAATATCCTATTGATTCACATTAAGACAGCAATTTCTGTTAATTCTTTCTACCACAGCATGTGAGAGTGAACTGAGCACTTACAGTGAGACCAAATACATTTTTGAATGTTTCAAGGCTCTGTATTCATATTGTTCAGTTTTTTATTATTCTCCCACATTAAATTAATAGGTTGTTTTTTATGCTTGCCTATACAGTGGATCTTTTTTGAGTCAAAGAATTCCACAGAGAATTATTTACATGATGCTGGAAATCATAGTATAATATGGAAGGACAAAATTCATAAAATCCAACTTTGACAAAGTTCACATCACCTCTAGATACTTGTATTCTGACTGAATTTGGTTTTATTATCTTATCTTACTAAATCCATAGGCAGTACATTGTTGAGTTTTACAGTGAAAACTATCATTATTGAATCAAAACAAATCATAGATACAACTAATATTATTTTTTGTTTTAATAATATGCTCTATTTCTTTATCTAGCTACTAATGGACTAGTTTGGAGAAAATAAATAGTTTAAATTCTTTCCCTGTGTGCACTTTTTCAAAGCTTTTGACATTTTTAGAGAACTACCGCTAGGTAAAATTTTATGGGGAAAAAAGCTGACTGCAGTTTAGTGCCTGAGGAATATCCCAGATGCAGAATGGGTTCATATGTTATGATTGCTCACAGATCACAAAGGAAGCCTGATAGAACAGAAGTGGTTCAAAGAAGGACTTAATTTCAACATGTTTATCTTCCTGTACTTTCCCATGAAGCCGTAGTAAATCTTGTGAGCTGGAATTCAATACAGAGACATTAATATAGATTTTCTTTAAACTGCGTAAATAAATGTGACATTCCATCCTTAGCAGACTGAAGAACATAAATGATGCAGAGAATACATTTCACTCATCTTCAATAGAAAAATTACTGTGTATATTTTTTAAGTTAGGAGAAAATACCCACACTTTCTTTTCACACCATCAATGAACGAACAAAGGATTTTCCAGATAAGAAAAGTAACTTTTATTGCCATCCTCATTTTACACATTACAAACAACATGCAAGGAAAATAGATTTGGATCCATAAAACTCTGCTCTACTTTTACTTTAAAAGGAGAATAAGATGGTGTTAGGTGTGTATTCAGCTTCTTGGCTCCATGCCTAGAGGTTGCTTTACAAATAATCAATCCTGAACCTTGTTTACCAATATGTAAATCCTTATGAGAAGTATCTGTGGATTGACAGAAAGGGATGACTTTCATATTATACATATGGTATGCATAATTTTGAATAAATATCAAGAACAAAATGGTGGATAAGTAGGACAAGTAATTGGTGCAAAGGGTGATGCTGCCTCTGAATTCCACTGTGTTTTCTAGCTACGTTTAGGAAATAAGTGACCTGAATTCAAAAGTATGTTTTTTCAGAAGTATGTTTTTTATTTTGTGAGACCTTGAGGTTTTTTTGAAGGAATAACCTGTTTTTTAAAAAGTGGAAGAAAATAATATCATTAATATGTCAGAATATAATGTCATCATACCACCTTCAAAAATAGTTTTTATTTTTTCCTTTAACTGAAAAGCTTTTTAGCTTTTGTGCAAATGAACTAGAACCCTACGGTTTCAAACATAAGCAGCCAGAGTGACTTTCTCATCATAACCATTAAAAATCTGTGCAAGAATGAAGAAAAGAATGTACTACTCAGTTAAGTATGGAAGCTTTTTGAAAAGAGATTACCATACTGTTCTTTTAAGGATGAAAATTATGAAAGATGAAAATCTGTCTTTAACAACTAAGTGGAATGCAAATTAGTGGCATTGTACTTTATCTTAGCCCATTGTTTTAATTTATCTTATGATTAATTTTGAAGATTTTAATGAATATTTGAAATAGTATGTGTCCAACATTCAGGCCTCTGGCAATTGATTTAAGCTTTCTTCCACGCAATTTTATTTGGCAAGAAAAAGACAGTTTTACTATTTCACTGCCTCCCTAACTTGTATGTGGATAAGTGGAATATTTCCTTTAAGGACACATTCTCTATAAAGAGAGAATAGAAAATAAATTAAGGCTTTATTTTATCATAAAGATGTAAACATCTTTTTGCCTTGTAAATTATTTGCTTTTGGTTGGAAAGTTCGACAATGTTTAAAATGAATCATAACATCCAGATCTTGTTTGACCTAACAGGATTTATGGAACTTTTGCCTTTGATAAATAGCCCAAACTTCAAACAAAAGACCTCCATCAGGCAACAGCAAATTATTTTTTAATGAATTTATCTGAAATACTAACAACTGGAGGAAACTGGGATGTAGTTTTACATCTATAAAGTGCTCCTTTGGTTTTTATTCTCATACAAGAATAAGTACAAAGATTTCATGGCACTAAAGAAGTCCTTCCAAGTAGGCAAGCATCTAGGGCTTTTTTTTTGGTAAGAGAAAAGTGATTAAATTTAAAACTCATTACATTTCTTATATTACTGCTGTGGCTGACTTTCATGCAAAATCATTTCTGTGATACATGTACATTTTATGATTACTCATGATTTCCTGCATAGTTTCCAAATCTTAGTGACTCCATACGTAAAATAAATAGCATAAACAAAACATCATGACAAAATCACTGCTTTGTGTGAGTGCAGTTCTTTCTATTTGTAACACTTGGCTGAGATATATGACGGGTTTTTTCCAGAAGGAAAAGTGCCATCTACTGAATCACCAAAACAAAACTTTGCAGCATCTTGATAGATTTTTGTGAGAGAGGTCCTTCCCAATTACTGCAAGCCTTACTCAACTTGCAAACATAATTGAGATCACCGCTGACAGTGATCTGGTACCTCACTAAGCATGTGTTTAATGTGTGTGTGGGTTTTTGGGTTCTTTTTTTCTGGAGTAAGTGTTCCTGGATTTCACGTGTTAATGGAAAATCAGTGAACTGTGCTTTGAATGTCTTAAGAATTTTACTTTTTAAATAACTTTTGTCCCCAAGATTTCTGGGGAGACTTCTTAAGCGTCCTCTTCATCTCTTTAACACCCTAAAGAGTCAGACTTCTGGTAAGGAATGACTCTTATTTTGCCTGATTAGCCAGTTTGGGTTTGGTGAAGGAATAGACAGAAAGACTATAAAAACAATAAAATGACAGCACAATAGTAAATAACGTTTTATGCAGAGACAGAAGAAAAAACACTGCAGTTACTAAGAGATAACTTTACTGCAGGAAAGGACTCATTAGTTAACTATGACATGGTTTGGCAAGGCATAGAACATTTTTCAAAGGCATTAAATTGCTTTAAAGACAAATAGGACAATAAACTTTATTCAGGACTTAGAAGAGCTGTCAGTATTCTTCAGGGCTAAACAATAGACACCTGAATGAATATCAGCCACTCTATAATCTTGCACAGCTCTTAGAAGAATGTCAGTACAAAAGTGGAGAGATTGGGAAAGAGAACATGATTAATATCTTCAAAATTTTGGGAAGTCTCCAAAGATGGTCACAGCTTACAGGAATTGGATAACCACAGGATTTCAGGTAAAGTCTTGTCATGACTTAAAACTAACTGATGAGATAGAACAGGAATCACTTCTTCTTTCTTAAAATAAAAATATTTAGAAGTGAGATGTGGCAACACTTTATACAGACGCAATCTACTAATGCTAAAATTACAGTTTCTGTAGCAAATCTGGTAGCAATTTTGTGACAATGATATTTATTTGTACAGTAAGAAACCATCTCTTATCTATGTAAGCCATGTTGTGTATAGCGAGGTATACTGTTGTACAGCAGCCTTAACTTCTGTAACAAAATTGGCTTTTTTTCCCAATTATAAACTGGATGTGTGCTGGTTTCTGCATAGATAATTCCATTGATAGCTTTTCATAAATGTTTTATTTTTTTCTGTTCATACAATACCCCTGAGGAACAATATTCATACATGTTAATTAAAACTTATTCAACAACTTGTGGGTTGCTTTCTTGCTAATTTGCTGGTGACTGCAGTTTGGAAATTCTGACTTAGCCAGCTTCAAAAATCATATGATGTTGTTGCTCATATAGAAACAGTTAAGTAAAAATAACCAGAGGGAATGATTTTAAAAGTCAGGGTTGGAAGAGCTTTCACTTGTTGAGATGAAAAAGAAATCTCCCATTTGACTTGAGAAAAGTTGAGAAGAAAGACAGGCGCTCTTCTTGAACATGGCCTCCTTGAAATTGTTTGAAAGGTCTTTGAGACACTTAGGGAAAAAATTAAACACTATGACCACTAACATTCATAATTTCAGCCAAATATCACAAATTTTATATTGGCAAAATGTGGAATGATAATTATACTTTATCCTAGGCAGTAACAGGTGCTGTCAGGCTCTCTACATTCGTATCCCAGTCCCACAATCTTCCCAGAGAAAAACTGTTCGTCACCAAGTGGGATTTTTACCACATGCAGACATACTGCTCTGGGCAAGGTTGCTTTTCCTGCCCTGCTTTAGCTAGGTTAAAACATCTCATGCTGCCAAACTCTTAAAAGTACTTACAACATCAAAGTCAGCTGCAGCCATGCAGGGTGATGTTCAAAACAGGACTTGGCTGCATGCCCTCTTCTCACTGTTCATAGCTACTGGAAGATAGAAATACCTAAACCAACTCCTTTTAGCTTTTTTGCAGTAAAATGGAAAACCACCAGAGGTTAGTGATATCTTACAATCTCTTCATTTTGCTCCACAGATCAATCTCTGAAGAGTGGTAGGGGAAGGATGTGTTTAAAAGTGGCACTAACCAATACTTCAGAGAAGGACCCTCACAGAAATATTCATGAAAGATACTCTGGCTGATGTGCCTCATTTATTACTATATGGTGTGATACACAACCTTTACTTCCCAAATAGAACAGGATCTACTGATCATTGTGTTTCTGCAGTGCTGTTTATACAGGTGAGCAGGGACATGTAAGTGCCTTTTACCGATTTGGTGACATCCACACAAGTCTCCTTCCATAGCTTCATGCCTTACTCCAAATCGAGCCATGAACACTCCAGACGCGCCAAATAGGTCACTTTACAGTACAGGGGTGTGAGTGCCACCCCTCCAATCGTGACTTTTATCAGCAGAAACAGGCACTGTTGTTGTCTTCTTCAATGAGACAGCTCCACTTTTTAGGGGCAGTTTTGGCATGTTTCGACCTTTTCCCCGTCAGACCTGGTGCGACCCGTCCCGCTCCCGCGGACAACGGCGAGGGGCTCCGGGGAGACAGCGTCGCGCACCCTCTGGGAGATACAGCACAGTGTTCTGGCCCCCATGGGCCTTCGGGCGCCGAAGAGGGGGGAAAGCATCTCTTCCGAGGAGGCCGGCCGGCCCCTGCCGGCCCCCAGCAGCGCGGGCGGCGGGCACCCCACGGTCCCGCTGCCGCGCGGAGCCGGGCCGGGCCGGACCGGGGCGGGCCGGTAGCGGGCGGCGGCGCGGGCGGGGCGAGGCGCAGGCGCGGCGCACGGCGGGCTGCAGCCGGGCCCCCGCGCCGCTCCGGGAGCCGATGGCAGCTGCACAGCGCGGCCGCCCGGCGGAGCGCGGCGCGGCTCGGCGCCCCCGGCACGGGATGCGCGGGCGGGCAGGCGGCGGTGGCGGCAGCGGCTGCGGCAGCTCCGGGAGTTGGAGGGACGGGGCCGGGCGGCCGGTGGCCGCCGCGCTCGCCTGACCTGCGTGCCCCGCTGGCCGCACCGGGCTGCCCCGAAGGATGTCCGCCCAGTCCAAGGGGACCGCATCCTCCTCCTCCTCGCCGTCCGAGGGGCCGCCGGCAGCCTCCAAAGCCAAGGTGAAGGAGCAGATCAAGATCATCGTGGAGGATTTGGAATTAGTCCTGGGGGACCTGAAAGATGTCGCCAAGGAACTTAAGGAGGTGAGAACGAAGGGCTGCGCGGTCGGACCCCCCCCCCTCCCCCCACCCCGTCTGCCCCGTCTGCCCCGTATGGGGCGAGCGCCCCACCGCCCGCAGGGCGGGGTCGGGCTTCCTCCGGAGCTCTGCTGCCGCCCCCAGGCTCCTTTTACCGCTTCTTCACCGTGGGTCGAGCAACTGGTGTCCAGGCGGGGCACGGGGCAGTTCCCGGCCGTGCCCGGGGGCGGGCGTCTGGACATCGCTGCGCTGCCCGGCGGCCCCGCGCCCCGGGACCGCCCGTGCTCCTCACGGCTGCGAGGCGGCTCTATTCGGGGACTTCCCACCTCAGGGCACCCCGCGGAGTTTGTGTTTTTCCCGGGGGGGCCTCTCCTGAGAGGTTTCTGCTGGGCAAGGAGCTGCTGGACCCGCAGCACTGCCCGATTCCGGGCTGAGCCGAGGCAGCGTCCCGGCGGCGGGAGAGGAGCGAGGAACGACCCCGCTCCTGCTCCAGCGAGTCCAAGTTGAGGGCTGCGCGGCGCAGCGCCGTGCTCGCCCCGGGCAGCAGCAGCAGCAGCAGCAGCAGCAGCAGCAGCAGCGCCGCTCGCAGGGCCCGGCGGTGGGGCCGAGCGGCCCCGGACCCGCTCACCGCCGCCCTTGGCCAGGCTGCACCGGCGCGGCGGAGCCTGCTTCAGCCTCTACAGCCGCCTTCTCCGCGAGCTGAGCGCCCTGCTTGTCGGCCCTATCGGGCAAGATTGCCTTCGCGATCTTTGCTGTGGCGGGTGTCATCTCCTCTGGGTTAATCTGCAGGCAGAGTGCGATTACTGCGGGCATGTTCATAAGCAGGGAAATGCAATAGCTGAAGGAAAAGAATCTGGCTGTCCTTTTGGAGATTTCCACGTTGTCTTAATTCTGCTACACAACTGGTCCACAGATGGTTGGGTTATGCACCGAAATTCAAATCCAGAATCTCTGTGTATTGATTTATAATCCTATATTTGACATTTATAATAAACTTCGGTTTTTTGCCATCAAATATTAGTTTTCTATTTTAACAAGGTTGTCAACAAGTTTCTTTCAACAATCTTTTGCCATCTGAAGCAGTCTAAAATTCACGCGGTGCTTTGTATAATGCTGAAAAATGCATAAACACACGGCTCACTAATCACAGCTATTAGGCTTTTTTCACCCGCAGTTCCAGGTTTCTCCTTTTTTTTTTTTTAATATAATTTCTCTTTTCCTTAATGTGCTGCTGTCTGTGCTTTGTAATTTTTTGAGGTATTTCGAAATGGGAATAATGTTTGTAGAGCAGCTCTTGAAACGTTTCTGAGACTGATAGCGTAAACTGGCTTCTGTTGCTGCAGAAGCACATTTTCAGGACCTGGAAAGGATGCGGTGTGTTCTGTCCCATGAATGTAAATTGTTCTCTGCATGTAATCAGTCATAGCTTTCTTCTAGTGAGCAAACAGGATTGCTGTAAGTAGAGATTATATATCATCATTTACTGTGGCATGTTTTACCTAAGCAAACTTAACCATTCTGGTTGACTGCATCTGTAAAAGGGAACTAGATTTGCCTCTGCTTGATAAGGAAACCTGTAGAGAAATGGAGCTGTAACTCTGTTAAGTACTGTGTACCTGTTGAAGGGTGCAAGGATTGGCAATAGCACCTGTTTTGAGAAAATAAAGGTATTTTTATAAAAAGGATAATTAAACCTTGTTTCTGACTACACCTAAGGTTTTTAGTAATGCTTTTCACCAAATATGCCTCACAAAGATGTTCTGTTACTCCAACAAATACGAGTTGCATACACCTACATCTGCTTCATTGCAATATTATCATTATATGCTAAATACACTTTGTGTAACATTTGTTTTGGAAAGTCTGCAAAAGTTTACCATCTGTGTACCTTTAGTTTGTCTGCCTTTATAGGATGGGCTAAATCTCTTGACATAAAAACCTCTTGGCATAGCTGCAATGTATACTTATGTAAAAGTGAGTTAATTGGTGATATTATAAACTGATAAGCTTTTACAGGTTGTTTATAAGTGCTAGGAAGCAATGACAGACTCTTTGTTAAAGCTTACAGGAAGTTAGTCATTAGTCAGTTTTGGTGTCTTACACATAGAAATATGACTGTGCTTCATTTAGGTTCTCTACTGTAGGACCAGTCAAAATGATGAAATAGAGGATGTAAGTTTACATTTTCCACTTTCATTGCAAATTCTGTATTTCTGGAAATGTTGTTACTGCCTTCCCCCTCCCCCCCCCCGGCCCCCCAGGGTGTGGTGTTTGCTGCAACCCAGCTGTTGAGCTGCAACCTTTTCTGTTACTTTTTTTTTTAACTGAGTAATATTGTATACTGGAAACAGCATTTAATTTTTTATTACTAAATAAAAAGTTTTAAATTCTGGTACAGTGGTAGGGCATGAAAATTTTTAGCCCTTTTTTGTGTGGTTCCAGTAGTATTTAGTTGTGGTATACAAAATGCAATGTTACAGTAAATTTTTTTTGTGATTTACATATTTTTAAAACACTATATTTTCATGCCTATATATTTGTTACCCTTAAATATAAATTACAATTATTCTTAATGGATAACTTAAGTTATTGTGATAGACTTCATGATTATCTTTCAGTCTTATTTTTTAAGAGTCATAGTCAAAGTTCTGTCAAAATGAAATATGATTTTGTTGCTTCAAAATGAACTGCTCTATAGCAGTAAGTAGCATGGCTGTACAGCAGTTGTATGTTTTACTACATTTAGCTTGTTATGCTTTACTTGCATTAATATATTTGTGTCTGCCTATTGTTCTGAGCCTTTTTCTAATTGGTTCTTTAACACTTTTCATGTTTTTAAAAAGAGGAGATTGAGGGATGAGTAGAGGATGCCCAGTTGGGCAAACCATGAAGTTTATAAATATTCTCTAGAAGCATGTGACTAAATCATGCAGATTAAAACAAATGTATTTAAAGAGTTACTGTGTCTCAGAAGTGAAACATGCCTTTCTTCCATCCCTCATCCTTATTTATTGTTCTGGTCTGCTTAAGCTAAGTTAACCATGGAATATTAAGGATGGGGAAGGGGGGTGACTGGGAGACATGGAAGGATGGAGTAGTGTTGAGTCCAGAGTCTGAGCTGGTGTATGACTAGTTTTCTCTAGAGTGCTATTAATTTAGGAGAGGCTTAGATGGACCCTTTTGTCTCCTTGCATGGGTGTGTAGCAATAATGGAATGTGGTTTTGCATTGAAAAATAGATTTGAAATTATTTAAGTTGCTGTTATTTGATGAATATTCCAGAGAAAAATCAAAGGGGTGCCAGATGATTGAATGATGCTATCTATTCCTTTAGTCCAGAATATTTCAAAATCAAGTTGGTGGAGCCTTAAACTTTGGTTTTCCTCCAGAGGATTGAATAAAAGACCTTTTTCACTGGGGTTTGTATAGAAAGATAGTTATTATTAAGTCTTTTTTTTGGAATTGATACTTATCTGTCTGGTACCTAAGTAATGTATTATTGGAAATAAAAAAATGTGTGCTAATTAAACTACTGTAAAGTGCGTGATATAGCCCTTTGATTATTTCAGGAGAGATCGTAGGGATGTACATGTACACCTTGGACAGCAGGGCACAGAGATTTATATAACCTTCGTAATGATACTGTAATTTTTAAACATTCCTTGCATTCACATTTTATGTAAATGTTACACATTTCTGTAGTCTTGTGCTTGTTTTTGTGAGGGAAATACTAAAGAGTGTGATAAATACTTTTTGTAATAATAAAAATTCATCTTGCAGAACAAATTCCTGGAAGTTATGTGTGAGACATTTGCATAGCTTTTAATTGGCTAAATATGCTCCAACCTTTTATCGAAAGGAAGCAGCTGTGTAACTATTGCCAGTGTTTAGATTACTCCAAAATAGAGGTGCAGGAGAAACAGAAGCCCTCACATACATCAGTGAAGTTCCAGTCATTTGAATCTACCTCCTCTGCTTTAAATCCTGTGAAAATGTCTTGCTGACAGAATGAGTACATAATCTTCTGCCATCTAACTGATGTGTTTATTTTCTGTAAATATGTGATCTATATAATTTGGGCATTACTTAATAAATATTTTCTAAGTGATGCTAAGACTAGCAGATAGCAACCCCCTCTCCCAAAACACCATGACAAAATTTGTTTTAGGGTAAACGACCTGATTCCATAAGCAGGCCAGTCATCACTCTCATAAGTGAAGGGTGTTCATGTGTTCTGTGGTTTTAATTTCTGGATCAGGACTGCAGAAGTGTATTACAATTTCAACTGCCAGTTTTTTTCATTCTATTTTTGGTTTTGTGTTCTGGTAACTATCCAGATGGCAGAAGGTACTTCAAGTTTTTGGCTGTTAAACCAGAAACTAGGAGGTGTCAGGTCCACCAATAGGACTGGAGCAGCAGTACTCAATCACGTATGAGTATCTCTGATGTGCAGGCAGTGCAAGCACCAATATAAAAATGTTTTGGGTTCATATTCCTGCATGAAGATGAAGCAGGCAGTTATTACAGCATAGTTACTTGGATATACTATATAGAAACCTAAGGATAGGTTAAAAAATCTCAAAACACTTAACCCATTTAATCCATTCCTTCTTCTTCTGATTCTTGCCTCTTTGGATTCTGTTCAGGTGTCAAGGACCTGCTACTCTTTTTTGCTAGGTAGTGGCAGTTGGAGCTTTTTGTGCATATGCATTCCTACCATTTGAAATCCAATTCAAGGCAGATGTTCTTCTTATACCTGAATGAGGGATGCAGGCCTTCTTAACAGTGTTCCTTCTGGAGTCTTTTCTTCTGTGCATACACTGTCTGTTGCATGCAGATCCTGGTCAGTTAGCTGTGTGAGGGAATGAAGCTTTTTTGTAATTTTCTTTTGCTGTGGCTGTGCTTGGGATCCAGTTCATGCACCAGGATCAAGGTGTTGCATGAGTAAAGGTATTTGCCCTTCTAAAACTTGCTAATCTCTCCAGTAGCAGTTTTTTTTTTCCCCTGATCAATTATTGCACTTACCTCTCTGTGCCTGATACAATCATGTACCGCACCTGGATGTTTGACAACAGAGTATGATTTATGATGTAAGAGAAGCACTGCACAACAGCTTTATTGTGATCTGCCCAGGGGTCCAAAGAGGGCCATAAATATTCATTACAGATAATAATATTGTACTTTTTCTTTTCATTTGTTTCTTGTAGTCTGTGAAGCGTTTATACAGTTATAGACAATAAAACCTGCAATGACCTAAGATAAAAAGCTAAGAATAAGTATACACTCTTACGCTAGTAGTGTCAGTTAAACTAAAGGAGCTAAAAGGTAATTGTGAACCTTGAAAAACCCCATGTGTTAAGGTGGTCAGAAACATTTGTATGCTGATGCATGATTGGGTGAGGTTGCTCCACATCTTGATTTGTCACAATGTCTACCAAGAGCCAGTAATTACATTGTGTAACACCATGAAAAGAATACCTATAGAGAGTTGCTTATTGATAATCAAGATACTTGACAGAGGGAAGCATGCTGCTAATTTGTGCTACCTATTTTATGCTTAAACTCATGTCAGCTACTTCATTCCTTATGTGTAATACTGAGCTCTTGCTGGTAATGTATTGTGCAGTCAGTAGCTAAATAGAGCACATATAAATTCAGTTTTCAAGTAAAAACAGTACTACAGTGGAAATATGTATCTTTTTGTAAAATTTGAATTTTACACAGTCTATGCACTGCTGACCATGATACAGAAAACAGAAATAGTGGGGCACAAACTTCAGTCTGTTACAATTGGATTTTTTCTATTGACTTTGGAAGGAAGAAAACTAAGTTTGAATGATGGAAATTAGTTTTGGGTTGCATATTTTTTATTTAAACTTCAAAATTTAGAGAATTTAGTTGCTGCTACACATGTGTATGTGTGCATTATGCAACATCAGTGACTTAGTTGAGCACCATCATTGAAGCGTTGAAAATTTTATAATTTTCTTCTAGCAAGGATACGTTTCTATTTGTATTGCTCACCTTGGCCTAAGTTCTGGAATACCCCTCCTACTTCCAGTAAAAAAAAATCCAGCCAAATTACTGCATATGTATACTACATGTGTGTTGCGTACATCTAATTCATACTGCTCTTGGGAGAGCTGTGGGAGAGGTGCAGATGTTGTCCCTTAGTTTAGAGTGCTTTTCTACAGTGCCTGTTTCACAACCTTTATGAATGAGCATCAGTATTCTCTTTCATTCCTATTAAGAGTTGCAAAATATTGATGGCTCATAGTCTTCTCTTAATGAAAAAAACCAAAACGTTCAGTAACCTCACAGGGTAGCTCCTGTATATCTTGTGAAGATTTCTCCCTTTTTCCTGCTTCAGCAGAGGGTGCTGCTGTGAAGCAGAGTAAGGGGTCTCATTTGCAAATGGACTGCTTTCTTTCCTACATAGCCTATGTCTGACAGCATGCAGATTACCACTAACTTAGTTACCTATATGTAGACAGGGCTGTATTTTTCTTTTGTAGTAGTTGGGCTTTTTGTTTCTTTGTTCTTTGTTTGTTTTTAATAGAAACAGCAAATAGCACTTAATGTACATTTTTTTCTTGGTGAGTAAAATGCTACCTCTTACTTAGATATGACTGTGTGATAAAGGACTGCAGGCTATACATACGTCCTGATTACAGCTCCTGTCCATCTCTATACAAAATTGGCTGGTCATTCTTATTGCTGTGACCTTCAGTGCTTCAATATACCATTTATTACTGTACCCAGGGGAAGAAGAAAAACAGACCCTGTGGGAAGACTGAGAAAATCCTACACCAGATCTCTCACTACAGCTTCCCTCTGTCACGTTGTGTGTGTTGGATGAGTGGCATGATGGGGCTCGGTGGCTGAGCCACTGCCATTCTGGTTTATTTTGGAATTGTTGCAGTACAGCTGATGGGAGACAGTGAGGAGCAATTACTTCCAAACAGCAGTAGTACCATCAGTTGTTCCTTCTGCAAAAACTGTAGTATGTTCATGTCTTTAAAGGTTAACAGACCCATCCGTTATTTCATACCACACTGCAATATGAAGACTGAGAGCACTAATGTTGAATCATTTCCAGATTTCATTGAAGATTATTTCTCAGTAATCTCAAAAAAAATGTAATTTTAAAATGTGTTTAATTTGTTCCATTTTAAAATGCTTTTAATTTTTTCCCCTTACCTTTTTTTTTTGATAAATCCACTGTCATTATTCCAGTGTTGAATCCATGGTGGTATTATATTCTTCTGTTGTTATGTTCTTTGACTGAAGAGCTGCAAGATAGAATCAGAGTAAGACCTCCTTACCTGCAGTGCAATCATTCACCTTGTCAGTAGGAGAAGATAAAACTTACTATCTAGGAAAATAGTGTGAGAAGTTTATTATGTATTTATTAAGTTTATTAGGTGAGATGAGCTGCAGCAGGTTCCTAGACTTTAGTGGGATACCAAAATCTTGATTTGAGCTTTTCATTCAGCTGCAAAACATGAGATAAGTGTACCAAAATTTTGATATCTACTAACATTTCATAATTTACCGGAAATGTCACTGTGTTAAAGCAGACACCTTATGTGGCCTAAAAGATGTAGAGTCTATAAACTTAGTGAAAGAATTAAGAAATTGTTTGGACTTGCTTCTCCATTATAATTTATTGGTTCATAACCATGTAAGAGTGTCCTTTCTGTATAAAATTATATGTGAAAAAATAAAGCATCAAGGTCAGTATGTTTTCTTTCTTTACCGCAATGTAGTAAATCTAAATGTAATTCTTTCTTTCTATGCTTTTTCATTGAGCTTTTCAGCTAAATAAACAACTGAAAGTTCAGTAGTTACTGGACAAAGAGGTGGAATAAATATTTTATTTCTTAATACAGAACTACAGACTGGTTGAGATTCAAAAGGGCCTCTAGAAATTGTCCAAATTGTCAATTAAAGAGTTAACTAGAGCAGGTTGCTTAGGATCTTGTTTTTGAATATCTTCAAGGATGATGACTCCACAACCTCTTTGGACTACCTATATTTCAGTATTGAATCTCCTTTTTTTTGGTCTTGTGTTTAGGCAGAATTTCCTGTATTTCTAATTGTGTTCCTCGTTGTCTCCTTTACTCCTTTTAATCAAGTGTGTAACATAAGCTCCAGCCCTTTCCAACCCCTTTTCTGGACTAGCTCCAGTGTGTTCAGATCTGTCTTGTGCTTGGGAGCCTGCACCTGCACACAATGTTTCAGATTTAGATTCAAAAAATCAGGTGTATATGTTTTGTAAAAATGCTAGGTCACAAACATTTGCTTCTGTCAATAAACATTTTTTTAGCTGAAATTTTAAAATTAGAAGGAGAATATATTATGAATTTTTTAACCAAAATTGCAGTAATAGATAGTGTGTACTCATTGCCTGTGTTTGGAAAAGAGATTTTATTATATTTCAGACAGAATAATAAACAGCAGAGTTGCAGTGTGGCTCCCTATATGAATGTGACATACACAAAGGGCTCTGAGCTGGTATTTGTGAGTGCAGCCACTGGAGCTTCTGTGTCACGTTAGGTGGTGGTGATTAGAAGGGAAGGCTGCAGCCCCTTCTGCTGTTGTAGGAATGCTACTATTCACATATCTCTACACTAAATTGTGATATATCTTTTTTCTCACCTTCAAAAGAAATTGTCCAGGCAAACACAATGTAATTATTCAAGCTAACTTTGTGAAAAATTCAGATTAATTTTGCCTGTCTGCTTAATTTTCACTTTCACTTTCACTCTACTAACCTCATTGTAATCTTTTCAGTCCTCTGAGGCTCTAAGTTTTCTTTTCCTAGCCCTTTTCCTCTTTCCCCCTCATAACAGGTTCAGGCGTTAGTGTAACTTTATTTGCGTCACTGCTAGGACCTGTCAGACATCATCTGTATTCTTAAACATTAGGGTGCTTGTCTCTCCATTCTTGAAAGTTGACGCATGAATGTCAATATCAGTTTCAAGATGGTCCTAAAATTTTCAGGGGACTCTGACATTTATCTTAAAATCTCAGTTGTTCTCTTGCATCTTCTGTGTGCTACTAGGAGATTCTCATGTGTAGGCTCATTGTTGGTAATTGCTTTAGTTCAGTTTCTAATCTAATGTAGATAGAAAGTGAAAGCTGTTGTTTGGATTCAGTTTAACTGGTTGTTATTACAACAGTTAATTTTCAGTTACCAACTAAACTGTACTTTATTCTCTACATGTTTTTGCTGATGATTGCAGAGATGCTTTGAATAAGGCAAGTTCATCATAGCAGATGGTCTCTGCAAGTGCTAAGAAGTTTTATCTGTGATATCTAGGGTGGTACAGTATAGACTTCTATGTCATTCAATACTTATAGGTAATTTTATGGCATATTTTAAGGTTCAGTAAAACTATGGCATTTGGATAAAGAAATAACCTGTGTGTGTACACAGTGTTTAGATAACTTATTAAGACTATACAAGTATATTTACCTCTGCTGAAGTAATAACATTCTGTTCTTTGAAGTCAAAGTACAGGTGGTGAGATGAATCTGAAGGATTTATAGGTTTTTTTGGTCATCTGTTTTTTGACCAGTCTGGGATGTTCCTGCTCAAACAGAAGATGGATGAGATTATGATTGTTATTTTTTCTTGTTCCCTATTGACAACTGATTTGAATGTGCTTGTTTTTCAGATGGTGATTATTTGATTGCAGAATCAAATAATCACCAACTGAAAAATGGTGATTAGAAAGAAAAAAGAAAAAAGAAAAACAAAAGAAAAAATCATAAAAAAGAATGCGTGAATTTTAAGGACTTAAATCATGTACAAACATTTATTTTGTTTAGTTGTCTTAAATCTTAGCAAACAGAATGTTGCTGATGTGATACAGCTTTGACTTTGATAGAGCTTTGCCATTTTGTATTAGCTTGGTTGTTGTTCTTAAGCAGTAACAGTCATTCCAGACATCTCATGTATATGTTTGTGTGCAAAGTTGGTGTCTTGGATTCACATACCTAATTTTAGAAGAAATCAGAACCCCAATATTTGTATAGTCAGTAATGTGTATTAATTGCAATGCTAAAGTTCCCATTCTTTTATTTAAGCCTGAAATTCAACTCATACAAAAGACTTGTAGTCTAAGATTGATTTAAGATATATATACATACAATTTTTACATTTAATATCAGGTAACTTATGGAAATGCTGTTTAAAAAAATCTAAAAATATCTTCTACATTTTAAAAGTTTTTAAAGGTAGTTTTGAAACTTCCCATTCAATAATGAATCTTTTCTGAGTGTTTATTGCAAGATTGCAAGTACGAGAGGTATGATCCTCATAGAAGAAAACAGATTGTATTTCAATGAATGATAGCTTTGTACTATTTCTAGGAGATGAGCACTTGGCAGGTGTCATGAATATCTACTTCAAGTTTATTACAAATTAAAAAAATATATCAGCTCTATCAAAGTCAGAGTTTATTCAGTGTACATCATCTTAGGAACAGGAGCTACTTTATGATAATTTCAACAGAATATTTAACATACCTAGTTATTTCTCCCATAATCTGGTAGTCTTCTAAAAGTTTATATTTTGTCTTAGAATAAAAATTATTTCTGAATTTGCATGTTCAATAGATATTAGTCAATCAGGGGCATAAAACAGGGTACTAAGATAAAAATCTAATAAATGACCCTCTGGATTTATTCTTTCTTTAGGAAACTGTAAGTAAGGAGTGATGCCCTGGTATTGTGTGACAGCTTTTCAAACGGCTTTTGGGTTTTTTTTATCATGATCTTCTGGAAGAGTGGCAAGGCCCAGAGAGAATTTGGAACATTGTTGATCCTTAATTTTCTAAAAATCAAGTTTTCATTTAATAACAGCTTGTTTTGTACAGGCAGAGTACTTCTGCCATGTTCATCTATTATTTCTCAGTTTCATTTACTAATCAAGAATGAGGCATCATTTTTGTCACTCTGAATTACATATATCATATGTCTTCTTTAAATGCATGATTTCTTGTACATAAATGCTGATACACTGCAATTAAATCTTTATCAAGTGGATTTTATAATATTAAATGTCTATTTTGAACAGATTAAATAGTTTCCTTGCTTTTTGTACAGTGACTATAGATACACAATACTTATATGGAATTCTTCCTTGAAGAATGTAGTATTAAACTGGTAGCCTGTGTGGCTAGGAGACAAGACATGAGCATTTTGCTTTTTCCTGGTATAGTGCTCTAGCAGGTGTATATGTCTTTAAGGTTTTCTTCCAATGGAGGAGCTGTTTTATGAGACTTCACATGCTTATTACTGCAGATTGCCATTTAATGCAGACAGGAAATTTAGTACTATGTTTTTGTGGCTGAAAACTATTTAATCTAGGCCAATAATTCAATTGGATAAACAAATAAATAATGTCAAGTAAATAACAATACCAAGATTGTTGCAATTTCTTTTTGCTAATGTTACCACTCAGCTCTAGTAGCGCTTGAATATTTCTTCATTTAGTTGTTCGTGTATGTTGGTACATTAGTAAAGGATTTTTTAAAAATTTCTTTGGTAGACTGTTTCCATTTCATTAAAAAGAGCTTTTCTTGTTCTATTTTGCTTGAGGTCTTCACGGGAATGTGTACAATACTGTAGGTGAGATCTAATCAGAATTTTGTCAGAACTGTATGTTGCTAGATTCTGAAGTTTCATTTCTATTTGGTGAGAAATTGCCCTCTGGCAGCCATTCCATGATGACGCCTCTGAAAAGAGCTCTATGAATTGCTTGACTTCTAGTCTGTAGCACAAAGATATTTAGTTTCTTCTCATGGTAATGATAATGCACAAGGGGATTTTATCCCACTTCTAAGTATCTGAGAGATTTACTTCATGCCTTGTGTATTGTCTATTAGCTCTCCTGCATCAGCAAATTTACTGAGAGCATTTGCAACTTTTGTGACATGGTAAGTAATAAAAATAGTGTATGAAATCAGCCAAAGTCTGGTTAAGGAGTTCCATTAGTGTTTCTTCAAGACCCAAGTCTACTGCTTCTTGCATATCCAGAAAATAAATTAACAATAAAGCAATCAGCAGTCTGTCTGACTTCTCTTTTCAGGTGGTATATACTTAAATTGTAGAATACTTTGCTGCTATACAATATGAAGAAATAGGAGTTTTTATCCAGTGAAGAGGAGAACACACAAAATTAATGAGAGGGCATTCTCTAAAGCCATAGAAAAGCATCTCTGTTCTTTAACATCTCCTTCTACCTAGACTTTAGTAAAGCCTTTGACACCATTACCCACAGCATTTTCCTGGAGAAACTGGTTTCTCCAGGAGTCTGTGGGTGTACTAATTGATGGGTTAAAAACTGGCTGGATGGCTGGGCCCAGAGAGTGGTGGTGAATGGAGTTACTGGTGACCAGTCACCAGTGGAGTTTGCCAGGGCTCAGTGATGGGCTCAGCCTGTTTTAATGGCTTCTGTCAAAAATCTGTATTTTTTAAATTCAAGACCTCTTTATCTTTAAGGCTTTAAAATTATTTATTTATTTCTGTCTAAGTGTGTTAATCTACTGTTATTATATGCCAGGGTTTCTATGATTACTCTTTTTATAGGGTCTGAAATAGTCTGTGTGTGTATAATCTTTTATTGAAGCAGGATTTGAGAAGGATTTATCTGCTTTCACCCTCAGGAATACTTGTGTATTACCATTAGCAGTGGTAATGTTGCAGGTGTTAGTGGACATATTTGGAGTTGAGAAGTGCCAGTATCAGTGAAAGAGTACTTTACTGGACTATGAAGTAGGTTCTGTGGACTAGGTTCTAATTACCAAGCATTTTTATGAAACAATGATTACAATACTGTAGTGTTATTAAATTACTGTTACAGCAATATATATTAGGGAAGTTGAGCTTGCAAGGAGATGAGTTGAAAAAAGTGAAGGAAACTGATGTTGGTCTTCAGAATCTGAGCTGTGTCTGTATGGTCTGGGAAGGAAATCTGAAATGTCAGGACTGCAACCTCAGAAAGATTTTCACTGAAGTTTATCTTTGCTATTTGTTATCCTTGCTATTCTTATTTTTTTCCTACTTCCTGTAAAAACTTTCTCTCCATAATCATGAAATGCCACTCTTATTTTCATGAGGGTATATGCCCACTTTCTTCCACATTGGTAGTCATCTACTATTATTTACAGACCTATATTTCTATTGCTTTGGGATTCTTTTGTCCATATTTTGTTTTTTGGATATTCAAGTGTCACATTCTCTTGCAAATTGCATTAGGAAAGCATATATTGTGGTTCTGAATTTTCTCTGTTTTTTCATACCGTGATTATTTTCTGAAAGCATGTTTCAAAATGCCTTTTCCTCTTTGCCCTCTCTCCCTCCATCTTAGAGTAAACAAATGCTACTTACAAGACTTAAATTCTGTCCTTATTCTAAGATAAAGTAATGGTTCTCGTTAACTAACATTAGGTGTCCTGGCTTGTTTTGGTTTTTGTCAACACCTTAATGCTCTCACCAGTTAACTTCCACAATGTTTCCTGTCTCCTGGGAGGGTTTCCTGTCTAATAATTTTTTCCCCATTTCCTCTCTCTCCAGTCTTCTGGCCTTTATTTCAGGCTCTGAGAAATGTTATGTCAGCATACCCCATCAAAAGTAAAAGTAGTAGTAGTTGAATACAACAAAAAATGGTGTTCTTCTATGAGGGAGTGACATTAAGTATTTGTCTTTGTGTGTTGGCACAAACCTACTCTATCTGTGAAGTAAAATAATGTCAGAAGGACCAATTTGCTATAGCACACTGTATCTTCATGTCAAAGAAGTACTGTCCAGAATCGCTGGGTACATTTACAAATGCATGAAATGCCATTCTGGAGAGTTTACTTAGTTTTGCTAATTTATTTTTACTTTGAAGACAAATATAATGTTGTAGAAGGTGTAACACATCACTAGCTGCCAGGTGCTTCCCATTATAAAATACTACTTTCAGTTACTTTGTTAAAGTCAAATAGTTCAGACAGAATTTTTCAATGCTGAATTCTGTATCATGCTGTTATTATTTTTTAAAAAGCCCCCTTTCTTTTAGACTAAGTAGCTGATCTACTTCAGAGCAATAAGCCTGGGAAAACGTCATGGTTTTGATCATGCTTCTCCTCTTCATGCTTGAAAGCTTTCCCCCACCCCCAGCCCCCTGCTGCTTCCTTTCTGTACTCTAGAAAAGAAGTCTAGTCTTTGCTAGAGTGTAGTTTTTTGATCACAGAAGCCTGTCTGACATGACCAGGGGATGTAAATGTTCCCCTCTGAGCTGCTGTTACAAGATTCTTTTTTGTCCCCTCCTCTCCTGAGGAAGCCGTGCTACTATGCTAGGCTAGGTAGGTGGAGAGATGCATACCTCCAATGAAAGGAGAAGGTTGAGGATAAACTGGGCTTAAGATACTGTGACACACCTAAATTGCATGTACAGTTTGCCTTTGTATAAGGAAAGAGTGTCATAGAGGGATGGAAAAATGACTGTAAATGAGATACCAATACTATAGTAAAATTGTGGCCAGAGGTGTGCATGTTAGAGCTGGGAAGAAGAGAAGTCTGACTGGAAGATTTGAGTGGAATACATATACTAATGTCCCTTTTCTTCAAAGTGCCGAATTAAAGGACTCACAGTATCCTGAATTTTCTTACACCTTGACCTATGAATGAAACCCTCTAGTAAAATGTGCCTCAGTCTTTCAGATCCCTCATCATGAGTGTCAGTTCTCTTGTTTCATTGTGTACCAGTGGTCTTACAGTGATCTACAACTATCAACGTAGTATTAAATGATGGAGTTGGTCTTTTCCTCTATTTTGGTTTGCAGTTTAAACTAGGAGATGCAACATAAACTTAGGTTATGTATTCTTAAAATGGTTTCTTAATTAATTTTGATGAACTTTTCAGTTGCATTCCCATAGCTGTTTTTTGTAAGACTGCCTTACTCAGTATATTTTGTGATGGTTTGTGCTTAGTAATTAATTAATTGTGTGATAGTATGCCACTATAATTATCGGGTGTGATAGCCCTGCCTTATAGATAGCATGACATTCAGGGCTTTTCTGAATGAAGAATTAATTCTCTATTGGCCTTATCTGTGATAAACGTCACTGTGGTGCTGGAAACTCTCATAAATGTTTAGTGAGTTTATTTTCATAATACATTTATGAGGTGAGGGGGTTTTATCTTCAGTTCACAGATACAAGACTGGAGGGTGGCAAATATAAATCAGTAAACACCTCATTTTTCTGTGTATTAAGGACTTTATGGATTTCCTTATTTCATATGAATAGGTTTATCACTGACAAATCAGAAAATAAGAAACACACAGCTGCAAGATAGGTACAATTTTGATGTCAGTTATATCCTATGATACCACCAAGCTGTGTGACAGAGGTAGGGGTCAGTGTGTTTTTGAAATTTATTGAATTGGCTACTGGATCTTACCCCTAACACCTTTTAGGGATATTTTAAGTCTCTTTTTCTTATTTATCTTCCAAAACAATAATTCAGAGCTCTCTTATGAAAAGATATTGCTTTAGTCTTAGCCAGCTCAACTTTTGGTGTTCATTCACATTGGTCTTAGTTGAAAGTCATAAGTCTGGACCACAGATACATGTCCCAGGAGCTCCATCTAAAATTCTAGGGGCAATTTTGGCTTGTTTATCCTAATTTGTGCCCCAGTATTTAAGAGTTAGAGTCCAGTAGAGAGGACAATAAAAGCTTGCAAAATTTTACTAATTAAGTGGCATAGGAAAACTGAAAAATACATAATGGAAACCAACATCTAAAACCAAATTCCTGACTGAAATTAAGCTACTGATAATGGCAATTTCTGAGATGGTTTATGCAAAACAAATCCACAGCTAGCTGAAATTAGCTAACAGAATTGTGAAGTGTAATAGTTGTTTGTTAACTGTTTTCAGCTGAAGTGCTGTTAAAATCAGCATGCATTAGAGGAGAAAATACCACCAAAAAGCTGACTGTATTTTGGGGAGGAGATTTCAGCTTTCTTTTTGAACAGTCTGGTGTAATAGAAGGTGCCTTGCCTGTGGCAGGGGGTGTAGAGTTAGATGACCTTTATGGTCCCTTCCAATCTAAACCATTCTAAGAATCTGTGATTGTATTTTCATTATTCTGTGTTCTCAGAATCTTTTTTAGAGAAGGATTTTGTAGTGCTTTTGTGATGGTTGCTGATCTCAAAGGTATCAGGTATAAGCAGGTAGCTATTTTTAAAGTATTTCAGAATCTGAGGAGTCTAATCAGGCTATGACAGTATATTCAATTATGGTTGAATAAAGTAACTGCAAATATTACTTTTAAATTATCTGAATTTTATAGTATTACTAAATCAACATTTTGCCCTGCTGGTATATGATTTTTTTTTCTCTATAGTCTAAATTATATTAATCTCCTTGTTTAAATTTCAGTCCTGTTTTATCTTATTTCTCAAAGATAATCAGATAATCTAAACTATTTTCATTAAAAATGTATCATGTTCTGATGAAATGTGCACTTGTTTTACCTTGTTGACTAGATCAATAATCACCTTCAATCATGCTGTGACACTCAAAGAGAATATTTTATTCCTTCCTTGTGAATGATCTTGGTCCCTTTCAGAAGAATAGATTAAAAAAAAAGGTGCAATTTGCTTGTGCTTCATTATAGCTTGTACTGTGAAAACTCACTGGTTACACTCCTTTATTGTAATTTTAATTAAGCAAAGCCATCAAGGAACTAGTGTAGATGCTTTTTAAAATTTTAATTTAAATCCTTGGAAAAACTAAGCATATTGGAAAAATCAAATATTTTCTATAGGTGAACTATGTAGCACACTCTATGTTATTTCCGTGGTGCATTTGGTTTCCATGCAGTGTAGTTTTTATGTAGTAAAAGGACACTAAAAATAAAGATACGAATATTTTCCTCTTTCTATCTCTGGTAGTTCCTTATGTCTTTCACTGGATAGTGACATTTTATTCCTTTTTTATAAAGGCAATGAAACTTCTGGTGTAATACACCATGAGGAAAGATACTCTTTAGCTAAAGCTCCAAATTGGTTTTCAGTCCCGAATTGTGTTGCAGCATAAACCAAAAGTCAATGATGTATTATTTTGTTTCACATATGTTGCAAGCCTCTTCACAGCTTGGAAATATGGGAAAATGAGTTTTTTTCCTCCTAAGTTTTTGTTATATTTAGAGGTGACAAATTTCTAGCTTACATATAGCTAAAATTATGCCTAAGTCAGCAGTTGAAACTGAGAAACAGATTATATTGTTATTGCATTGACTTTTACATAGTTTTGTGTTTTCAGGTTAGGGTTTTTAAGCAAAACAGAGTTTAGAGCAGCTTTGAAATGTGTGTACCGCTGGCTGTTCTTTGTATGCACACATGTACAAGTAGACTGTCTTACCTGTTTGGTTTCTTCTAAGCATTTCTTTCAAACTGGATCCTTTAGTAACCTTTCTGCATAATCACTGTGACACTATTCAAGGTCTGGCACGTTCAGAGCACGGTTTTCAGCTTTCTTGCTTGACTGTTGATGTCCTTCCATTGCATGTGCATCTGTTCCGATGCTAGGAAGACCATCTTTGCAGTTTCATTAGCTGAATAAGTATTAGTTTTAAATTCAGTGGGAACTAAGAATTGTTGTTACAGCAAATATATAAGACAGGCCCTGGCTCTGGCTCTAAACAAGAGCATCAGTAAATTCTTCTCTTGGAAATGATTTTACTATCTAAATGTGATTTTCAATTTGAAATTAAACTCTGAAGTTAATAATTTTTCCTTGGTTGACCTAGTTTTGTGTTTCATTACAAGTGTAATGCACCTGGAAATGCATCTTAGTTTCACTGTATTTCATGACCTCACTAGGGTGTTGTAAAAATAACGGCAGTGAATATTGTTAAATGCCTATATATTATAGTAATAGGAGCCATGTAAGTGCCTTAGATAGATAGATAGACAGATAGCATTAATACATTAGAGATTTCCTTGAGAACACTAACCAGATTAAGTGCCAATGTTCTTCTATGTAGCAGTGTTAATTGCCAATTTTTGGCAGTTGCACAGGTGCTAATTACTTTTTAATAGAACCAATGGAAGAAAATTTTCCACTAAGCTTTTATGGATAATTATTGCAATTTTTTTCCTTCCAGGAGCTTGAAACTTTGTTCTTACAGTATCCATCAGATCTGTCTTGCAGATAAGTGGTAGCATTGTAGCATATGCAAGATTGTGTTCTATAGCTTTATACCATCCTTGTTTGCCTTTTAAATTTAAATTATTAGAACCTTCTCCTGTCAGAATAGTTTCAAACTCTTCAAACAGAGAGTTTGTACAAATAACATACGAAGACATTGCATAGTTTTGTTTAAATGCATAGTGTATTTACACAGTGCATTACATAACAGCCACATCTGTAGGGTCTTTCCACTGTAACCAGAGCTTCTGAAGTGAAGCTTCACAACATGAAGATTATATATAGAGGAGTGCTAGGATTTGATGTGCTAAATTTGCCAGTTTCTGTTTCTTTTCTATGGTTCATTCTCTCCTTATATATTGATGCTGTGTTCAAAATAGAAGAAATCATTGCATGAATGGTCTGAGAAATACAAGATACATGCAAGATGCAAAGCATTAAACTCAGTCAAAAGGTGAATGTGTGATTGCAGTTGGACTGAAACACTACTGGTGTTAGCTTATGTCACCCTTCTGTCAAGAGTTTGTCACAGTTCATTGGGATTTTGGTGTAGTACTCATGTTTCATAATTTTCTTAAAACAATATGTCATGCCTCTTCTGTGGTAAAGAGGCTAAACATTTCTGGTTTTGGCTGCAAAATCCCAGTGTAGCTTCAGTATTCCTCATGGGTAAAGTATCAGTGTTGGGCCCAGTCCTGTTTATTGATTATTTGGATGAGGGAATTGAGCCCACCATCAGCAGATTTGCACATGACACCAAACTGGGGGAAAGTATTGATCTATTGGAGAGTAGGAGGGCTCTGCAGAGGGACCTGGACAGGCTGGATCAATGGGCCGAGTCCAACAACATGACCAAGTGCCGGCTTCAGTGCTGCAGGCTGGGTACAGAGCAGCTGGACAGTGGCCAGGGAGAAAGGGACCTGTGGGCACTGATTACCAGCTGACTGGACATGAGCTGGCAGTGTGCCCAGGTGGCAACAAGGTCAATGGCATCCTGGCCTGTATCAGCAATAGCGTGACCAGCAGGACCAGGGAAGTGGCTCCTTCCTTGTACTCAGTGCTGATGAGGCCATACCTCGAGTGCTGTATCCAGTTTTGGGCCTCCCAATTCAGGAAACACGTTGAGATGCTTGTCCAGAGAAGAGCAGTGGAGCTGGGGAAGTGTATGGAGCACAAGTCCAATAAGGAGCAGCTGAGGGAGATTATGTCTGAGTCCAAACCATGACCTAACACCCCTTTGTCAACTAGGCCACTGAGTGCCACATCCAGGTTCTTCTTAAACACCTCCCAGGGACAGTGACTTCACCACCTCCCTGGGCAGTCCAATCAGGCACCCTTTTAATGAAGAAATTCTTCCTAATGTCCAATGTAAATCTCTACTGAGGCAGCTTTGTGTCCTTGTCCTGTAGCTGGTTGCCTGGGAGAAGAGACCTACCCCCACCTGGTTGCAGCCTCTTTTCAGGTAGTTGTAGAGAGTGATAAGCTCTCCCCCAGTCTCCTTTGGTCCAGGCTAAAAACCCCTCAGAGACCTTTTCCAGCCTAGTTGATTCTCTGATCAGGTCTTCAACCTTAGGAGGTTTCTTGAAGAGTGGTACTTTTAAACAGATTTAAATAAATACAAATTTAAAAGGATATTGAGGTTTGTATTGGTCAGAACACCATTAAGATAAAAGGTGTATCTAAAAGTAAGAGTGTTTTGGTGGTTTGTGTGCACATAGAGACAAGGTGTACCAATTCATCCACTCAGTGATGATTGAAGCACTGTTCACACAGTCCTCCACAGTGTATTTGGCTCCAAAATACACGTCTGACAAATCTGATTGTTTGAAAGATTACCAGAATTTGGACTTTTCTTTCTTTCTTTTTATTCGCACCATAATAATTTTCCAACTAGAAAGATGAGGAGAGACAGTGTTTATATGTGAAATATTAATCATAAGGATTTTGTTCTTAATGTTGTTATATGCAATGATTCCAACCTATAAATCTTAAATTATAAATTACATTATGATAGGAAATCATGATCACAGAGTAAGAAACCTGTTTTTATTTTTAATTTTGATGTTAGCAAGGGTGAAGCAATGTTTGCTTAGAGACCTATTAAGAAGCTCTATTAGTGTTCGTGTGTATATCAGGATAATGTGTTTATAATGTATGTAATGTAGTATATACTCATTCTCTTTTCTAGAGCTAGTTGATGTGCATTAATTGTTCCCCACTGCTTGTTTATCCCTTTCTACATGCTTATAATTACAAAAAAAACTCATCAAAACAAACAAAAAAATCACTTGTTTCTCTTTCATAATCACCTTCCCATTCCAAATCATCTTTTTTCACTGTCCTAACAATTTAGTGATTAAATAGTATCACAAGCCTTGCTTACAGTACTTTATGTGGCATTCATTTGCACATTTCAGGCATTTTCAAACTGCAGCTGCCTATGATTTTGATCAAGATGAAAAATATTGTTGTTTGCTTAAAACTTAATAAAATAAAACTGGAAATTACAAAATTTGTTTTGTTTTCTGAACTCCTTGTCAGAATGACAGCACTGTAATCAGTTAGTATTGAAGAATTTTTTAGTCTTTTAGGTTAGTTATTTAGACAGATGGAGTCAAATAAATAGATAGGAAGGAGAACAGCATGGAGAGAAATGGCGTCTAGGGAAAGGAGATCTATTCCAATGGTTGGAATAGATGGATGGTAGCTGAAATATCTGTGAAGTTACCGTGAGCTTTGTGTGTAACTCAGTTGACTGCTTCCGTCATTGCCTAGTGGTAGAAACAGTTACAGCTAGTTCAAAGACATAGTCTGAATAACCAGGGCAGGACTGTTGGGAAGATGTATAAATCTAAAAAGTTCAATTTACCAAGATCAGCCAGACATAGACATGGAGCAGGAAGGCATAAACACCTATCAAAACAGACAGATACAAAAAATCCATGTAAAATGGGGGATTAAGAATGATGCTTCTTATAAAGCACTCTACATTTTGTAGCAGCTTATTCCAAAACTCTCATTAATATCTGGAGGTTGGGCTAAATGGCTAGCACAGACACCAATAATGGTATCATCCTCAGCAGCTGTCTTCTGATAACTTTTAATTCTTTACTAGAATATTGCAGAATATTGGTACATGTAGAAGTTTATTTCTCAGAACAAAATCCTGACTGTGTGATCAGTGCTCACAGTTGGATGTAGTCCAAGGCACTCCTTTCAGTTCCAGGCACTCAAATCATGGACCCTCATTAGAGCCATCCTTCTGCACATTATCAGATCTGCTGACATCACTATTCTGGCACTTTTCCTGCAGTCTGTGTGTGGAATAGGGGTACATGAGGAAATTTGCTGTTATTTTTTGTGTAACATTTTAGATGTTTATTTGCCATTAATATACAACAGATTTTGTGATGTGTTTTTGGAAGTAGGATTCCTTTCTACTTTCAGAAACTTAGGGCATGCACAAAGGCCTTAATTCTGTATCAAGGCCATTACTGTTTCAGATATGATTTTGTCATTAATTTGAAGTTGAATTCAAAGGCAGTTTGTTTTTAGTTCCAATGAAGATATGAACCAGCTTATAGTTCTTAGAAGGAAGGATTTCTTGCAATAGTTAAATGCTGGAGTTTGTCACACATGAAATTTCAAGCCTGTAGGTAACATCAAAGTAAGGACAGGGGGTATGTTTCAATAACTGACATAGGTTTTTAAATCTGTGACTAATTTATTAGAACCCACTAGCATTGGGAAGTCTAAACTGCTGATGCCAAGTCTGAAGAAACCCTAACAGTAGTGCTAGAATTGATTGTGTTTCTGCTAATAGGTACTACATTCTCATTTTCTTTATCATTGTAAATTTATTAGGTATAAATCTGCTGCATATTTTTAAAATTATAATTTCAATAATTTTGGGAGAAGAGAATTAAAAATGTAAAATCATTTTGTAGTCAGAAGTCTTCTTTGATGGTTCAAAATCTGTGTTTCTCTGGTTTTGATGGTAACTACAAATTCTGTGACAAAGCAGCCACTTATGGACTGTTCTTTAAAAGACCCTTAATTAGATTTAGTCTTCCTAATTTTATCTCATTAAGTGCTAAATAGTTTGTCTCTACTGACTGTTTAACAGCCTGGATGATTTAGATTGTATACTTAGTCTTTTTTGGCCCTTGCCTGAGATAAGAGAATTACAATGGCTGTAGAGATTTCTTATTTTTTTAAATGACAGTTTGATTTTAAGGCAGTACTGAAATAATTTCTTGCCTTGTGAAATATTTTCCTTTTAAAAACGCAATAATTTATTATATAAAAGTTGAATTGCTATGAATATTATAAAAATAGATTCTGGGGATTTCTTCTTTTATTCTTACATTGCTCTGGTGACAGTAAGTCTACTTGATGACGAAGAAAACAGTCTTTGGGGGTTGACCTTGGGAGGCTATTAGCTGCTCTGTCGCTCTCCCTCTTCACCAGGACAGGAGAGACAATAAGCTGGAAAAGCTTGTAGATCAAGATGGAAAGAGGAAGTCACTCAGCAATTAACATCGCAGACAAGATCAAAATAATTGGGGAAAATAATTTAATTTATTTCCAGTTAAAAATGTAGAGTAGGGTTGTCAGAAACAAAGGCAAAACCTAAAACACCTCTCCCATACCTCTCCCTTTCCAAACTCAGCTTCACTCCCAGCTATTCTCTATCCTCCCCCCAAGTGGTGTGGGGGCATGGCAATGGGGTTGTAGTCAGTTCCTAACTTGTGGTCCCTTCTCCTATCTCCTCATGCACTTCTCCTGCTCCTGCTTGGGTCCTAATCATGGGATGCAGACCTTCAGAAACAGACTGCTTCAGCAAGGGTCCCCCATGGGTCATAGGTCCTGCAAGAAAACCTACTCCTGTGTGGGCTCCAGGCTGCAGCTCTTGCTGAGACCCTTCTCTGGCATGGCGTTGGTGTGGGTGGAAGCTTCTTCCAGGGCTTATTCACCTGGGGTCCTCGAAATGCTGCAGATGCATCTCTGCTCCACTATGGACTTCCATGGGCTGCAGGTTCCAGCTGCCTCACCATGGTCTTCGTCACGGGCTCTACGGAATTCTCAGATCCAGCACATAGAACACCTCCTTTCAGCAGAGCCTGTAGTGATAGGACAAGGGGTAATGGTTTTAAACTAAAGAAGGTCAATTTTGATTAGGTGTAAGGAAGGAGTTTTTCACATGAGGATGGTTAAACAATGGGATAAGTTTTTCAGATGGTAGATGCCTCATCTCTGTAAACATTCATGGTTAGGTATGACGAGTCTCTGAGCAATCTGTCCTAGTTGGAAATCTGTGTGATTATTGCAGGGGAATTGGACTAGCTGACCTTTAAAGGTGTCTTTTGACAATTGGTGATTCTATGATCCTGGCTGCTGAGCTCATCTGTGCACTGTGGTGGGCCCGTTGGAGCTGGCTGGAACAGATGTGCTGGCATAGTCTCTGCTCTCAGAGGCCACCCTACAGCTCACCTGCCAGTGTCTGGGAAGCTGGCACAGCACAGAGGCTAAATTGAGTGTACAGCTGAATAGGGGGCACCTCTGATGGACAGGACACCCCCATACTGAAGGCAAGATGTGGTGCAAGTTCTTGTCCGAATTAGGAGATACAAAACTCTTTTAGACAGTTTCATATTTAGAATTAGGAGATACGAAACTGCGAGTTCCACTGGTGACTTAGGAATATGTAAAGGTTGTGATTGTTTAATTTAAGTGTTCCCTCTTTATGTGGAAAAAAAAATTGGAATCATGTCTTGTAAATGGCATGCATTATTTCAGTTGCATTATTACACTGCTTTGCATTATTAGAGTTTATATTGTTGATCTAATTCAAAACAATATGGAGGCTCTAAGATCTTTGCTTTTGCTGACTAATGGAAAGTCTGCTAGATCAGTAGCTGAATAATGCAAATTTGAAGTATTCTCAGCCTGCTGCGTTGATACATTTCATTTTGGTTTGGTTCAAGATTTTTTTTTCCCTATCTTCTTCAGTGGTGTTAGTGTTATAACACCCTTGGTAATTTTTTCATAAATATTTTCTTCTTGATATTTAATACCATTATAGTTTTGTTTTTTGATTAAAATGTTAACAAAACTTTGAATTTTAATTCACAGTGAATTAGACATCTTTAGTGTTTACAGTTTCATCTTCAGGAGGACATTTGGGTTGAGGTTGCTGTAGGTGAGAAGCAGGTTTAGACAAATGCTTTATTGCAGCTTCAGAGGGACATTCCAGGTTTCCTTCAGGAAGGAGCTTGTACTTTGAAATGTGACATTCAGCATTGAACTGATGGCATTATGCCAGGAGCTAAGAGACTTTCTTAGGGTATGAAGCTCATTCTGACTTGCCTGAAATGTTATCTATTCTCCAGAGACAGAAGATTGTTGTTATTAGTATAAAACTACTATTTTAATAGGTCTGATAATAATAAGCTGTTAATAATAAGCTTGAACAACATCAGATTCAGTCCTTATAAGAAAAACATGGACATCTTACAGGAAAGAGAAGTTAATATTAAATCATTTGTGTCACATTTCTTTCCAAAAAAAAGTGATTTTTAAATTATTTTGTGACTGAAATTAAATTTGATTGATAATTAACTGATTTTAGAGTCCCCTAACATCAGCATGGTCAGGCAGAAGTATCTGGAGCAGTAGAGGTGAGGAGAACTTACAGCTAGAAGCTAAGTCAAAAGTCAAAAGTGTGTAAATTTCAGAAATAGACAAGAAGTGGCAGTTATAAACCTTTATGCGTGACTCCATGAGTCCCTCACTTGAGAAGTATATATAAAGTATTTTCTGTTGAACAAGTACACTATTTTTTTATTCATTGAATGTGTTTATCTTGTGATCAAGTACATGCTACAGTATGTCATTCAGAGAAGCAGATCTGAAGTACTGAGTTATTCCAGACACTGGATGGGATGAGGACAGGCAAATGAAATGATCTGAGCCTTTTAAAATTCTGAGATGGGAAATACTTTGGTTCAGGAGGAAAAGGAGAAGTGAAAACAGCAGCCTAATTTTGCTTCAGGGGCAACCAGAGCTTCTTCAGTTTTGTATGTGTATTTACCTTGATGCTTGGAACAAAATACTGAGGCTTGTGGATGGAATAAACCCACACAGCTGGGTGATGAAGGGAAAGGATGCTTCAAACAAATAGTTTGGGGTGTAAAATGATTTATATTACCTGGTTATCTATCAGGACCATATTCACCAGATGCTGTAGAAGAATGTCCTTGCTGATTTGCATTGTGACAATAAGGCAAAAATCAATGGATGAATATTAACTGGAAGCGCAGGAAAACAGAATTAATCAATATAATTAGTTCAGTTGTGGCTTTTTGAGTATTTTGTTGGAGTAGATAGAAGGAAGATAATGTTTTCCTGCAGATATATCTAGCCTACCTCTGTGGGATGTCATTGGAGAAAGGTCATAAATTTTCATTTGAAAATTTAACACTGTGGAATAATCACAGATACGCTACTACTGCTGTTCCTGCTGCAAGGCTGAGAGAAAGCTCACAGTGGAGGATGGGGAAGGGAAAACAAAGCATGTAAGGCTTGAAAATGTGATCCACTAGAGAGGAAATGCGTTCAAAAAGACTTTTTAAATCAGCCATCTTACCTGCAATGTTGAAGGTAATTGAGGTAAGTTTATCTTCTTCAAGGCCTGGGAAAAGGATGTTGCAATAAGCTCTACACTTGCTGCAAGATTTCTACAGTCAGACCATAACAAGATTTTTTGGCCTGTGATCTTTATGAAAACTTTTCAGCAGGGTATATGAACAAGAGTGTCCAGTGTAGTACACAGATGTTACAGAAAAACATAACAGCGCTGCCTTTTCTCCATCAGTAATCACTCTGTCTTGAGGAGTGGAAGCCTGTATTTTACACTGACTGCAGAACCTGTCTCTAAGAGCAAGTGATTGCAGCACAGCAAGAACTGAAGCTAGAATGCGATTGATGGCTTACCTGCTCCCACTTAATTAATAAGCCAGAAATTGCAGAGGACAGAAGACATCACTGACTTTTTTTCCCCACTGTTTACCCACCACAAAACTATAAACTGCAGAACTTTTCTCTCTCAAACCTGGCCCAACTCTGTTTTTGCAAATAATACAGTCCCCAAACACTCCAGCTCCTTTACTGTGTTTTTTGCGCTCTCAGATTCCTCAAGCTTAAAAGCAATAACATATTTTGTGATTTCTGTTGTCTGGTTTTCTTAAAATCTCCTACCCTCAGTCTCAATGTCAAGTGTCATTCCTGGCACCACTTTCATGGTGGGTGAATGCCAAGGATTTCAAGACCTCTAGTAACCAGTGCAGTAGTACCTTTGCAGCAAAGATCTAAGGAATTTGAAGAGATGTAAGTGCATCTATTCAAATGCACTGTTTAAACCCCCTCTTGTTCAAGCCATTGGTGTGAATTTTGAAGGCTTTTTGAATTTTAATGGTTGGTTTGGTGGGTTTTATTTCAACTCCTTATTCCAAGGTAAAGATATCCTGTGTGTTCAGGCAAGTAGCACATTTTTGCACTAATCTTACCAGTTCCTCTTCTGGTGTAGTGCCACACCTCAGGTCTTTTGGTCACAGATCTCAGAAGCACCCCTGCATTGCCAGTAAATAATTCCAACAGACTGTGAAGAGTTCCCCTGAAGGAAGAGAGACGGAATAACTTATGTCAGGATCATTTTAAGAGTTTTAAAGCTATGGTCTTTGGAGGAAGTTGTCAGATGGGGCAAGAAAACATCCAGCTGTTATCATCACAGTTCTGCATCATTTAAGGTTTCTGCAGGTGAAATTCATGAGCCCCCTGGATTGTATTTGTAAGTGACTTATGTGTCAGGTTGTATGCAATATGTGTTTCTGGAAGATTATTTTACAGATCCTAATTTTCTAAAACTCTTACAACGTACCATTAGTATCTTGCCTATATGAAGGCTGTTGTTTTTCTGATCTTTGTGCTCCAACTTTACAAATATCTTGTATGTTAATTGTACATTTGATTTTTTTCCCATTTCTCAGGTAGTGAAAGAGATATATTAAAGTACTGTGCATTTTCTAGGTTTATTTGTGTGTATGCAAGATCTTTTTCTTGAATCTATTGCTTTTGCATTATGCAGATCAGTTCTGAGACATCTCGTCTTTATCCAAAGGCTTTAAAAAAACAAAATAAAACCAAAAAGACAGACTGAAATTTTGTTATTGAACAAGCATCAGAAATAAATTATGCTTAGCTCCAGTGATTAACCAGAATGTATGTAGAGCTTAAACTGGCCATTATGCTTTTTTTTTCTAAACCATGCAGGCATGATTTCTCCTGTGAAACTCCTTTTAAATTAGTTATTGCTCTAAGTATGTCTTTGAGGGGGAAAGTGTTTTTCAGCATTTCAATGTGTTTGCTGCATGACTGATGCAGCCTGATATGACTTATCACAACATGACTTGTCATCAGAAAAAAGCTGAGAAAACAAAAGTGAGTTCCTGGAAGCTAATGCTAAGAAAAGAAGTTCTAAGGGCAGAGCAAGAAAAATGCATGCTTTTAAAAATGGCTCCTCTTTTCTTCCCCTTGTTCTCTTTCACATAAAGAAAAAAAATGGCTAGCTAATAGAAACTTGTCAAATAGTAAACTTTTAGATCAGTTATTGGATTTAGAGGCTATTATCTAGTTATCAGACAAAGAGAAAAAAAGATATTGCTTTCATTCTTTTTTTAAGAGGCGGGGGAGAAGGGGACAGGCATTAAACTGTTAATAAAGGAAGAAAGCTGATAATGAGCGAAATAACTGTGGAGGTTGTTTTGTTGCATTTTTAGCAACCCCTTTCAATAGTTGGAAGGTTGAAAACATTTATTTTTAGTAACCTAATGTCTCAAGATTGTTTTTTAGCATGCAATTTTTATTATGTTTTTTATAATTAATTTTATAAGTTTCTATTTTTACAGCTGCTGTTTTTCAGCTAAAGAACTTCATGGAAGTCAAAAATAAAATACAATTTAGAATAGTCTTTATGGTTAAATAGAAACATTTAGTGAATTTCTACATATTTAACAATGTGAACACATGGAAGAGCATAATCATTTTACTGAAGTTGTACTGCTAAGCTCTTGTATGGCAAGATTAGAAGACAGTGATTAAAGCATTGTTAATTGGTGTCTATAATTAATTTAATTCTGTATTTAATTTGGGTAGAATGAGTTTATCTGAATGGTAGTTACACCAAAAACAAATTTGAAGCATTTTTGAAGTTATTTCCAGACCTCCAAATATTTAATGGGGGAAAAATTAGTGCAGCTACAACCTATCACACCTGTTTTTATGTTTCAAAACATAGTCTGTGCCCATGTGGCATGTATTTAATATAATTTTTGCTGGCTTTCTGCTATTTATGTCACACAAATAAGGTAGGATTCTAGTGCAATGGACCACTAATAGGAAGTTGATATGTAGCACCATAACTTCAGAATGAGTGCTACATTATTTTAGCCAGCTACTTTCAGTTCAGGATGGGAGAGAGAGCATGAGTGGAGACAGTAGTCCAAATCTACCAGAAAACTGCTGGTAGATGCAACGTGAAGTCAGTAACCAACATATATATGTTAGGCATATTTTGTGCATTATGCAGTTGAATGCATAAAGTTTCTTTTCCTTCAAACAGACAGTGGGCACAGAGTACAAACTGGCAGCAGGGCAGGGAAGGTGGGGATTGGTCCAGCTGACTTATATTCACTCATGTTTTAATTTTTGTTGTCATTGGATCCTGAAAAATGTGAATATGAAATTTTCATGGTTCTGTTTTTTTTTATTTGGTGGTTTTATCAAGATTCAAGCACATGAATCTTCATTCATGTGTTTGAACTTTATTAGAATCACTCCAACAGAGAGACTAATTTTATTATGTATCACTCACCAGCATTTTCTAATTATATATTTTACTATAAAGTTTGTAATAATATAATATTTCCTAGTTGCTCTTCAAATACGGAGGAAGAACAGCAAGAAACTTAAGACATAGTTTAGCAAAATAGCCTGTATAAGAAATATTTTTTCAGTTCCATTTCCTTTCCGTGCTGGAATTTGTGTTATTTTCTAGTTAAGGGAGTTAAAAGAAATTGTCTTAATACTGTTTGATAATCCTTTCTGAATTAATTCAAAGTGACCTAATATACTAAAGAGCATGTGAATCACTGAGAAAAAATTAAAAGTTGCCTCTTTCAATGGATATTCTCCTTGTTCTCTGAGTATATCTTTTCTTAGTGAAACTTACCACCTGCCTACTAACTTTTAAGGCGTTCTAGTGTATCACTTGTTAATGATTGCCTTGAAACTTTCACTAGATTCAGAGTTACTAAGGATAAAACCCAAATAGTACAGATGGGTCCTTTTACTTATGTAGTGCAAGTGCAGTATGTCAGCTCTAGAAATCTTATTGAACCATATAAATAAAATAAAATTATTTTGGGCTAATGTTTAGTCAGTGTTCTGTGAATAACATGGAAAAGGTACCTAACTCAAAATTAGGAATAAATTGTTATTGAATTTGCATTGGGGAAATGAAATTATGTTCTGATATAATGTGAGTTAATTTGTTCATTGAGACTCCCAGCATTTGTATTTCCAGCACTGTAGTAGAAATTCGTTGGGTTTTTTTGCAGCTGGGAGGTTTTTGCTTTTGGCTGTATTGCTGTTTTGTAGTTGGCAGCTCAGAAAGCTCAGGCAGTTATTTCCCCCCTTATGAACATGTTCCTTCGTGAGCTCTCTGTGACTTCTCAGCATGACTGTAGCCAGCTTAATTTGGTTCTGTGAAATAAGCATCACCACCATGTGAAGCCAATGACTCTTGCAGACAAATATCACTAAGAACTCTAATAAAAAACAATAAACCTATGAAAAAGTCTCACCTAGAAATATTGGTTGTTTCCAAGTATTTTAAAGTGTGATTGTTCTTTCTCATATTTTGTCTCTGTGCAGAACATGTATGTAGGAAATGCTTTTTTTCCTCCCTGAGGGTTTCATCTAGCTTAAGGCAGGGATAAAAAAGAGAGGGGATATGGAAGAACATGAATGAAATACAAACACAGCTTTGAAAGCAACTTACGTGATTTTACTTGTCCAAGTGTTTTAACAGAGGTAAGCCTCCCTTTCCTTTCTAGTTTATATATCTTACCGTATGAGTGGTATCTTGTTTCTTCAATTACCCTTCCTCATGTTTTCCTTGAAATGGATAGAAAATGTTTGTTCAGAAAATACATTTCAGCTTGCTGGAGTGGTTTGACAATTTTTATGTTGTAATAAGTAGTGTTTGAAAGCTCAGTTTAGGAACCATCTGCAAGTATATAATTTATTTTCAGATGTACATAAATACTCATAAAAACTACCTGGTTTATTCATTTAAACAGCCATCTTAGGCTCATCTTACTTATTTCATCACTGCATATCAGTTGGGCAATTTGGAAAATGTAAGATCTCTTGGAAGTGCTTAAGCAATTTATTGAGTGTAACTTTTTTTTTTTAAATGTGACTGACAGTCCTGAGTAGCTGTGATTCTATGATCTTTTTTTTATGTGGCTGATGAATCCCACCTCTGGTATGCTGAAGTGATTTAGTCCAGTCAGTTGCATGTTCCTGCTGGTGATCATCAAGTACCCTTTTCCTTTTAAAATGTCATTAGTTTTTTTCTGCACTAAATTTCACTTAAATGCATATAAAAGGGAAGTCTGAAAAATCCTCTAGTTCTCTAGTACTCAAAAAAAGTCTAAATTATTGTGATAATTAAAAACATCTATCTTGAGGCAGAGATCCCTATGCAAAAATCTTTAGCCCTCCAGAGCAAGATTTCCAAACTTGCATCATAAAAGGTGAATAATCAGGCCTAAAGAAACAGTGTTATTTGAGAAGAGGAGGAAAAGGAATCTGATTGGAATACTTGGTGTAAGCCATAAAGGCAAAATTGCTGTCTTCCACAGAACACTGAATATGAATCCTGGCTGTTTTAATGCCCTCCTGGTGGGGCTTGCTGAGGCAGGCAGCTGTACAATGTGCTTCTTTTTCATCCCATATATGTTGCCTGAGCTTAATTGAGGAACTGATGAACATCAGCACGACCTGATGTTCATGGAAACAGTGACAGGTTTCTTCCAGGATTTCACTTGTTCCATGCATAGGGTTGACCACTATGAGAAATGATGATGCTGGGTGAGGATGGTGTGCCTCAGGTGTCCTCTGTCTCTTACCTACCTGGCTTGGCAGTGCTCTTCCACAGCCCTAGTGCAGTTTGTTCATCTGCAAAGGATGTGATGACATACCAAATCTACAGGGGGTTGCATAGGGGGCTTTCTGTGTGGAATTTCTGACTTGCAAGTCAACAAGCAGGCAGACCTTGCACAACATACTTCCAGGCAGGTTTTTGATCTCCTGATTTGCATCCATTATTCTCAATGTAACTGGAAGCGTTGAAGTTTTGCATCCTCTTAGGATAAGAAGTTTTGGCAAAAATGTTCCATATGTTACAAAATGTGCACAAAGATAGGTTCTGCTTAAATTTCCATATGCTCCCTGGGCAAGCCAGAGCACTTTTGAGAGAGTTGCTCTCAGAACCAAAGCTGTGTTCTTCACAAAGCTTATGGAATTTCCAGTTTTCTGCTCAGCAATGAATAGTGTTCTGTGTTACTGTTCATGGAGTGCTGTTTTAAGTGGTGTGGTTTGTTGGGTTTTTTTTCAGGTTCTTTCAGTATTTGAAGTAGAATGACATCATCTGGAATCTTTGTAATTCCTGATTTCTTAATACATACATTTAAGAGAATGTGTGAGCTGGAGAGTGGTGAAAGAAAATTTGTTTAGACATATATTCATCATTCAGAAATATGATTAGAGGCAGGTTAGCAGATAGAAACTGAAGGGTTCTGTCTGTGCAACCAATGAGTGTTTTACTATTTTGTCTCTTCACAGAGTACTGCAGATGTTCAGTGCTTGATTTAAAAAGTTAGGGAAGGAAAGGATAAGAGCCATAACTAAAAAGGATTTATTTTCTGAAAACAGTTTTTATTTTTTTATTCCTTCCATTGATCCTGTATAAGGGATGCTGACTACCTTCAATGTAATATTAAATAAAATGGATGAATCTTTCAGATGTTCAGTGTTTCTCAGAGTTGCTATATGTGATTTCCTTTCCTCTCTTTTAATCTCATATGATTTTAATCTTTTATTATATTAGTGGTTGTTTCTGAGATACAACTGTTAATAGTAATTTTGAAGAATTATTAGAATTATTTTTTTCTTAGGTTAATAAGCATCTTAGGAGTGTTCTGGCCTCTTTGACCAAAGATGCATAGGTAAAAAAAAGGTATTTTTGTGCCTGAATACCTGGAGACTAGCTTTGTTCTAGGGTATTTTTTATTTAAGGTTTTGGAAATATGACATGACTTCCAGTAAGTTGCCTTTACATCATCATAATTTTTCATCTTACTTAATAGAATCTGTTTTTTTCTTAAAAATGAAAAAGGTAAACTTGCTTTTCTCACTTCAGAGAATCTGCTTTACCTTAATTAAACTTCAAATGGCATGAAACTAGGGAAATAACCATTAATTTGTTCCTTTCACTACTGTCTTTGTTGGCCATGAAAAATAAAAATATTTATTTGCCTTAAACTTGTTAGTTTCCAGGGCTTCAGCTGTGCGGTGAATATGTAAGCAGTTCTAGTATGGGTCAATATTATCTAAATTTCACAGATATTTAGAATACAGAAGTTTCTTCATCATTCTTTGCTCCTTATTTTAAAATTGTATTCTAAAATACTATTTCATTAAAAATGCTCCACAATTTCAATTTGATATCTTGTAAATGAAATAAATGGGGTGAAATTTGGTACATCCTAATTATTTGTCAGGGAGGAGTAGGGATTTCAAACTTGGTGAATAAATAAATAAACTTAATAAATTAAAATTTGTAAAAATTTCAGCACTTGGTAATTAGCATTTTGGTAGAGAAGAAATCTTCTGCAGATTAGTGGACTGTCAGCATATATGTTAATTCAAGTTTAAAGCCATGATGATGGCCCTGCTTCAACAGGGCACTTGGAACAGATGAGCCACTGTGATTCCTTCCAACCTTACCAATCCTATGATTTGCAAAATAATTTCAATTATGTTCACGGTTTGTTTGACACTCATAATGAAGAGAAAGTCTTACTGATCGATTCCAGTACTCACTACTCTTCTTCCTCTGTAGGTGTATTTGTGAATTAATTTCATTACTATTTGTTACGTTTTATGTCTTGGCATATTTTATTCTTTGGAAAAGATCTGTAAACAAAAACAGTGTTTGTGTGAAAGGATGAATATCAAGCCTTTTTGGTGAAGTATACAGTCTCATTTGTTTTTCATAGGGCAAGACATTGGGAAGCTTGGCAAACAAGCATAACTTAATTTGCTTTCAAAGAAGTGAATGCCTCTTGAAGTGAAAAGACCCACTCTGCTGCAGATCTAAAATTAGATTACATATTTTATACTTAAAGCTGGCAAAACAGAATTGCTTCATGGTAAGTGCCATTTCGTTGATATTAAAATTATTTTAAAAATCCTTCTTATGTGGCGTTTTTGGTTAAATTTAAGTTGAGATTAAATACTTTAGACCTTATAGTCCTGTTCTCTGATGGATCTCTGTATTATTTTTTTATCTCAAAATAAAAATAAAGGGAAGTGAAGAAGTTACTGGAAAACTGATCCTTGTCAAACCCTGTGAAAAATTTTTACTTATACTTTTATATATTTTTTATACTTAACATTTATACTAGACATACTTACATAACTGTCATACTTACATTTCTATTTTCACCTTGGCTTTATTTCAGGTTGTCTCAGGTGACACTAGAGACTCGGGAAGGCTTAGTCTGTTAAAACATGCTACCTGTGAGTTGGGTGACACAGGAATGAGGTCCAGCCAAGACCAGGCCAAGGCAGGGGCAGTTATAGGATGCTGCACTACTTAGCAGTTTGGTTGCTTCTGATCCTAATGGGAGCTTTCCAGAGAAGATGTGGCAGGTCTATTGAGTTGACACTGCAGCTTTAAGCAAAATACTGTGGTGTTCGGTGCAAGATAATCATATCTTGCATTGTCTGTACTACCGTACAGCACAGTTTACTGATACTGAAAGCAGTCCTCCTTCTAATCTTGATGGGAGTTGAAAAAACAATGCATCAGATGGGTGTGCCCCTTAATTCAGGCAAGTCTTTTCAGGTATGATGCTTGTCCCAGTCTGCTTTTCATGGTGAAAGAAAATTAGATACAAACATGCCATGAAGGCAATTCCACACCTACTTAATACTGTCTTTCTAGAGATCTCTTCCACAAAAATTTTTTTCTTATTGATTTAGCTTCCTGAAAATTAGTTTGTTGTTTCATAACAATTCACATTTTGAGCATTATTCCACTTAGCAATGGCAGAAGAGAAAGAAATTGAAAATGTACAGGTATAGTATTTTACAGCTTTATTGCTGTTTGTCTTCAGCAAATGCTGGTTTTGCTAGTGGCTTTCTTGTTTTATAGTCCATTTTCCCTTAACCCTCACATCACTTGTCAAACACAGATTTAAACTAAGACAGCTTGTTTTCCTCAAGATGGTTCTCTTTAAACCTTTTTTGATATGCTGAGGCAGATATCTGAATGGATTTCCCGTGCCACAGCTTGAGCATGAGACTGATTTAGTGACAGAAAGTGAGTCATGTCAGTCTTGCCTGAAATATATAGTAAGCATCTAGATGACCTGCTTTACCCAATGGTTCTATTGTGATTTACCAAAACAATTCTTAAAATAGATAATATGTAATTTTAACTCTCCTCTAAATGATACCTTTGCCAATTTAGAGAACATTAATATATCCCCTCCCAGTTTATTGATCAGCAAATCAGGTGTCACATCTTGGAGAGACTTCATTAATTTAATGGCTTCCATTATATATATATATATATAAAGTAGGACTTCAGGGTGGAAAAAAGAAGTTCTTGCCCAGTTGAAATATGTGGGATAGCAACAGTTCCTAAATACTATCATTAATCACTTCTCCGTTTTTAATCTAAATACAGCAAAGTGTGGATTACACTTATTACTTAAAAATAATCATAAACCTGTGAATAGTAATCATGAAGCCTCGGTGAACAGACTATAATGTATATGGAATATATAGTTAATGCAATTACTCCGTATTAGTATAATTACTTCATATATGTAGACATGGTATTGATTTATAAATGAATTAGTACAGTTCTGCAAGACTTTATCTCAGAGATGCTATATGAAAAACACCCCAGTTAGACAGATGCTTGGCTTGTGTTTATCATTGACACATTTTAGGTTTGTACAAAATCATCTACATAACATTGATTCTGGTCAAATCACTATATCATGTCACTTGACTATAGGTGCACACTATGTGTGTGAGGCACTAAGGCCTATCTGCCATAGTTGTGCTTCCACAGCTTGTTAATTTTCTTGATTTGTCAGAAAGGAGCTCATGTAAATAATATATTATTATTTATAAGGCATAAAAGTAAGTTGACTGTGCATTTAAGAAGTACCTAAAGCCCACCAGAAAACAGACTACGTTTTTGCATCTTATGGGTTGGATACAAGAATGTGAGGTTCAAAATACTAACACAAAATAAATAGAAAAAAAAGGTAATTCTCTCTAGTGTGAGAATGCATTGCATGGCTTTTAAGTTTATCTTCTCAAGAGTTGAATTAATAATGGAATTTCTGTCATGCAAGTTCATTCAAACATCTCAGAGAGAGGATGAAGTGCTTGCTCTATCACTTGCTTTGCTCTTTAAAAAACAAAGAAACAAGACTAACCATCCAGCCAAGCAAACAGTTAGCAAGAAAGACAGAATTTTCAAAATATTTGTTTTAGTTTAAGTGAAAGGAAGGATGTCACTGTCAGCTTGGCTGGGCTTTACCTGGGTACAAAAAACACTGTATTTGAAACTCAAATGTTTTGAGAATTAAGTGTATACCAGTACTAAATCCCTTACTTTTTCAGCTCCTCAGAGTGTAATATAAACCTTTTTTATATTTGAAAACAGAGAATTGTGACCTTTAGAAAAACCTGAGTTCAAGAAGTACAAAAAATTATATTAAAAATGTAAGGCTTGTTACAAATACAGGAAGAAAGGCATCCACTTTGGAAGCTGATGTTTACATAAAACTTCAAAATGTTACACTGGTATTTCTATGATAATTAATTAACATCATGCCAGGGGTAATCATAATTCAAATGACTTGTGTGTTTCCTTTCTAACTGCTGTATTTTGTCCTTTTTAATACTTGATGACTTTCATCTAGCCAACAGCCCTTCTGAAGATATTTTTGGTGCAGTACTTGATGAAAATAGATCACTGTTTTTTGTAGAATCCCCTTTAGATTTGTATGGGTTGTTTTCCTTTTCCACACCTCTACAAAGACTTTTCTATAAATTGTCTCCAGAGCAAGTCAGTAGCCTTGTAAGACTTTTTTAAAGCCTATTATGGCATACTAGATGTGTTCTCAAGTGCTTGTAAGTAAAGCTGATTTGAGGAGACCAATAGCATAGAATCAGGTCTTTCATGACATTAGCACAATGTTGCATTGCAAAATGGAGTCCTGTACACAGCTTTCTGAAGCAGTGGAAACACTAGGTAATTATAAACCTCACTTGTGTACTGTAGAAAAACCTTCAACCTAGACAAACTCTTTGTGTAATCATAAAAAGCATCTGACATTTAATTTATTTTCTTTTAATGTTAAATAAATTTTCTTTTAATTTAAAACAATTGGATCATAATTTTAGAGGTGGCATGCTGTTTTTTTTAAAATGGAATGGTCCTTTGATGTCACCAAAAGGTAAAACCAAAAAGGTCTGGGCATTACATTATCTGGAGGAAATCCATTGTTTATGAGGGAAGTAAGTAACTGGCATTGTTTGTTCCTCCTATTGCTTATGGCATTAGAAGATTTAAGGGCAGCTTGTTCCTTTTGCCAGAACTGAAATAGAAACCACCAACACACGACTACTTCAACTGGGGAAGGAGGTTGGGGATGTCTGGTGAAACGAGCTGCTCACAGCGGAGTCAGCCAGAGGGTTAGACCAGTCTGCCTGAGGCTTCATCCTGAGGATCCACATTCTCTGGCACAGTCCCTGTGCCAACACTTGCATGTCCTCCTGGGTAAGGGTTTTCTTACAGTCAGTCCTAGCTTGTCATGTTCTAATTCTTGCAGTTGTCTATTTGGCCTGTAGTGTTAATGAAAAGTATAGTCAGGCAACAATAATGAAAATAGAGTATTTATATCACCAGAACTCAGCTATTATTAATAATGGACCTAATAAATTTAAGATAGTCAGCAAGAGTGTCTTTTTCTGTCTTGACATCCACTTACATGCATACATCATCCTCTGATACTCATTAAATAATTGCAGTACTTAGAGGGTTACTGTTTCTTTCAATGAAAACATCACAGCTTGATCTAAGCATTAACTATATCTAGCAGCAGGAGCTGACAGTGCAAGTAGGATTCTTAAATGTGTTAAAAAGAGGTTTGAAACACTAAAGTTTCAAAGGGAAAGTGATATGTTAGAAATTACTCGTTTGGAAGACAGTATCCAATTCTAGGTTGCTTTTCAGAGTGGAAAAAATCAAGTGACTGAGAGGATCAGCAAAGATAGAGAGCCATTAGAATGTCTAGTGTGCAGTGAAATTTGCTACATATGAAAGCGGAGATTTCAAAGAAAATACTGATCAGGCTGTAATGAACAAAACAGCCTGGCTGGGACACTTGGCTCGAACTAAGTGCTGACACTGAAATGTTAATTAGCTAATTGCTCCTGGGAATCACCTACACTCCCACCCACACTAGGACCGGGATGCAAAATAATCCAGTGGAATCATGGGAGGGGGTTTTGGGGATGAAAAACACCCCAAAATGAACAAGAGGGGCACAGTGGAGGGGGATGGATGGGTGTGCAGGTTGGGGAAAAAGGAACCCCATCCCTATTCTGTGTTTGACCTGTCACCATAACCTGCAGAGGACCAGACTGGAGTGGGCTGTGGGAAGCAGGCACCAGGAATCAGACACTTTTCTTGGTGTTACCAGGAGGGAAGGAGAGGGATAGCTGCTGCTGGACCTCGGCAGCAGGTTCTGCACATCCCCCCACCCTTCGGCTACCAGTGTGCCAGGAGGAAAGGAGAGAGGACGGTCTGCTGATCAGGACTGCAGATACAGACTGGACACCTCTTCACCTCTGGCTACCAGTGTGCCACAGAGACTCCAGGGACAGACTCTGCAGCCTTCTCACCCTTCGGCTGCCAGAGGAAGCTACAACACCCCCCTGCCGAGCTGACTTTTTAATAAAGAGCTGAACATTAATAAAGGCATAGACCCTGTTCACTTCAAGGATTTGGGTGAAACATGCAAATTGTGAATGCTTATGAAAATGAATGGGTCCTTTTTCTTCTGTTATACAAAGAATGGAAATTATTATGGAATAGAATTACTTATCTGTATTTTGGGTCTGCCTCAGTGGGTAGTTACTAGGCAGGTATTTTATTTTCAGTGCTTTATTTATTCAGTTGATTCATTTATTTGGTCTTCCCATATATGACTAGTTGCTGAATCTAAAAACAACTAGGTGTATCAGTTTCTATGATCCATGTCATAAATGTAGGACTGTGTGGTACTGTAAAAAGTGGAGGTGTTCTAAAGGCAGGATTTTTCTCTTCTGTTTAGCATGCTTACAAACTTGTACCTGAGAACAGAGTATCAGGTGTAATATGATCAAGCGTGGCATGTGCAATGCACTGCAGAACAGTACTATTACAAACATTAGATCTCTTTTGTACATTTTAACAACACTGAAAGCACAACTATGGTTTTTGACCATTGTGCCAGTGTTGATCTGCACCTCATACATTAGCCACTCGCTAGATTTGTCAGGATTTCAACTTCTGGACTCTTGCATGTTTTTAAAATCTGTGAAGCCTGTGAAGCCCCTGTGGGTGCTGCCTGTCCTTGCTGCATCCTCTAGCCTTGCCCAAGGGCCTCTGTCTTTCATCCTCGGCAGCCTCTGGCTGCAGGGTCATGGGGTAGCCTATGGGCAGGGAGCTCAGAAGGGGCTGAGGAGCAGACCAGGGGGCTGAGGGAGGGAGGGAGGGAGGCAGGGAGGGAGGGAAGGATCCTGCACAGCTTCAGGCCTGAGCCACCACTCATTTGTCCTTCAGGGAGAATGTTTCCTTCAGGTTGGTCCTAATGCTTTCTGTTTTCTGAGCTTGTTCTTACAAGCTCTCAGAAAAAAGCATTATACCCTTGATAACTCAGCTACCTCAGGTTGCTTAAAAGAAGCAGGATGGCTGCTGTGACAGTGTTGGAAACAAAGTTTTAATAAAAGGCAAAAATTAAAAAGCTCTTTACAGAGAAAAACCGAGTTGGAGTAAGAGGAACTTGCTCCTGCTAAATCCACTTCTCAAAAGTGATTAACATCTTTTGTTCTCTTCTTTTTCTAGGGAATTGCTTAGGCGGGACTTTTTGGCTCCTGTCCAGTTAGCTGTCTTTTAAGTTTGAGGTGAGGTCCCCAAGGTCATATGAGGTGTCTTGTAACCAAATTGAGGAGAGAAACTTCTGGGCTTTTTTCCTTTTTAAGAGGACAAAGGGTAACTTGTTTACTCCATCAACAGGGGCTGCATTCCCACATGGTCCCAGTCTCCTCTTCCCCTCACTGTCCTGTCACACCCTGCTGAGACGAGTTCAGCTCCATGACAGACCTAAACAGGCCCTGAAGGGGTTTGGTACCCCTGGAGCTGCCCCTCTCTCCAGGCTGAGCCAGCCCTGGTCCTCCAGCCTCTCCTTACAGGGAAATGCCCCAGCCACAATCTTGGTGTGCCTCCACTGAGCTGCTTACTGTGATTTATCAGTGTTTCCTACTTGTAACAGGTGCCAAACTGGACTCAGTGGTCCAATGGGTGGACTCAGGGGTCCAGTGGGTGCTGAGTAGAAGCAAGGAAATCCTGTTCTTTTTATAGAAGATGTGGTTGCCTTTGCTTCACATCCAAACCATTGATGAATAATGCTCTTTCCTGGAGTTGCACTGAAGACACATGATTCAGATGCTCAGAGCAGTGGATTAAAACAATAGATGTTTTACCACCATCATTTACCACCACAGCATTATCTGTACCTATTAAGAAAAAATATTACGGTGAAAATCATATATCCTAAGCACAACACTTTATTCAACATTGTTTTGTCCTCTTAAGACTATTGGAGTTTTGTGAAGATGTTGCTAGAAAACTTTCCCACAGCTTGGGTTACTGAAAGTATTCACAGAAAATAAAGAACTTGGGTTTGGTAGTCTTGCAACTTTTTTGCTGATTATCTGGGAACAGCAGCTGCAGCATCTGTTCTGAGTCCAGACAGTCTTCTCTACCTGGTGAAACTCTCATATAGAGTAAACTGATTCAGTTAGTGAAAAGACAGTAGTTGTTCTGTAGCACAAATGGATGCCTTCTGCTGAGATCTTGGATGTTGAGAACTATGTTACCTTTTTATCATAAGAATAGTTGTAGTTTATATCCCTTTATATGAAAAGAAAATACCTTTTCACTGGTGCTATGAAAATGTGATTGGAGTATTTTTTCAGTTTTCCTTCTTACAGAATTTGTGCTAGGCTTACACAAATGAACAAACAAATTACAAAAAAAACCCTCTCCAAACCTGAGAAATCTGTGGTTGTTATGGATTTGGGGCATATTTATGCTGAAGTAAAAAAAAAATCTCCATGTTAGTTCTCATTCTAGAAAATATCAGATAAATAGTGTAGAAATTAGCTATTTCCACAACTTCTGTGTCAGTTTTCCTCATTGTGAATACTCAGAAGAGTCTGAGCTTTCTGTAGTTGGGGGTTTTGTTTGTTTGTTTTCAGTGCAGCAACGTGTGATTTCTGTGTTGTGCGCTCCACTTTACATTTGGTTATTCACAAAGGAGCAGTGTAAGGGAGTTACACTTACTACTGTAAGAGAGCTTAATAATAAAAAAGACTAGGAGAAGGATATAGAACATGGGGCTGCTGTGGCACAGATCTGATACAGAGCCAGACCTGGCAATGGGCCAAACCCACTTTTTAAAAATTCTATTTGGTGCCAGGAATGGGTGAATAAAACAGTTTGGTCAATTATGAGATCCATAAGAGCAAGTTAAGAAGTTGTTATTTCATAGAAACGTTAAGGTTCAGAAAGATCTCTAAGGTCATTGAGCTCAGCCTTTAACAGAGCACTACCATGCCAACTAAGCTATAGCACTGAGTGCCATGTCCTCTCATTTCTTGAACACTCCCAGGGATATTGTCTGCACCACCTCCCTGGGCAGTCTGTTCCAGTGCTTGAAATGTCTTTTCTAATCTTCAAAAGCTGTCAGTAAAAATGCTAAGAAGAGCCTTTGATCTCTTTGTTGTTAATTTTACACTTTCTTGTTTGTTGTGGTAGTTCTTCTGAATACTAAGATCTCCTGTGAATACCAAATACTAATATATTAAAATTGTTGATGTGTTTATTCTGATGGAAGCTGACTACCTTGTCTCTCTTTTTCAGCAGATAATAACACTCACTGCTCATAGGAGATTTTCAATGTTGACAGTTTTGTGGATTTATTAACTAAACAGTTAAGAGAATCTTGGTGAAGTTGGATTCACCTTAAATGCAAGACATGAAAAATTGGAATGCACTATTGTCAAGTTCTAGTGTTTTAATTTTACTTCTCTTATGGGCCGTTAGAATCATGACTGGATTTACTTTCCAGAGATAAAATCAAATAATTTATCAGGTAGAGGATCTTTCTAAATTTTGGCTGATACAACCTCCCTCTCAAATGACCTTTTGTCACTTCTTTAGTTGAGATCACCAGTGAAGCATTTTTCAGAATTTTTCTATAGTTTACTTTAAAGTTACACAAATATGTACTTTAATGCAATTTTGTCTCATCTTTTGTTAGCATATTAGCCAGATAGTGTGGAAAATGTAGTATCTAAATGTGGATTGATGTGTCTGATATGCTTGTCATTTGTTCAGAGGCAATGCACAACTGAGTTAGATGTTAATACACTAGTTACAGTATTTCTATTTTCCATTTTCTATTCAATTCCATTTAAATAAATTAATATTTTTAAACTTAATTATGAAGTTTAAACCAGGAAGATAAGTACTTTCAATGTAGCAAAAGATGCCTACATTCTTCTCTGTAAGCTGGAGAAGGCTGCTCTTGACTAATTTTCAGGTAGCTCTCATATTTGTGACTGCTGTAAGTAAAAACAAAACACCATATTGTATGCTTGAATTATTTAGTATGCATATTTATGACAGTAGTGTTCACGTGGATCATTTATACTCAGTTTGGATGGGGGGCCAGTGATGCATAAAATGTAATGCTAATACACAATACAGTATTACCATTTATGAAAATGTTTCATTTACAGAATACAGCATAATAGGCACTTTGAAGGTCTGATGCTTTTCCTGTGCCAGTAATCCTGATTAAAGTAACATAAGTAGGAATTGACACAAGCTGGTGTAGTCCATTATGCCAGTAATCCATGCTTTAAGGGTTCCTAAGATATTGTGCATGTTGATATGAAGGCACTTTGTTGAACCGTCGTGTTAATGGTCCACAGAAAGATTTAATTTTGTACTTTTCTATTAAATATATCTTTTGTGTCCTTAGGGGAAAAAGTTTTACAGAGTGACTGAAAATAATATTGTCAATAAACAAAGACTCTGTAAGTAACTGGGAAAACCCCACAGATAAATATTCTCTGGTGTATTTTGCAACCATTAAGTAGATGTATATGGTCTATTAAGGCATGGATTTCATTTTTCAAGAAATAAATATTTTGTATTAATTAATAAACTAACAGAAATAATTGGAAACACCTATTAAGATTATCTCAAACTGCTGCAGTACCTAATCACAACAAAATGAAGGGATGACTCAGTGGAAGTTAATCAAACTTGTTTTAGTATTTGTCACCCCTGTAGCTTCAGATGTTGAAACTATAGATGTTGATTTTCATGGTCAGTTTTAAAATAAAAGGAAAAAACACTCAAAAATAAAATCAGATGGATTGCATAAAATTCAATTTACGGGCTTATCATCACATACTTCAAGCAAAGTTTTGTGATTCTTATAAAACAAGAAACTTCAACACTAAAATCTGGAAAACATCTGTCATGGATGACAGAACCTGAGAATTATTTTGTAATAGCAGACACGAAGATTTAGAGAAATTCTAGTAAGAGGTGTTGAATAAACCTCTGTAATATATACTCACTAGTTATGGGAAGGTAGGAAGCTGCTTGATATAAATGATGAGTTGGAGGTAGGATTTTGCTCTACAAACTTGCTGATAATGATAGCCATACCAGCTGCTGTGGCACATGTGGACAGAGGGTGTAAAAATCTTTCCAGATTCAGGGAGGGCTGATTGAAAATCAGTATAAATTACATATAAGACCAAAGTGCTTGAAGGGAGCAATTCCTCTTGAGAGATGCCTAAAGGGAACAGAAGTGGCTAATGTTATTTTGGATTTATTGGGGACAAATATATCAGTGGAGCAAACTGTGATTTGCTGAAGAAAGGGCTATTTGTTTTTGAGAGATGACTATTGATAGCATTCAGGACTAATGATGTAGGTGTTTTTAAAAAACCAGCCAAACAGAACCTCTGCATTTGTTTTTGCAGATATAAATTCCTCGTAAAGTGTCTGAAGTCATTGTGTTAGAATGGCTAAAGCATGAACTGCTCATAAAGGAAAAGATCAAAGTGAGAGTGAGAATGAGGAGTTTGGACTTTTTGTTTCATAAATGCACATTTAAAGAAATGTCACCATGTTGCGTCATTGCGTCTTTAACTGGTTTTCATGAGCTTAATATAGATTTTTTAAAATTGCTGCTTTCTCAAGGCAATTCTGGCTTTTAGTACAAGTGCAGAAGGCATGACAGTGAAACCAGTCATTTATTTAGTTCTACCAATCCAACTCCTGTGCCTAAGAGCCTGCAAAACACAGGGTAGGGGTATTTTTTTTAAGAAAATATTGTGGAAATAGAGAGCAGCTTTATGCATTTTTCTGGCTGAAAGTAATTGGGAATTTTAAAAATGATACACTAATATCACAACCAGGCCATGTGCTTGCTGTGTTTTAAGAACTGTATTTAATTTCTGAGACAGCTTACAGGAGCTCAGCTCCTGGAACAGTGTTCATTGCAAAAAACTGAGATAATTTCTTTTCATCTATAGAGATGCCTATGTGGAAGATTCAGTGTTTTTCAAAAAGAGAATTATGCATTATATTTTACTAATGAACCATGAACATTGAATTGTGATTAGCAGTCACAATGTCTAGTATGATTCTTCAACTAGTTATCAGCTTAAAAATAGATACATCTTTTAATCTTTACTGATATATGTGGTGATTCGATCTGTTTCATACCTTTTCAGAGCTCTTTCAGATCACTCCTATGAAAAAGGTTGTGTTGAAATTATAGTAATATACCAGACATCTGTGAAGCAATGATTGAATTTTTCTAAGCAAGTTAACTAGAAATTGAGCAAGGATTTGGTATCATGTGAAAATCTTAATATGAAATGAAAAGTGTTTATGTGGAACAAATATGACAGTGTGTGTAAGTTTTAGGTTTTTTTTTCTGCAGGTCAATACTGCAGTTTTCTGTTAAATTAAAAGATCTTAAAAAATTACAGATGTACTCACTTCAGATCCCTTTTCCCATACAGCAGTGAAATATGGGTAAATCCAATGAGTTGCTGGCCAAACCCTGGCCAATGCTGCATCCCCAGAAGAGAATAAGCAGAACTGCAGCTCCATCAGGTGGTCACAGGCAGCTGGCGTGGGTTTTGGGAACTGGTTCAAACACAGCTCTCTGAACAGGTGCCAAAACAGGACAACAAAGGGCAAGCAGAAGTAGTCATGACGTGGAGGAGGTGATACTAGTGTAAATCATAAACTGGATCAGTTAGGAATACATTTTGTTGCTTTCCATGGAGTTTTTTTATTGTTTTGGTTGGTTGGTTTGCTGTGTTTCTTTCTTTCTTTCTTTCTTTTGTTTTTAATGTCTTTTTTATAGTATTCTGTTTAGTTTTGGTTTTGTAAAGAGATGTCTCTTGCATCCAAAGCACTACGGCCAGCGGGTCAGGGAAGGTGATGCTGTCCTGCTCTAGGGTCTTCAGCACAAGAACAACATGTAGAGTAAGTCCACAGGAGGCCAGAAAGATGATCAGAGGGATGGAACACTCTCTTATAGAAGGGTGAAAGAATTGGGGTTGTTCAGCCTGGGGAAGAGAAGGCTTTAGAGTGGCCTAATGGTGGCCTTGCCTTTCGTGAAGGAGCTACAGGAAAGATGAACTTCTTACAAGACCATATATTGACAGAACAAGGGACAAAGGGAGGTTTTTCAATGAAAGAAAGTTGGCTTAGATTAGAATTTAGGAAGAAATTTACTGTGAGGGTGGTGAAGCACTGGAACAGGCTGCCCAGAGAAATTGTGGATGCCCCATTCTTGGAAGTGTTCAGGGCCATTTTGGATAGGGCTGTGAGCAACCTGGTCTCACGAAAGATGTCCATGGCAGGTGGATTTAAACTAGGATATCTTTGAGATCTTTTTCAGCCTGAGCTATTCTGTGGTCAATATATGTTGGTAAATCAAACCTGTGCTGGAAATTCAGGCCATCACCTTCATCCTTGCAATTTTAACTTTGCAACAAGTGAAACAAAAGTGTTTCCATCATTTGATTAACACTGTTTCCAAAGGCATTTCATGCTTTCCTACCTGTTTTCTCTGAGATTTAATTTCTCATGAAAACCTTAATTTTCCTTATAATGCCTAGTCATTGAAATGGATACAGAGTATTCAAAAATATAGAATTTTAAGAATAAATATTAAAGGAGAAGGAGGATGTCAGTGTGAGTGTATTTTGCTGAGTCTTACTAGTTCTAAAAGTGAAACCAATAGGAAGAAAAATGTAGGTTGTACATGCATGCATCTAGAGGTGCCCAGGTTTGTTATCTATACAAGAGACATACTTGTTCTTCCTAATACACGGTAACAGATACTGAAAGAGCTGAAGGAAGCTTGGCTAGAAAGGGAAGTAAGCTGAAGAGAAAAGTTTCTTACATGTGTCTCTATTTTTAGCACAGGAGTGAAAACTGCTGCCTGTTTTTGTCTCACTAGAACCTGATTGAGCAGATTGTCCCTTATCAGTAACCCCCTAAACAACTATGAGTACACTAGTGGTTTGTATTGAATAAAGTTTAAAGATGATAAATTAAAAATGTTCCATATTTTGCTCAAATTAATTATGATCAGGAAGAGTCAAATTCTATTGCACTAAAGGTTGTGGGAGAAACATACAATTTAGGCTTCTGGTTCTTGCAGATAGAAAATGCTTAATATTTGGAAGAAGAAATATGCTTAATATGGTTTTTTACCTTTAAAAAGGAATTATTTGGGTATATAAATTTCATGTAAAAGAAGGAGGAGAGAGAGTTTTGTGCACTAATTTGTATTTCTCTATGCATGATGTCATGATTTACTTTTATTGTTGTTTGGTGCTTTTGATTAACCTTTTGATTAACCTGCTTCTGTTTAAAGACCACTTTTGGATACTCATTTGACTAAGGATGGGAAGGGAAAGATGACTTCACAAACTATGGTTTGAGAAGGCAGCTCATTTAATTCTTACAATTTATTTGATGCTAGCCATAAACATCTCAATTTTTCTTAAGAAAATTGACTGGTGTATTTGGTATTTGGTGGTATGTTTGTCTAAACACATTTCAGTGTTTGTGACTTGTTAAAGTGAAAATTTGAAGTTTTTCACCTTTCATTGTCCCTCAAGGTGTTGAGCCTCTGTGAACCTCTAAACACATCTTTGTTGATGTGCTGTGGATGCAAAGTCACTGAATAAAGAAATAGCCCCTAAAGATAATGCAGATTTAAAGACTCTCATGTATCATAGATCCTTAGTTTATAGGCATTGTTAAATCCAGAAAGTTGCTGGAGCTTTGGATTCTTTGGCATTGTTAGAGACACCTAGAAAGTTAGAGATATTGTGGAAACACTTTCTTTGTTGTAGTCTCTTTCTGGTATAGTGGGGATCTGGAAGAGTTTTCAGTGTTCTTGGCTGTAGGATGTTTGGGTGGTGGTTTTTTTTTTTGGTTTTTTTTGGGTTTTTTTTTTTTGTTTTTTTGTTTTTTTTTTTTTGTTTGTTTTTTTTTTCTTGGTGTTTTTGGTTTTGATTTTTTTTCTTGATTTTTTTTTTTCAGAGGTCTTGAAACTATTTATTTGTGTTCCTCTGGCAGCTCCTGAAGTGTAAGCCTTGATCTTAACCTTTTCATGTTCTGTGAAGAAGTATCATTTATATGTACGGAAGGAGCCTCAGGACCTCTGTGCTCTGCACTGCTGCACGGAGTAGTTAGGAAATTGCTACAAGCAAGAAACCACAGACCTGAGTGCCTCAGCTCCTTGTGTAACAATTTGGGAGATGCAGGTACAATTAATTAGGGATTACAGCAATCAGCAGATGGGACAGGGCTTAACTCATCAGGAGAAAATGCTTTTGGTGCTGTGTGGGTTTTAATCTTGCTCCTGGCCAAAGGTAGACTGTCCAGTTCCTTCCCAGTGTTAGTTCTTTCTTTCAGAAACAGCAGAGGCATCACTTAGTATAGAAAATGTCAGGAAGTGTATGGGAGGTGGTGTCTAAAAATAAAAGTGATAATTGCTTTCTGCTGGTGGGAGGATTTATTTTGGAACACAGTGAAAAAAGGAAAGAGTGGAAAGGCTGCAGCCAAGGGAAACCACAGCAGGCTTTAGCCTCCATTTTGGTGTTGTCTCTCAGTTTTTGCAGATATTTTCAATGCTGACTGCTTACATTCCTACTTGGTATAAAAACTGTTAGCACAGATACCTGATGAGCCTCTGATGAGATGTTTCTGCCATTGTTTGATTACATGAACCTGGATGGATCTAGAAGCCATGTAGTACTGGTGGATGAGGAAGCAGCAGGCTGTTGGGTGCTGATCAACCTTAAGTGCAAAATCCCAGACAGGGTAGTTTCATCAGAAATATTGGGAGAGAGGGAAGTTGGTGAAAATTGCTAGATTGGGAGATATGTGTCCTTTTTTAATCTGCAAAATTGCAGGAGAAATGGTTGAGACTAATCTGCACTGCACTAGTTCAGTGCTACAAATAGACAACATTGCAGCTATTTACCCAGGCAACTGTATATTTTAGGCTTTAGTGCCTGAAAGAATAAAACTGAAGAAAGCTTGAGTCAAAATTGGCTCAAGTGGACATATAGTAGTAGTGAATTACATTTATTTATTGAGTTGCATGTCTGTTGAAGTTTAAGGATCACTAAAATGACAAAACATTTATTTTTGTATTGTTAGAAACAGGGTATCTGTTAGTTCCTTCTTTTTCTTAGTCCTTAGTCATAGTACCTTTAAGAGGATGCACGTCTGCATATTTATCAGTATCAAGCTGTGTTTACCAAACCTAATGTGTTTAAATTTGAGATATACTTGTTACACCATTTACAGTACATACACATATGCACAAAATCTTCGAAGGCATTGCTCAAGTAGTAAGCAAAATTGTAGAATTGCTCACTTAAAATAAAAATTTTGTTTTGCTATACTAAACAGATTTTCTCAGATACATTTTCTGGAAGGAATTAAGCAAAATAGTTTTCCAATTCTGAAATTAAAAGGGAAGGTAAGAGATAATACTTTCCTCTTTTTATGCTTTAAGACTGGATCAAAATTGTCTTCTATGAATTTCTGAAATTATATGGACTAAACAAAACTCTTGAGTTGATCTGGTTCAGTGTTCCATTGCCCTTACTCTTACAAAGGTTTTTTAATCGAGGCCTCTTAGTTGCACTTTAAGCAGATTACTTTTTCTCCACTCTTTAGGTGTTTAGTAGCTTTATTCACTCCAGTTTTCCTTGCAGGGATGTCTGTCAGCAGCTTTGGAAAACTATTCTCAACTGTTCTCATCCCTTTTGCTGTTTTTCAGTATACTGTGCTGGGTGTATGCAAGACTGGTAGGAAAGAGAGTTATAGAAAAGAGAAGAAGTAAGCAGCAGAAGAGCATAAAGAAGATAGCGAGGTAGAGATTACAGTTTTACTGGGCTTAGTGGCTGATCATTCAACCAGAAGAATAGGTAGTTTGGATGACATCTAGATTTATACTGATGGGAAATTGTTATATGGTGGTTTGGTAGAACAGCCTAATGATTTTTGTTTGATTTATTTTGGTCAGGTGGCTGTATCTGAGAATTTCCTCCTTTTTGGAACCAATTTGTTCCCTTCTTGACAGTTCTAGTAAAGATAACAGGGAATTTAAGATTAAAGTGTAAATTGGCTTCTCTGTAAGGCAGAAGTGAAGTGCATAGGCAGTGAAATTTCTGGGGCATATCTTCTGGCTGTGTCAAACTCGTATTGGGTAGAAATACAATGTTGTTTCTGGATCTGTCAGTCATGCACCTTTCAGAGCTAATGAAATGCAAGAAGCTTTCTGAATGAGGTCTTATTCTAATATTTATTTTACTTTTGAATCTGCTGTGGCAGAAGTGCAATATTTCTTTCCTAAGACAGAATACAAGATTTTTCTTCCTTGTTGCCATGCTAGAGTACCATTGGCTGTAGCTGTTCTTAAGTCTTTAGCATAATACATAGTATACGGGCAGCCACACCAGAAAGATCTATCTCCAAGAGATTCTTCATTTTGACCCCTCTCAACCTGTAGTTGTTTTTTTTAGCTGATGTTTGAAAAATTTTTCTTTGCAGATTTATGTGGCAGAATGGTAAGAGCTGAAGGCAGTCTATGAAAAGTTCAAGTCACTTTGTATTGTTACATTTCCATATGTTTTACTCAATTTATTAATTAAGAAAGGTCATAAATCAATAGGATACTTAAGTGATGAATAGTGCACCACTTTAAACACAGTTATTGAGACAGTATGACTGACTGTATTGGAGTTTAGAAAATCATCTAGAAATTCAAATTTATTATTTAAACATGATTTTAGTTTTTAAGTTTGATAGCTATATATGGGGAATGATTCCTGTTTCTTCTAGCTCTTTCAAAAGTTGTATGCATTTATTTTTAAGAATATCAGTCTTACTTGGGTTTGAAAATGCAGAATTCTGCTAATGTAATTGTGAAGGCTGTGTAGAGAGACTTGTCAGGAAAGTGTTGTTTGTGAGATGCTGACATGATGATGTACTTTTCCATCCATCCATCCAATTTCTTTTATGTATACAAGACTATGGTTGATGCAAATGGCAAAGTAAAATTGATGTCTGATCAACAGAAGCTTAGGTTCTCTCTTTTCCTGTTTTGATTTGCGATGCACATAACAAGGTCTGCTCTGCTTCTTCCATAATCAGAAAGTACTACATCAGCATCAAGAACAGAAAGCTAAGTTTCAGATATCACTGGGATTTCTTGAATGCAAAATCCAAGACACAGAACTGTTGCTGGTATATGTAATTTTGGCATCAGATTCCTTCTTCATCTGTGTGCACAGGAGGTTGGACCAAGCACAGTCATTGTGCTTTGTGTGAGGCTACCTGGTGACAAAAATTCTTTGCTATGTCTGCTAAACTCTTGTCTCAACATACTAGGAGTTTTTTTTTATCACTGTGGGGCTATGCCAGCTATGCAGTAGCTCATAGCACTCCCATGCTTGAATGGGGCATCCTGTCCCCTTCTCTTTCAACTTAAAACAAAGTCAGCCAGATCAATAGGTTTTATTTTAGTGTTTCAGTCATTGTGGCACATTTGTGTCTTTTATTGTGAACTCTTTAGCTATCCTGTTGTGATCCTGTACATGCTGTGACCCTCTAAGTAAGCTCTTCTACCCGTATGCCCAGTTTCACATCTGGTGCTCCATCTCTTACAGTCTCTGAATGTAGCCAAGAGTCTCATGAACAGTTTTTTATTTTTTTTCCAGTGAACCTTCTAAAGCCCCCCACATATAGACAGTTTAAATTTGCACTTAACGAAGTCAGATAAGACAAAATGTTAATATTTCTCTTGGCTCAAAGTTTGCCACAGGATTCAGCAGTATGTTAGGTGTTTTTCAGGAAGCAAGAATTTCCAGTGATTAGTAGAGAAATTGTCTTAGCACTTTAATCTGTCTGCCAGGGTAGGGTAATCTTAGCAAAAGAAAGAATTCCATGGTATCCTAGGGAACTAATTTACTTAGTATAACTTGCTGTGTACCAGAAATACTGAATATAAAACAGAGAAACTTTCATATAGCATGGCTATATGCAAAACTTTTTAAAATTATTTAATACTGTGGTATCTTTAAGCATTCATGGAAGCTTGTTGCACCTAAAAGTTGATTAAGCTATAAGGTAGCTGAGGTTACTCTTCCTGGAAACATCTGCAGATTTCCAGATGCATATTTTCTGTCATACAGTGGAAATATAAATTTAAAAAAATATACATACTTTTTATAGATAAGGACAACCCATATTCTTGCATAATTTTTCCAGTAGCTCCTGCTCTACATTTAGTCCTTTTTCTTTCTGTATCAAATGGAGTTTTTTATCCCTTTGTTAAATATCCTGTCCATTTCAATGTGTTATAATTTCTGAGGTAAATATTTTTCAAAAAGAGAAGAGTACTTATGAAGGTGGAGCTTCATTAGCTCAGGAAGAGATGACAAAAAGTTTATAGGCATTAAGTCCAGAAAGTTGCTGGAGCTTTGGATTCTTTGGCATTGTTAGAGACACCTAGAAAGTTAGAGATATTGTGGAGACACTTTCTTTGTTGTAGTCTCTTTCTGGTATAGTGGGGGTCTGGGAGAGTTTTCAGTGTTCTTGGCTGTGGGATGTTTGGGGTTTTTTTGTTTATTTTTTGGTGGTGTTTTTGGTGTTGATTTTTTTTCCTGATTGTTTTTAATTTAAAAATCTGCTTTGATGAATAATACATTATTAACTCTGGGTCCAAAGTCCTTTCTTCTGATTTACGTGATTCTTCGTCATGTTGTATTTGTCCAGCTGATCATATTGTTATGTAGAAACAGCACATTGTTGACTTACATCTTACCTATTTCAGATCACATCCCAAGCTGGTGATTTAAATTCTGATCATCTCTCTCCTACAAAACAACTAAATTGCCAGTGCCTATGGATCTAAAAAAGCATAGTCTCTCTTTCTTTATTCTGTTACTTAAAAAGCAGGATGGCAGCAGACCTAAGCCACATATCTGAGCTGTCTAATTTGGTCAGTTTTTCTGCGTAGTTATGACCCATTGGCAGGTGGTCTTTTGGTACTGTTTTTAGTGAGTTTTGCTGGTGGGATACGTGTAGGAGATTGATTAGGATCTATGAGTACCTGCAGCAAGTTTTCCTTTGTCAACAGGCTGTGGGAGTGATGGCACGGTGCCAGGATAATTATCTCAGGTTTCTGGTGTTCAGGGTTATCCCACACTTCATTTTGTGGTGGGACAGGGATGACTGAGAAGGATTTTGTAAGACACTAAATGTGGCATTATTTCTGACATGGTGAAGCCTTCACATTTTATACATCTTACTTTGGGCTCCAGTACTTGAAATTAGAGACCTACTTAGAAAAATGGGGATAAGTGCATTTGTATAACTCAGGTGCTCACAACATGAATCTCAATGGCTATTTTTAACCTTGATGAATTGAGCAGGAAAATGCCATGTGTAAATTCTGTAGCATAATGTATTTGCAAGACATGTGACACGTGTCATGCAATAGATGTTATCTAGATTTTCCTTTTTTTTCTAAGACGCCCTATTCTCCCTTTTCCTTGGTTAATGAAAAGTTTATTTTTTTATTCCTTAATTGGTCCAGTTTCAAGTAGACACACACAGGAATTGGGGGTGGGGGAGTAATAAAACTTACCTGTACCCTGTACCCTAAAACATACCTGTTGCAGACTGTTTTCATAACAAACTTAGAGGATGACACATGAGGAAAAGACCACAAGTTATTGCATCCTTGTGTCTTTCCTATCCATTATACTTGGTACTCTAGCAGGAGCAAATCAGATTTGTTTTGACATGATTTGTTCCTGACCAGACTAGCCAGTGTTGGCTATTACTCATCAGTCTGTTGCTTTGTCTGTGTTTACTCAGTACTCTGTTTCATTGTTTCTTCCAGCAGTTTTTTAGTAAATGAGGGGTTTCCAGAAGTTTCTTGGATTTACAGGGAATTGATGGAGAGCAATAGTATAAATTTTCAAAAGTTGGTATTCTTTTCAGCCTTTTCCAGTCATCTCACACCACAGGTTTTTAAAACAGTTAACCTATCTCCTTCAGTGGTCTGTAATTATTTTCGGCTAGGAAGAGCAGTCTCCCATTCTTTCATGTTACTTAGATTCCTGTTATTTGCACTTCTTTGCTTCAACCAGCATGTCTGCAGTTCCAACTTTACAGAAAGGTAACAGAAGAAAATACAACAAATTGAAGTAGACAATTGTATGTTGCTATATTATTTATTTCTAGTTAAGAAAGAATAATATTCATGAGAAGCAGGACATTGGGGTCAGACATTTTTCTGCAAAAATAAATTTTGCACTATATATAGTTGTTCACCATTTTTGGCAGCAAATGCTACTTAGCAGGCCAGCCATTGTATTCTGTATTTTGTCACTTCAGTTCATGATGAGAATGTTTTTGAAGGTGAAATTCCTGATGCTTTTTGTATCAAGGATGTAAAAAAAAAAACAAACAAAAACAACCCCACCAAAACCTAAACCAGAATAAGAAATAACAGCCTAGACATCAAACACCTCAGAGTTGTTACAGCATAGAGAAATTGTGGGTGCAAATGCTTGATTACATCTATATTCAGGTGCACAAGTCTGATGTTTCATGGCTGATCAATAATCTCACTAAGGATCCAGCTGCCCATTAAAATACTTTGTGGGCAACTTTTTCACCTGCAAGATGAGAACATAACTGTAGAAGTAGACCTTAGGCTCTCCAGATGAAAAATATTCTTCTGTGCAGCTAGTGTCCTTGTGTCCAGATTGACACGTAGCAGTTCAGAAGTCATTTTAACACAGAATGCAACCTGGCACCAGCACATTATGCTACTTGATATTGAGAGTAAACGCTTTCTGATAACTTCTGCTGTAGTGGTTTGCACTGGTAACCTGTGGACTGTTAGGATCAGACAGCAGTACTTACAATTAAACTTAAAAGTTCCTAAACTCCCAGTTAAGAAGTCTGGCTTCAGTTTTTCAGTTTCATGCCTTTGCTCTCTCTCATGTTTTAACTATAGAAATAAAATGTCTTGATAGTCTTACAAAAATGCATAAATTAATTTCCAAGAAACTGGAAAAAAATGTAGTTTTTTTGAGATAAACTTTAAAATTTTTACAATTTTAATTTCAGGAAAAGGAAAAAATACAAATTTCATTCGGCTCTGAAACCAAACATTATTATTCACAAAATATCCTTGCAGGTTTGTAATATAGAATAATAAGCAAGCCTGCTTGTTGGGGAAAAAAAAAAAAAAAGAGTACATGGTACATGTAGCTAGGCAGACAGTTCACTTTTGAACACTGATTTAATTTTCTTTAATATTCTGTTTTTTAATATTTTAATGTTTCATTGGAGACATTAATTTAATACTTAATTTCTAGTTCTCTGCAGTGCAGACAACTTACCATGTTTTAAATGACTAATTTAGTAATTTAAAGGGAGCAGGGGGTTTCCCTCTAAAAGCATGGTAGTCCATGTGAATGTCAAATATGAGTGTTAAAATAATTTCAGATTAATGGTTTTTGAAAGACCAGGTAACTGACAAGTTGTGTCTCTACTGATTGCTTTCAAATCTCAGTTCTTTTGCTGTAGGTTTCTTTTAATTTTCTTAAAATAAAATAGCCATAGCTGTAAGAAGGCATGAGGGGTAATAATTGTTAATATAAGTTTCCTTAAGAAATTATGGAAGACTGAATTAAACTCACAGGTGTTTGAAGCAAATTGTACTGCTTTTGCTAGGCAAGAAATACTACTCTTCTGTTTATAAAAAAGATAAATCTCACAAGTAGTTATATATGTTCTCTGTGATACTGTAGTTGCTCAGGCATGCACTATCTTTAAAATGGTGTCAGTTTCTCTGTGTGTGTGGCACACACACTATTCTGTGGGCAGCTAAACAAGTATTTTTCAACTAATATTTCTGTTAATATTTCTGTTATAAATGTTAAAATTCTGATGTATAAAGTGCTATGTCCTAAAGTGATTATGGAAAAGTGATAAACTTGCTTGTTGCATACATACAAATTAAATAGTTGTTTCTGGTTTTTTGTTTTTTTTTTTACAAGAGGGTCTGTGACTGTATAAAATATCTTAAAACATTACTGTTTATTAATAATAGATTTAGATGGTGATCCAAAGTACAGTATTCTTCCTTTTTCCTATTGACATGCTGGCCCATGTGAGAAGCATGTGTGTTAAGCAAATGACACAATGAGAGAGGAATCATAGTTAAAAGATGTCTGGATCTGGCTATTATGATACAGAGGAAAGAAGTTTATGCTGGAAATAGCTGTTGGAAATACTTGGAGACACACCAATCTTGAACTGATCTCTGATCAATCTGCAAGCAGTGGAAAACACAGTGGGGACAAGATTTCAATTCTCTCCCACAGCTCCTATCTGCAGCCTTACCAATCTTCATGGCATCACCCAGAAAAAAAAAAAAAAGGAAAAAAACTAAACCAAAACTAAAGCCACACAAAAATATATTACCGAGTTGTTTTCTTATGGTTTTAAATATTACCATCTTCTAAATTCTCCTGTTTTTATTCTACTAAGTGTCTAAAAATTCTGTGGCTTGCACTAGATTCAGCAGGCAGCATTGCTGTACCAACGCAGAGAGCATATCAGGTGCAAAACCCACCCAAGTTTTATATAACCAATTTATTATCCATGGAGATGATTTGCAAAGGCTGAGCTGTGTGTTACTGTGGAGACCTTATTAGCAATTTTAAGCTGGATTTGTTATATCCATGTGAGCTGCCGTTGCAGCAGTAACTGCAAGGAAGAATACCCTGAGGGAGAGATAATGGGATTTTTCATTTTCCTTAATCTAGACCAATGCTTAATCTTAAGTGCAGTTTTGTCAAGCTTCTTAATGACTGTTTAGCCTTCCCCTGATGCTGAGGAAGACAGTATTTTTAAACAGTGTTTATGTCCCCATGAATTCTAGAATTTCTCACAAACAGGATGTTTTGCTTTTGGTGACAAGCTATTACTGCTGCCTCACCTCTGCCTCTCTCTGTTGTGGCATGTATTCCTGCACATTCCTGTGCTCCTGCATGTGTGCTGATGAAGAATAATGCATATAGCACCATATTTTAGTCTCTGCCTGGTTTAATATGCCTTATTTTGACACTGGCAGTGGTCTTTTTGCTTATCTTCACAAACATTATTTTTAGTTGCAGGAGCCTGCCCAAGAACCTCTCTGATTACTGCCTAAGATGTACATAGGGAAGAAGGTGACCTATTTTGACTCTCCAGAGGATACTTGCTGCCTTTTCACTAGGACAGTTTCTTGCTTCTTAAAGAGAAAGTTGCCTTAGGCCACCTTTAATACTATACTGAAGGTAATTTATATGCTTTGTACATAGGCAGGTATTATCTGTAAATTCTTGACCACTTTTGAGAGAGACATGCACAGATGGAAGTCAATATTCAAAATATTCAGTCCCTGCCAGATTTGCATAGGGATTTGCTTCACCTATTAATTTGCTGTGTTTCCAGACATCTTTGGATCTGGCTTTGGTGGAATATTTTTCCTCAGCTAGTACCTTGGTATTACTGCTTCCATAATCTGTTCTGTTGATGGGACTGAATTTTTGGTTGCTCATGGGAGTGCTCATTTCATATGGTTGTGTAGGCTTTGGCTGGGTAGTAGCTATTCTGCATGAATCCCTCATTTACTAGTGATTATTATATATCTTATGGAGTAATACAAGCAAAATAAAATCTTGTTACTTTTTCTGGCAAGGGCTTGCTCTGCCATCTTGTAGATGTATTTTAAGTATGCCAGATCAGGCTTTTTTTTTGCATAATCTTTTCCTTTCTGAAGGAGCACACTTAGTTTAGACAGTAACTTCAGAGTCGTTCCTAGCTGGCAAAGGGCCTCTTACTTAGCAGTGCAGCTGGTAGGTGATTAGTGAAAACCTTTCACAAAATATAAAAAAACTTAAACATGGTGTTGACAAGCTAGTGTTTAGTTTTGTAACCTACAGCCTCAAAGTTAATTTTTGATAAGGCCCTTTTCCCCACACAATGCAACAGTTTGGGGAGAGTTTTAGCAAGATTATCTAAGAGCAGTAGTGTGTCTGCTCAGCCTTTGCAATTAGGAACCTGAATTCTGATTAAATTTTATGAGCTACCTTACCAGTGCCAGTTTTATTTAAAGCCTGACGAATTTACATCTTTCAGAAACAGTTTTTCTTCAGCTAAGATTTTGGAAACAGATATCAAGAGACTGCCTGCACACAAAATCTACATGAACAGTTGTTTTGGCAGTTAGGCCATTTAAAGTCAACAAAACTTGGTTTGCAGCGCAGTGGGAGAAATTAACTTCGAGGTCTGTAGCAGGTCAGCAAAATTGACATACATTCTTTTTATCAAGATTAGTACAATTCTTACAGACACCCTTCCGTCTGCCCTTTCCTTAGTGTTACATTCAATCTCTATCACCATGGGATGAGTGGTCCCTAAGGTGGTCAGCTGTAGTTTTAGGTGGGTGGTGTTGGTTTATGCAAGCTGTCAGCATGCACAAACCATATGCCAGGACAGTCATAGTGCATGTTTCTTCCTCTTTGCCAAGGAATCTCTGATGTTGCTGGGATCTCTTTCTCCTTCTGAGAAAATCCGAGGTCAGAATTTGATAGATCCAGTGGATTTTCTGTATGTTGGTCTTTGTTCCCTTTACTGCCTCTAAGAAAAGTGCTTTTTCTAGATCCCAGGTTTGCAATAGGTGATGGCAAGAGGGTTGCTTATAGCTACAGGATCTCCACTGTAATGCTCTATCCCACTCTTGTGATACACCGCTCATACTCCTTTGCACTTCATCCTGTTTCTCCGCTTTTGAGGCTGCTATTGCCACATGAAGCTGCTTTTATTTGATTTCTTTTTTTAAAATGCAGATGACATCATTGTAACAGAGTCTTAAGTATTTAATTCTGTTCTAACTGCTTGTCACTACCTACTATATAAAAATTATGGTTATTTCATGTGATTATTGAAAGATAATTAAAATTATAAGAAAAAGCAAGTAGGCATCTAGGCTTTTATAGGTAAACCAGCAAAACCAAATCTCTGTGCAAGTCAGGACATACTCAGACAAAGCTTTTCAAGTCCCAAGGCCTTTGAGAATCATTAGGACATGTATTACAAGCACTAGTGATACTGTAGTCACAAGGCTACAAAGTGACAATACAAAGCACATGCATGCAATGCATATTTCATACAATGCATAATTTGTTGTATAACAGTCTTAAATAATTCTTAGCAGTCAGGAGAGCTTTTAAATAAGTATGAAAGCCCACAGTGAAGCAATTAAAGGCCTGGTGGAGGTATGGTAATAAGAGTAGGGTTCAAAAACTCCACCATTTTCCAACTTGTAATACAACTTCAAAGGAAGAAGAGAGGTGCATCCTCAAAGTTATGTTTTTATTAAACAGGAAGGATTACCTGCCATATTTCATGTAAAGAGAAGTAGATCTAAAAAGTGTTATTAATACTGGCTCTAAAGGAATGCAGCAAAACGGAAGAATAGGAAACTGAACACAGAGAGGCTAGAAATGCTCAAAGGTGGAACAGCAGTGCATAGGGAGTAGGTCACTAGTTTCAAACTTGCTTTAGGGAAAGATTCAGGAAAAAAACCTTGTAGTAGTTATGCAATTAAAACCATATATATGATGATTGGTCCGTGTCTGCTGGACCTGAGATGGGAGAAACCTGGGAGTCTTAATGCTGCAGAAACATAGGCGATGACTGTATTTCCATACTGATTTGTCATGCTGTTTCCAATGTTAGAACTTAATGGGATTTCTTTGTTTTTCTCTTTAGTTTGCCTGAAACTGCAAATGAATTCAGATGTGGTCATTCTTTAGAGGAAAAGAATGATCCTAAACAATTCCTCTAATCTGGGATTTTAGACTCTGTTCTTTAGAGAAAATGGAACCAGACCAGAAGTGTTCCATGCCTTGTTGAAAAGTTTGCTATGTGGTCAGTGTTTCTAGGACTTTCAGAAATGCAATATGAATCTTTTTTACTATGTTCAAACAAAACAGAGAAAGCCTTGCAGTGTTAAATCAGAGGACTCTGCAGTGTCCTAGTCACAGTTTCTAATTCTAAGTAGCCCTATCTTTTTAATACCCTACAGGACTAAAAGTATTATGAGTTTATGTGTATATCTGCATTCATGGTGATTTGCAGCATCTTTGTCTTAATAATTTTTTTTGTAACTTGTTTAATTTTTTTTGTAACTTGTTTTCTGCTGCAGTCTTTTCACAAGTTTGTTGAACCAAATTAAATTAGGTCTCTAGTGAAAGTAATCTTAAGTGTGTCCTGTAGGCTTAATTTCTCTATATACTGAAATATATAGATGAGAAAGAAGAACCAGAGGCTGTGGAATGAAGAGATTAGAGGTGATATAGGAATGAGCAGGAAATTTCTTTAAAGTGCTGGGAAATCTATGATTCTTATGCTGTTTGATAGGTATAAAATAGGAAAAACACCTTTTTTTTAAGAATCTCTGAACTTCAGAGAACAGGAACAAAACCATTATTCTACAGAATACCATTTCTCTTTTTTGTATGCATGTTTATTCTCAGAGTTGCCACTTTCTCAAGCAATAGATTTGTTTCCATTATGCTGATTACAGGCTTTAAGGATGTTGAGGTTTTTTCCTACCTGTGTGTTGCCCTGATTTTAAAAGTGTTAAATTTTCTTTTATAGTTCTTTTGAAAGTTTTCAAGTTCTCATAAAACTTCTTTAGTCTTCTGATAATGTTTACATATTTCTACTGGAGTTCTCACAAACTGTTCATGTAAATAATGATTGTTTTGCATTCTTCTTTGTGGGAGGAGAGAATTGACGGACTGTTGGTTTGACCAGTGTGGTTGAAGAGGTGGAAATTTCAATCCACTGTCACTTTTAGAATTTTATATATTGCGAGGTCAGAAGCAAAATTGGCTCTTTTTTAAACTTATTAAGCTTCTGTGTACTCACTTGGTGTCTGATAGTGACACCTGTTCTTTATTACCAGGGTTTCTATGCTTGAGGTGAAACCTAAATCTTTTACCATCTGCAACATTCCAGAGTTGGGAATTGTTTTCCTCCTACTACTAATCTTGTTTGTTGTTGTTTCTACTGAGGACCAGATTTTTCTTTCTCAAATTAATACAACCATTTAAAAATAATGTCTGAGAGCAGATAAGACATATTGTTAAAATTTTTGTTCTCTGAAAGCTTTTGAGTGAAACCATGCTTTCAGTAAAATAGGGCCTATCTGGTCTGGGAGAAGTATTGTAATTGTAGGATAACTTTGTGTTCAGTGCTACATTAAACCTGTATTTACAGTGCACCAGTGGTTTTGCTAACAGATATTGTAGGAAAGAGCTTTTCACCATGGGCTGCGGGATGAAGGAAAAGTGAACAATGTTTTTCTTCTTTATGTACAGATAAGAATCAGCTAACCAGACTTTTTAAGAGGAGTCATATTTTAGCCCAAGTGTAAATGGGGCAGATGTACTTTGACAGGACAGTTGGTATCACTTAAAAATAAAAATCACACTCCTCATATCTGAAAAAGCCTAACCCAGAACCCTGAATTTTCATGTGTCTGTACTCTTTAGGTCAGCTGATGGCTTGTGAATTGACTCTTGATTGTCTCCCCAGAAAAATCAGACAGCTGTACATGACAGTTATGTAATTGTCCTTTTTTCTTCAAGTATGTGGATTATTTTATGTGGGCACAGGACCTTGGGTATGGATTTGAGTATTTCAATACAGAAAACAAATTTCAGTAGTGAAATTCAGTAGTATGGTTCTCCATATTTTTTCTTCTAAAGTCTCTTGTTTCTCCCATATTAATGGGATGAATAGTTAGTGAAAGCCTTGGAGGTGATTCATCATGAGCTTCTACAGACTGAACTCCTTTGTTCTGAATTCTAAGTGCTGTTGAGACACCATTTTTAAGTGTTTTTCTGTTTTGACTCATGGTTTTCTTTAGTAAAAAACAGGAAACAGAATGCAGCCTTTTTATTTTAGAAGGGTTTATTTTATTTATAAATGTTTTCTTAAAATATTAATATGGTAACAATATTGGAAAATGTTTTTGAGAAAGGCAGAACAATACTGAAGCTAACATTTTGTGTGCGATTAGATAAATTAGATTTCTAAGATGCTCGCTATAAAGATGCAATTTATTTCACAGAAAGCAGACAGTAATAGTATTTAATGGTTGCTTTCCTCTTTCAGGTGATTAAGAAATGTCTTACTGTAAAACCAAATATTGCTTCTGAAGACTGATGGATAGTAGCCTTCTTCAGGAATTCCTGTATTCTCATACCATTTTCTGTCATTGTTAATTTTACTAAGTTTCAGAAAAATGTGACAGAACTTGGTTTTAAATCTTTGGACACAGATATGACATAAAAATGACTATTTAAGTGTGAGATCTGGGAATATGCCTAGCAGTTTCCCCAAAGATTTTTAAACATAATTAAAACTCAAGTAGCATTGTGTACTGACTGTTCTGGTAGCCTTAACTGTGAGAGTTCTCCAAACTAGGGATTGCTGGATTAAAGTTTAGAGAATTCAGTGGAAATATCAGATTCCTTAGTGTTAGTGAAATAAATTTCAAGTCTCTCTTGCAGCTTTTGAATGTTTATGACACCAGTCTATCTTGAGTATCTCAGTATTAATAAGTTGGGACTGGCAGAAAATGACAAATCCTGAAGTTGTCAAGGCAACCATAAACTTCCTGCCTGAAAATTGGAATCTACCAAGGGAAGCTGTCAAAGGCTAAAATAGGGATAATATTTTAGCTGCCATTAAAAGCCAAAGAGTTCTGGTAGTCTAATAACCTTGCAAATTCTGCATTTCACGTTTTGGCTGAAAATGAAGTTTGTGCTTTTCAAAATGGCAGACACTGAAACAGAGAAGCACGTTGGCATGGGAGAATCTGACCTTTTATGAGAGAATGAGAAAAGAAGAGATAGGGCATATTTCTTGTAGAAACTGTAAGGGAAGGAATAGATCTTGGTTGAAATTTCAGAACATTGTATCCTCCTCCAGTGGTAGTTATTTTATACTGTGGTATTTACTTGAATTGTGTATGCAAAAATTCTTATTTTTATTACAGAAATTTTTGTTGCTGACCTGCTGCATTCTTTTTCATATTGAAATTACCCAATTGTGTGTATGTACCAGCATCCTCTGAAGCTGTATTAATAGAATCTGTCTGAAAACCATATGCTCTGTTTCAAACTGCCTTTTTTTTTTTTTTTTTTTTTTTTTTTTCAAGGACTATAAATGGCTAGAGACCTTACAAAATAGGTCTGACAGTCAGGAAAAATCTGCCTAAGTCTCAGGGAGCATTCTGGAGTGTTTTTATTCAGAACTATGTATTATTTGGAACATAAACCATATAGTTTGGTGTTTCTTTAATATGTAAATATTAAATTTATAAAATGGAAAGATGCAGGCAGCAAAATGAAAGATGACTTTTATTTTTTTTTTTAAATGATAGAACTGACAAATGGAGGACTTGTCTGTGGCTTGCTTATATTCATATTTGAAATGTAAGGAGAAAACTTTTTCCACTGACACTTTTTTTAATGTCAACAGTGTCAGTTGTTTAAAATTATAAATGATAGACAGTAAGTGCATAAAAATTCCCAATGCTTTTTGAACCTAACAAATCAGGTTTCTTGAAATAAAAGATTTATTTCTCTCCTTAAGTACTTTTCTTAAGTGCAAAAAGAACAGATGGCTATTGCCATGCAGTTAGAAATGCTTTGTCTATGACAATACAAAACTGTTCTTTGAAATTCCAGTAAGAAGCATGAACTTCTCAGGCAAGGAAGTTTTACTGTAAATTATAGAACATGAACCTGTGTATCAGCAAGATTAAAAAAAAATAATACATTATTGCTATAAATCATCAATAGTTTATTTTTTTAAAATCTCAATAATGCACTGAACCTAGAAACTATAATAAAAAAATAAAACAAAAGAAAAACAAGCAAAACCCAAGAAATACTTTATAAAAATGAAACATAGTCAAATAAGATTATTAAAAATTGTGATCAGTGTGCCGATGTGTCATTACTATCCAGGAATTTCTCTTCCTGAGATACTTCTCTGACTCTGGTGCTGTTAGGTTACTGCTTTGGGTTGTTTTATCTGTGCAGAGAAAATTAATACTTTGCTCTTGAGATGATTTGTTGTGTAGGTGAACTGAATGTCTTTCCAATCTGCAGTATTTCATACAGCATCACCTAAACTGCACCTGTATGCTCAAAGCTACAGAGTTTTTTAGTTGTGCAGCATTCAAAGCATCCCAAATGCTGGCCAGACATGTTACAAATAATATCTAGTAAACCCATGAAATCTGCTGAGCATCTGAAATGCTTTTTGCTTCTTAATATGCCTAAAGGTCTTCTGTTCAGTCAGCAGTAGTCTCTGAGGTCTCTGTTTCCAAAAACAATTTGAAGCCAAAGGAATTCTGCTCTTGCAGTCACGTCTCTTGTTCCTGAGGGAGGCTAAAGCTGACTGCCTCTGTAAATCGCATTGGTCCTCCTGAACTTGGTGTTTGCTCTTGTTCTTCTTTTTTTTCCTTGACAAATGCTACTTTGATAAATTCATTTTGGCAGGCTTGCTTGAAGAAGAGGCTTTGTATTTACCATTCCTTTATATACATGATTTATTTTTCTCAAAATCAGCTATTGGCATCATTCCCAGTCTCCTCTCTAACTCTATAAAATTACTTGTGGTAATATCCATCAGTTTAACTGCTTTTTAGAGTTTATGCTGGGTTCCAATCACAACCAGCTATCTGAAAGGAAACTGATTTTTCAAAAAGTGTTGAAACTAGAAATGGCTATCAGTGCTGCAGTGTGTGTGTGTTGGAGCACATCTGGGCTGCCTGTGTCTGATTTTGGTGCCTCAGCATGAGAAAGACACTGACAAACTGAGCAGAGCCCAGACAGGTTTCCAGGTGATTGCCTGGAGCGTGAGGAGGGGGCTGGGAGGACTGTGCTCCTTCATTCTTCAGGAGGCTAAAGGAGGTCACAGGCTGCCTAGTGAGCATTTTCTGCAACCTAATGGGAGATTTTAAAGAAAGTGGAACTGGACTCTTCCCAGACATGCGTAACAAAAAGATCAGGGACAACAGGCAAATTGCAAGGAGAGCAATCAAGTGTAAGAAATTTCACAGCAAAGATGATGAGACAGCTTTCTGGGGACCTAGAAAGCAGGGCATACTTAGTGGATTTTTAAAAACTCACTCATTAGAGTAAAAAAAAAAATCTAAGGATTGCTTTAATCACCTGAAACAAGTAGTAATTTTACATTAACATTTAGGTCCCTTATAATTTATTTTAGCTGTTAATTTTAATTGATCTTTGCGGAGCTTTAACAAAGGTATGTGGACACCTTCTAGTTGCAGTACCTATTGTGTATTTAGTGACTAAAGGTGCTTATTGGCTCTGTGATTCATAGACCATTTTCATTATTTTTCATGAACAAGTAGCCTTAGAGAGGCTTTTAAATTACCCCGTAGAATCAATTTTCTTCTCCTTTTGTATCAAGGAAAATGTAAGCAAGTATTTTTTATTAAAATGGTCCAGTAGCTCTGGAAGACATTATTTTCTATGCTGTTTATTTTCAGTTATGGTTATTAAGATATGCTTTAAAACTAAAAGTACAATGGGAATCCAGTTGAACACTTTCAAGGAAAAAAAATCATAATGCAAGAGAGTATATCTGAAATATTTTTCTATTATCTACTAGTAAGGATATGGGTCATGTGTTAAAAATTTGTGCTTGTGTTCCAGACATGCAGAAGTTCCCATGCTAAGGAAAAATAGTGGTAAACAATTAAACTTCAATATTGGGTGAATGCAATTATGTGGAGGGATAGCAGAACAACAACAGAATTGAAAGAGATGTTCTAATCATCTTAAAATGTGAGCCTGCAATTATATTCCCAGACATGTTTTTTTGAATTTTAATTCTCAACACATATATGATCTGTCAGTCCACAGGACTAAAAGATGATTTATGGCTTTCATATTAATGCTTCATTATGCTTAGAGGTTCCATTACATTCCTGTACCAGACTGCAAAAGACAAATATGTAAAATTAAACAAAGAGACATCAAGTCTCATCTTCGGTGTCGTGCCATTCAGCTAAATGAATGAGAACTAATCTCAGAAATGGTTGTTGGTGTTTTCACTGAATTCTTCAGATGGAAAGTGGAAATCTGACTCTTCAGAATCAGAATTGTGTCCATGACAGAATATAGACCCTCTTCTTGCATTTCTGGACCCCATTATGTCTTGATTTTCTTTTGGGTTTTGCACAGTAGTCTTAAATGGAACTAGGTTTTAGAAATAGTGTTAGGTCCAGGAAATGTATAGTTCAAGATTCAAAGCTTTCTAGGCAATATAAGCCTGCAAAAACAAAAAGCTGCTTCCAGTCTATCAGAAGAAGCCATCTGTTTTGGTAGGTTGAAGAATGATTAGGTTTTTGAGTGTCTTTGGATGCTGAGTTCTTCAACATTTCAAAGATGCCTTTTAGTGCAAATTCAAACATCTTTTGAATCTAGAGGGTGGGATAAGAAGAGGAAAGACTAGGGCTCTTTTTATGATTATCTTTCAGTGAGTGCATCATCATCCACCTTAGTAACCAATTTTATCCAAATTTATCCAAAACCAAATTTTATCAAAATTTGATACTTTTAACATTGATATGTAACTGCTGTGCTAGTTAAGGCTTTGTCCCAATGGCAGGCATCGATGAATATCTAGAAAAGTGACATTTGTGTACAGTTAAGTGAGAGTTATCCATTTTTGTTACAAAATTAAAAATCCTTCAGATATTGCCTATTTATCTAAAATGTTGTCAGTGTTTTCCTCTCAGCTGTCCAAAGCAGAAGCTACTGCCCTAATACCGTCATTGTTTCTGTAGCAAGGTTGCAGTCATCCATGCCATAACCTCTCTAGCCTCTCTGCTAGTCACTCTGTCTCTTCTCACTATCATATAAATGAAACCTATGCTTGTCTCCTGCCAGCTTGACTGACCTCTCCACTGTGAGAATCTGGGCTGGTTAGGATCATGTATGCAGTGGCACTGGATGTAGGTCATTTTTACCCTTCTGCAATGTCTGTGGAGGAAGCATGTACATGTAATGCCAATGGACATCTTGCTTCTAAAAGGATTACAGCACACTACCAGAAATAGAAACTTCTATGGGGCCTCCAAATCTTTCCAGCCTTGCTTCTCAAACAGTTATTGTAAATAATAATATTAAAATGAGATTTAGAATGATAAAACATTTAGCACAATTTTTAAACAATATTTTCTTATGCCTAAAACACATAGAATCTCAGCATTTGCCAACTTACTAATAAGCAAGGCAGCGTCTCCTGCCATATTGATATGAATTCTTTAAAAATCATTTAAAGATAAGCAAACCAAAACAAAAACTCACAAAAATACTCACTGTCTCCTACTGAGATCCCAGCATTCTGACTTGGGCTCTAGCTTTGGCTCATCAGTGCTGAGTGGAGGGCAGTGATTAACTCCCAAGTGGCCACTGACTGTCTTTGCTGTAAGGGCACACTGCTTGGTCATGGTCAGCATGGTGTCCAGCAAGTCCTTCTCTGCAGACTTTTGTTCCAGTCACTTAGCCACCTGGTGCCAGGAGTCATGTGCTTCCAGCCCCTTTCTGCATGGGTCTCCTGCTTAGATAATTTTGGCTTTGCCTGCTCTGCCTTTGGTACCTCAGAGGCTGAGGCCTGTGAAGCCATAAGGCCTTGGAGGAGACGCAGTCAGTCTCATTCTTCTCACCTCTGGTAGCTTCCAGATTGCTCAGTTTCTCTGTGGCATGAGCAGCCCACCAGCACGCACGTGCTGCAGCTTCCCTGCTGTCATTGCCTCCTAGGAGGCAGCAACTGATACTGGTATTTCTTGTGAGCGTGAAAAAATGTTAAAGATATGTTACAGACCCTGTACAGGAAATTTCAAGTGATCTCATATCCTCTTACACTTGATTTTTGGCTGCATGTTGAGCTTTTTGGTTTTTTCATAAAAGGTCATTGTGAGTGCATCTTCATGAAATTTGGCAACTCTTTTGATTTCAGGACATTCTCTGTTTGTCAGTGCATGGAATTTTTTAGATGCAGTGATTTTTAATTTTCTCTTTAACTGAAATTTCACAGATGTCACCTACTAAATTTAATCTTTTTCTGTGCAACTAGGAACACTATTAGTCACAATGTTGGCTAATGTGCAGTCCAAGAAGGTTTCTATATTTAGACTCGTTTCTCAGGAGGGTAAGTAATAGGCAGCCGGATGAGAGGAAATGTCACTTATTCCACCATGGTACAGAAGTCATGAGGTGAGGGGAGATCTTCTATGGCTTGAAATAAGCTTCTCCATTCATGTAGAATTAAGCATCAGGAAATAGTAAACAAACTGAATATACATTAGAGCCTCTTCTCCTGTGGCATCTGACTGAAATTAGGTTCTACTCTCTCTAAATCCATTTGCTAGGGTAGGCCACAGGTATCAGGAAAAAATAAAGTTCCTTAATGTTATTTGATGAGAAATTCATGCCTTTAATTCCAGAAGGTGAAATAGCTGATCTCTCATTGGAGGACAACAAATACACAAGGCCAAATAATAAATCATATCAAGGTTGATAATTGCTATCAGCTCCCATTTATAAAAATACTTACTCACTAACATTTTTAAATTTGGAATGCTTTCCAGTAAAGAGATTCATAGGACATTTTATTTTCATGCATGAAAAATTAATTGGGTAATTTTACAATGGCATATAAATATTGTTGATTTTGATATGAGCTAAGAAATCTTGTCTTTTATAGCTCTGTTGTAGTGGTTAATATACACAAATATACACAATATAATATAATATAATATAATAATATAATAATATACACAAAATTCCAGCTATCCATTTTAGCACTCCTCCTAAGTCTGATAGTCCTTTATATGAATATCCACATTTCTGAATGCGCAGCCAGGTTCTGAGAAGATTCTGCACTCCTGAGAGACTCTTTAGCCTATTTTCCAGTCAGTATGATTTTAGAAACCTGAGTTCAAGTAGATTCCTATAAAAATGTTGAACAAAAAAATTAAAAAATCTTGCCTTATACAATGGCATAAGGAAAGGAATGCTTCAGGCAAAGCAGGACAATAGGAAAAGACCAGGTCTTTCTTGAGAGGTTTGAGCCATGCAGTCATCACATTTGTTATCTTACAGTCAACATGATGTGAATAGAAGTCAGATGCTCATTAATTCTGTCAGTCCATCTAAGCAAAGCTTGTGCTGTTTGAACTCATCTGTTCCATTTGTTTGAATACTTTAGTACTCTTCATATTATTGAAAACTTCACGTTTTTCCAACAACACACCATGATGGCCAACATATCAGCCACTAGGTGTATTCACTACTGGTTTTCTTTCCATCAAGCTATTGTAGTATTTGCTTCCAGACATCGTTAGGGTATCAGCAATACTTATTATATGTTTTCTAAATGTGAAGGAAAATGCATGTTCAAGAAGCATCAAAATGCAATATTTTGAAATTTCTCCAAAATGAGAGTCAGAGGGACTTTATAATTAAAATTGGAATTATTGCCTTTAATTTGAATCATCTGTAACGGTAATTCCTGTATATTAGGTCCAAGGCACCCTGCTCTTCCTTTCATGGAGATATTTCCCAGAAGATAGTGCTACTCAATTACGGCAGCTAGCGTTGTTGTTTTTTATTTTTTTTTTTAAATTAAAACCTGGTCTTCAAAGTATTTAAGAATTCAGAACAAGGCAAGGAAAGGCATAGTACATAATTGGAAAAAGAATCTTTAGACTTACTAGGTGAGAATCCAGGGTAAAAGGAAATGGCAATCAAGATCACTTTCTTCTTTTTCTCCTCACTAAAAGTACACAAAGTTTCAGGAGTAAGACAATTCTTTCCCTTTGCTGCATAAATGGAAGAAATACAGAAATTGTGTTTATATAACTTGTTCTATGGAAAGAGTAGCTTGAAACTCACCAGCTGTAAGATGAAGTCTAGGAAATTATTGCCAACTCAGCAAACATGTAAAGAGATTATTTGAATTAATTAAAAAAATTAAAATTAAAATGTACTTGATAAAAAAGAAAATTAAATGTACTTGATGACTTACAAAGTGCACTGACACTGACTTATCTCTTCACATCATCAACTTATGACTCATGAAATTTGTTGGTTTTTCTATTATTGTTTTATTATTTCTATTTCCTCCTTTCAATTAAAGGAAAAAAAGCAAGAAAATTAGTATGTTTTGTGCTAGGAAGTCACATATTCTGAAGGTAGCCAATTAAGAATATGTGAAAAATAAAAGCATATATTAAATTTTGTGTGTTAACCTGGAATAATTGTATTCCCTTAAGATGTGACTGAATGTACATTAGTGAATGTTACAATAAATAAAGCAAATATACTATAGGAAGTGTTCTTCTTAGATGTGAATGCCTTTTCTTTCTTTTAAGCAACATGTTTTCCTGAGTGTGCTGGTATTGCAGATGAACTGAACTGACACATAGCTTCATCATAGTGAGTTGATTATATCAATTTTAACATCTGAAATGTGTACTCAAACGTGTTATTCCATTTATCCTGATGGACATCTGTCTCTAGGCTGTATGTACTCAAGGGGAGTGGTTGATAGGGCTGCTGGACACACCAGTTAAATCAGTAAGCATCCAAACATGTCTTACTTCTTGACAGTGCAATTATCTGTAGCTGTGTTCACTCTTACCTTTTCATTAGTCCTTCCTGTTTCACATTTATTCACACAGGACGACTCTCCCACTCTTTAGAACAAGCTTGCACTAATATGTCCTTAATTGCCCCAAGTAAGTGGGTTTTTTCAGTAAGTTGTGGTTCTGCCTTTCTGGGTGAAGAAGTCAGAGGATGGTGCATGGCTGGAAATCTAACATTTACCTTAAATCCTTGGACTTTGTGTATTTCAGATCCACTTCTCTGCAAGAAAAAAGGAGGGGTGTACTGGAGGAGAACATATAATCCATTGAAAACATTCAAGTTATAGTTCAACTTTCTTAAGGAATTTTCTGAAATGAAGGAGTGTTGAAAATATAAAAGAATAGATGATTTTAGCTAAGACGAGAATTTTAGAGATGCTGTGTCTTGAAATTGCATCTTGATACTTTCATTTAATTCTTATATTCTACATTATAAGAGCAAGTGACTAATCTTTTCCTTGGTAGTGGTGAATAGGAAAAAGATTAGTCACTCATACTAAAGTGTTGGTGAATAGCAGTTGTGATTTGATTAAATCTTTCAGCTGTCACTTTTCTAAGTTGAAGAAACTTTATCTAGTGTATTTTACTTTTCTGTACAAAAGCCATTCCATTGTCCTTCCAGTTGCCCTTCTAGCTAGCTTTTCTAATCCCAATGTGTCATTTTTGGTATGAAACACCAGAATTGAGGATACTAGTCCAAATACAGCATATTTTGGATATATTCACTGGCCTCCTTTCATCAGTGACTAAATTCTTGTTGTAGTTAAACTTTCTATCTTGTTAGTTCACTTGGTTTATAGATTTGACTACCCTGTGCTGGGTAAACTGAATTTCTAAAATCTTCTCTTCAGTGACAGAGGAGGAAGAAGAAAGGAAAGGAGAAAAAGGGTAAACATGCATTTCAGTTTGGTGCAGTTGTACTGAAGTATTCAGGGAGTTTCATACTCTTTGTAATATGTACGTTTAGAGTTTGTTTGGAAAACAACAATTGTGATTATGAGCCTATTCATCTCAAAACAAAACGGGGTTGGGGGTATTCCTCTGATTCTTATTTTTAAATCTTAATATAAATAGAAGCAGCATGGTGCTTTTTATCATGCAACAATTGTTGAAGTTTCAATTATCTTTTTCTATATCTATTACACAGAGATTCCGGGCATTGTTGAATATTTCCAGGGGCAACATGAAAAAGAAGAGGAATTATGAGGAATGATGCCCTGTTCAGCAAGTTTCTGCCAGGAAAACTTGCCACACCACACTAAGCAGTTTTGTGTGGAAGTCTGTCTTAATGTAAAACTTAGCAATTTTCTAAGCAATTGGTGTTGCAGGCTGTCACTTCAGCTGGAAAGTAGCAATAAGGAACATCAAGAGTAAGCAAAAGATTGGTATGATTTTCTTTCTCCTGGTGGACATTAATCATTGATTTTTAGCAGCAAAGGAATTTTCTTCTGGTTTGTAGGATGGATGCTTAAAGGAAAATTAATGTACTGATACTCTTAGTATTTCTAGTGGTGAACTCATGGGATTTTCTTTTCATAAACTTTTATGAGTAAATAGGTCATTTATAATTACAAGTATTAATGAATTAATAAATGCCTCTTTGTGAATTCAGTGTACAGATGTAAGCATGGAATTGCAGTAATATATGCTGTTACTATAAAAGCAGTAATTTAGTAGTCAAGACAGAGCTCTGGCCTCAACTATGAAATCAAGCTTATTAAGTCTTTTCTGACGATCCTGCATAAAATTTTACTGCATAAGATCTTGGCAATGCTTTGTCAATGCTTTGGCAATGCTTATTTTTTACATGTCCCAAACTACTGTGCCTTTACAAGCATTTCCCATGACTGACATCACTGCACACACTTTTATTATTTTCTGTGTGATAAGATGCATAGCAAGAAAAGGACTAAATTTTGTTAGTTCTTCTCTAGAGCAGGAGACTGCCATTGTAATTTTCCTGTTTCCTGGGCTGGGACTGTCAACGTCATTCTCATTGGTTCCCAGGGCATGATTCTTTCCGCCTTACTCTCTCTGTTGCTATAAGAAATTGAAAGATACAATGGATTTTTTTTTTAATGTCTCTTCTTTTGTCTAATTAAGTTTATGATGGTATCTGCCTCAGCATATGCATGAGGAAACCTTTGCAGGGGGTTCAGATAGTGCACGAGAAAGCCTAGAAGTTTCCCCTGGAGCAGCAGCTGCTCCAGCTACTTTACTGTTACACTCACTTCTTGTTCTCACCAAATCTGCAGGTTCTTTCCCTGGCCTTATGATCCTGGCTTATTATCTGCCTGGGTCCTTAAAAATGAGATCTAGGAATCAGGCCTTGGGTGCCTTATGTATGGCATTTCTTAGATCTTTTTGATGCTTTAATAATTTTAAAACTTATTAGAAGCTTTTACTTTATAAAAACAATTTAGATGATCTCAAATAATCCATCCAATATGCTGCCACATTCAGACATTACATATGTACCATACTTTGAAAAGAATGTGCATCTTTACGGAAGTTTATTTTATTTTTCATTAGTGAGAAAACTAATTTCCCATCACTAGCACCAGCTAAATTTTTCCTAAATTTTTCCAGTTAATTTTTTATTAATTGTCATAGTTAGGCATTTTTTGGTTTTATAGACTATTATTTTGCATGTAATTGCATGAAATTAGATGAATACTTGATTTGTTTATATATGAGTCTGTGTCAATGTTCATAATGTACCATATATAATATGCATATAAATTGAAAAATAGTCCTGTTTTATGACAAACTGCATTTGTCATATACAGGGTGAATGCACAGATTAATGCTTTTGAGATGAGGCACTATATTCAGTAAGGATTAAATACTCTAAATGGCTTATTACCACCTCTGTTGAATTTAAAAGCAGTTAAAATTCCTGGCTTTTCACAATATGCCTGGACATACACAGCCAGTCGACATTTCCTGAAATATGGCATCTTTATTATGAAATGGGCTTTGAGCTTTGTGTCAGCACCCTGATTCCCCTGTGAATTATTATTTTAATTTTCATTTTTTTATTATTTTCATTTATTATTATTTTTGTTTTCTCCTGGATAATTTTCATTTTCAGTCATCCCACAAAGGCCATTTGACCAATGAAATATATTAAAAAGTTAATTTGTGTTTGGCTGTATCTTCTCAATGGAAATAGTAATGACTCTTCTGGGTACCCTTTAGTCTTTTTACATAAATCTCCTCTAGTACCTAAGAGGTGTTGTAGGGGAATAAACGCAGATCATATTTCCTACTATAGTACTAGGCCAGCATTTCTAGGAGTAGAAGTGCAAAATTGTGTTGATAATTTTTCTCTCATGCTCTGAGAATAGCACTTAGCCAAACACTTACTTTGACAAATGTAATATTTTCACTGGTGTGTGAACTTGCATAATTCTATGGCTTCTGTTTGGGCAGTTACTCATCTCTTGAAGGTGAATAAAAATAGTTCAAGTAATGTATTACACAAAACCTTATGCATAGCCCAGCCAACCTTCTACAGTCCTCTTTTTCAGCTGCAGAAAATCTCACTAAAATTTATTTACTATTTTGTTTTCTGTAACATAGTATCACTCCCAACACTCCCTAGTCTCATTATACTTGGCATAAAATTAAATAACAGTGTTACACAACAGCAGTAAGAACTACAAGTAATTGCACTCAAGACATTTGGGGGTGTGGGAAAGTAAGGACTTGTTTCTGAAGTTCATTTACTCAGTAAAAAAAGCCCTGGGATCTTATCAGAAGCTGTATTTGGTGTAAATATAGACTGAGAGAAATTGGTAACAATGTTGAATTAAAACCAAATAAACCATGCAACTACATCTAATCAACTCCTCAGAACAGTTAAGTTGTACTCTACGTTAAAAACAAAAATTGTGTGTATTTGGGTATCTTTTGATAGAATGTCATTTTTAGGGCATTCAGAAAAATCAGATTAAAAGAATCAGATTAGAAGAATTCTTACTTTTCAGCACTGACTGTATTTTTAGAATTTTGCTGACAGTTCTTTCCTTCAGTACAGACAAATTATTTTCTACAGTTTAAGATTCACAATTAAGTAAAAATTATTTCACATAATCCTCCCTCAGAACCAATCCTGATCACGATCTATAGTATTGCAAGGGACAAAGAAGCTTTTTACTGACTCTTCTGTCTCCAAAACTGATAGACCAATGGTACAAGGGAAACTTCAGTAGAGTACCAGTTGGTAAGGGATGCTAGATGCATCTCCCAGGTATCTCAGGAGAACTAACAGAAAATGCTAGATTGTTTCCAGAGCTGGGAATTCCAGGGTTGGTGAGGAAAGTGTGCGAGCATTGCTGATCGAGCATGAGCCCTGGAGACTGGCGATTTTGTCTACTTCAGTTTGTGTAAATGACTTTTGATATCTGAAGTAGCTCCAAAGCTACAGTGAAGTCTTCTGCTGTCTTGACTGGCAAAGCCTTTTCTCTCTTCCCTTTGTCACAGGCCAGTGGAGAGCGCTTTTCCACAAGCATGGCTGTGCACAAGTGCAGCAGAGATCACAAGGCAACATGAGCTTCCTTTCATTGACATAGGGCTGGCTGATCTATGGCTTTCCTGTTAGAAGTGCTAGGCTTGTCCTCAAGGTCTACTGACTGGTTAGGCCAACAGAACTTCACAGCTGTTGTGAAACATGATGCCTGATGCTACAATGTGGGCAGCACCGGGGAGCACTCGGCACATGCAAAGGTGATTGTGCTGCCTGGCAGTGGTAAACAGTGCTGGTACAGGAGTAGTAAATAGGGTAAAGTGGAGGTTTCATTCTGCCACGGCTGCACAGTATGTCTCACAGCCACTTTACATTCAGATGATGAACAGGTTTATTTCCATATCTAGCAGTAATGGATTCCCAACATCCTCAGGAGAGTTTTTAAGTTAAATTAAAAGATTAGTATGTCTTTTTGAAGTTTTGCTTTTCAAAGTCTTCCTTCTATCATCTTGTTAGTATTGTACTTGCAGAAGTGAGAAGAGAAAATATATAAATATATATATATATATGGATATCTGGCTGATTGTGCAGTAGTGTTAATTTCATATGGCTGTAATCACTGTAGGGTAGTTTTCTCCCTTCAATCTCCCTATTTCAGTTTTTCTAGGTCTCAGACATCCAAGACATGCAGGTAGGTTACATTTCTCGTGCAAAGATGCATTCTTGCTTATTCTCTTATTGTCTATTGGAACAAATTAATTCAGTGATACACTCATTAGTTTGAAGATTAAGACCTCTGTAGCTTTGAAGCATGGAACATTATTAAGACAGCATGTTTATTTCTTCTTAGAGTTGGGTGCTACTAATGATTGCTAAAGTTTGATGAATCTGAATGGTTCTTACATTTTAGTTGCTACTTGGATGTTGCACATGCATAGTCTGTTGTGTATGAAATCTTTAGTGACTGCTTTAGTATTGTCAGTGCTGTTACTGCAATACTTCAGAGTGATGCAATCTGGAATATCGATGTTGCAGCAACAATTGCAATTCGCCAATTGCTATGTTCAGATTTTAAGAACATGAGCGTAGTAGCTTGTGCTGGTGACCAGAACAGGATCTCAATGAGAAAAACATTAATTTTCTTTTATTAGTGCATTTTAATAATGTGATTTTTATTCAGTAAAGCCATAGGTGCTTTAAAAGTTGGCCAATGTAAATGTCAGTTATGCTTTGAACTAACATGGTTTTGCTCTTTCTTTGGCTCAAATGTTAAATATTTTTTACTGAATCCATGACTGCAGGAAAGTTGTTTGGCAAAAGATAACACTGAAAGATTTGAAAAGCAAATAGGTGTCGGAAAATTCGGATATTGAAGTAGTGAAAAACTGTGTTTAATTTTGATCATGTGTTTAATCAAAATATACTGGAGGATTAAAAATAATGTGATAGAAGTGGGCAGTGTAATGAATAGGTGCAATATTTGCATATAATAGATTTCAAAATATTTGAGAAGGCAATATGAGTCAACAGAAAATAGAATTTAATTTGATTTTCATTGAATATTGCTTCTTTGATCAAAATTTTTCATAACTCATGGATTAAAGATTAAAGACAGCTATGGCTTCATTTTCTGTGATGAAAAGAATTTATTTCCCCCCAACAATGGGTATCACAGGAATTATTTTTTGCCACTTTCTGGATTGTTTTTTTGGTTTGGTTTTTTTGGTTTGGTTTTTTGGGGTTTTTTCTTGGGTTTTGTTTTTTTTTTTGGTAGAATATACAAAATAAGAAGTTGGAAGGTCTGGATTTAGTAAAGAATTTGGATGAGCAAGTCTAATTTTTATTCTTTCAAAATTTTCATTTTATTGAGAGAAGGAAGTAGATCTGTATAAAGGAGTTGAACTGCTCAGAATGTGGAAAGAAAGAAAACCTAAAATCGTTTCCCTTTTTCTCTTTTTTCCTGCCTAGTAAAAATTTTGTATGTTTGGAAGCCAGAGTGCTTTGTTCCAGCCATGAGCCAAGCTTACAAATATATTACTGCTTGCTTCTTTTTGTAAGCAAACATGTTAATCAGGAAATGAGGTGCATTTCAATGTATAGACAAGCTTAGGTGTCTTTTTCAGTTAAACTCTAATGTATAGTTTTCAGTAAAATCTCCTGGTTTATTATGGATACAACAAATAATTACAGACTTAAGTATGTATTCTATGAAAGATTAATTTCCACAGCCTGGAATAATTTATTTGTATGTTCATGAATTCTCTTATTAAAACTCTGCCCTTAGAGAGGACTAAAGATAACTCTGGCTATTAATAGCAATGTCAAGAACTGTATTATTGAATTTGTTCCTAATTAGGATTTTAGGATTAATCACTCTCTACTACAGTGCAGTGAAGAAAAATACAGATTCTTATGCTCTGCAGTTCTCTCTTTCACTCCATGAGTAAAAACTGTCAGCATGAATGCACATGTTCTGTGTCTCTACAACATCTTGGCTCATGGAGTCCTCTTTTTATTGCTTCCTTTATATCATCATGATGCGTTCTTTATTATCTTTCTCTTTGTTGTAATAACAGTGCCACCCTTTCATCAGATCATACTTGCTCATAGTAAGGAACCTAGTTTCATCTGCAGAATCAGAATCTGATGTCAGTGAATAGAAATAGGTTGATTTAATTAAGAAGAAAACTTAAAACTTTATTTCATTATCTGCAATGTGAGTGTGCTTTCTTAAAAACATCATAGTATAGTTGTAATGCTTTAAAGATTTAATCTTTTAGATGTCAGCACCCTGTTCTGCCTGTTAACTCAGTTTATTCTAACTGAAAGCCTGTAATTTGCAGGTAGATAATCTGAACATAAGGGTGTTTTTCCTTGCTAAGCTTTTGAAAGTCCTGCATATTTTCTGCTTCAGTAGAAGTGAATATTTACTATATCACAATAACTTTTCTGATTTCACAATTATTACACAAAAAAAATCCAGACCAAAAAAAAACCCCAAAACCCATAACAAACCAGCCAACCAAAAAAACCCCAAACCCCAAAAAACCAAAACAAAAAACCCAACCCCTTCCAGAAAAACCCAAAAACACACACCAAAACAACTAAATTCTCTGTCTTCTACTCTCCACTTATTTAATGCTACCATGACTACCTATATGTAGTACATTACATTATTCTCATTCTGTGATTTATATTTCTGTGTGTCAGAGGTGCTGGAAATTTCGAATTCTTTATGTACCTATGCGTAAGGCAGCCCATACAATGCAATCTCATTAATAAGCTGAGACATTTTAATGCTTAATTTGCTTCATTACCTTTCTGCTGTGACTGTTCGTATATATGGATTCAACATACAAAGTTTTTTATAATAGTTGACGTAATATCTGCTTTGAAATGAAAGCATGTTTGTATAGCATATAATTGTTTTTGCTGGTCATTGAGGCACCATAGTGGTGTTTATTTTTGTTCATTGGATAAAATGCTCAATATAAGTTCTGATATTCCTTTATGGGAAAAAGTAGTATTTTCTGTATTGCATTAAACACAGCTGTTCCTGTGTGTACTACAACTCTTATGCAGGGAAATATTTAATCTTTCAGTTAATGTGTATATTTATTTTGATTTCTTTTAAAAAAAAGGAATCTTGTTTTCTTCTTGAAGTTTGGGTTCTCAGACAAGTGGTTTATATCACTTCTTAGGCAGATATGAGTAATGTTTGAATGTGAGCAAGATCTAAGATCCAAGCAGTGCTGGGTTTGCTATGAGAACATCACTTAGTAGTCATAAATGGTTTGATGTGTTCGAATTGCCATGGAGACTTTTAGTCTTATATAACCTAATATGTCATATAGTTAACACCCGGCTTTGGAGAACATGTAATTTTCAGAATAGCTTACGACAAACGTTATCTAAAAAATAACTCCCAAATATGTTTTTATATGTAGGGAATTTTGAGTGTTTTGTTGTTCATTGTTGTCTTTTTTTTTTTTCCTAAATAAATGTTCCAATGCATATGTTACAAGGAAATGTCAATGGAAAGGGTATTTGAAGTTTAAAACATCGACACTTGGTACTTGACTGTGTTTTCTGTATCCTACTGTTGAGAGAACCTATCAGCCAACAAGATTAGCTGAAACCATTCCACTTTGCAGTACTTTAGCAGAACAATAGTAAAAAGTAGCACACATTTTGGAGGAAAGGTTGCATGAGAAGTGTAACCCTTGTGCCAGAGCATACAATGTAAATGGATGGGAAATAAATAGTAAAGAGAAAAATGGTACCACATAGAGATGGAGCTCCTTTCTTCAGTTAACACTGCAGTTACATGAATAGCAGAGATGGAAATTAGAAACCACTGGGCAGACTCCTACCTGCTGTCATCTCCTTTAGGATAACCTGAGTAGTATATGAATACGCAGCCACTACATTCAAAGCAATTGTGATTTTATTTTTCTGTTTGTTGAAGGACTTAATGATTTTGGTTTCGCAGTATGATCATGTTGTTTTTAAACTTAATTATCTGGACAAGGGGGAAACATCTGCTCTTAAAAATACTTCCAGAGGTTTCAAGAACAACAAAACTACCTGCTATACGCATGGGGAGAGGAATCATCGGTGGATCCATTTTTTTTTTTGTGATGGTTTTATCAGTGCAAAAAGGCCACTATTGTAACTGTCAGGCTAAAAATGTAATTTTTGCCCTTGGATTTTACTAACCTAGTGGAAAGAAAAAACATGATACAGAGGTCACCAGGTTACCTGGATATTATAAATATCTGACAGCAGGTGTAAAATAGAATATAATAGAATATAATTGTGCATATGACACTTGCATAAAAATGTATATAAAAGAGATGGATTAAGAAAATCTGTACATTTAACAATGTCTATGGTGTTTTGTGAAGCTGTTTTTGTTTTAACTGAATAGATGTTAGGAATAGTCCAAACAACTATTATCCTTGCTTATACATTAAGGCTGAGGTTTTTTATCTTGTTACATTTTCCTTAGTACTTCTGGTTAAGAAGGTAGTTGGCATGTATCACAGTCGGTAGATTTTAAATAGCAATATTTATTAAGCAATAGTACAACTAATGTTGTACCAATAAAATATCAGCTGGCAGTAATTTAAATGTAGAAAATTATATCTCTAGAATATAAATATTATTTATAGAATTGAGGAATGGTTTGGGTTGGAAAAGCTCCTAAAGATCATCTATTTCCAACTCCCTTATCATGGCAGGGACACCTCCCATTACATGAGGTTGCTTGAAGCCACATCCAACCTGTCCTTGAACATGGCCAGAGATGGGTCATCCACTTCTCATAAGGTCAACCTCTTCCAGGTTTCCCTACCTTCACAGTGAAGAGTTTCTTCCTAACATCTTCCTAACATTTCTTCCTAATCTAAATCTGCTCTCTTTCAGTTTGTACCCATTATTCCTAGTCAAGTCACTGCAGTTCCTGATGAAGAGTCCCTCTCCAGCTTCTCTGAAGGCCCCTTCAGATCCTGCAAGGTCCATGAGGTCTCCAAACACCCTTCCCTTCCCCAGGCTGGACAGCCCCAACTGTCTCAGCCTGGCTTTGTAGGGGACGTGCTCCTGTCCCTTTATCGACTTCATGACCCTCCTCTGGACTTCCTCCTACAGCTTCACATCCTCTTTATGTTGGGGACACCAGCACTGAACACAGCACTGCAGTGGGGTCTCACCAGAGCAGAGCAGAGGGGCAGAATCTCCACCCTAGCCTTGCTGGCCACGCTGCTTTTGGTGCAGCCCAGGACACGTCTGGCTCTGTGGGCTGTGAGCACACGCTGCTGGCTCCTTTCCCATCAGCCATTCCCACCAAGTCCTGCCCCACAGGGCTGCTCTCAATCACTTCTCTGCCCAACCTGTGGGTGTGTCAGGGATTGCCATGACCTGGGTGTAGGACCTTGCACTTGTACTTCGTTGAAGTTCTTGATGTTCACACAGTCCCACTTTTCAAGCCTGTCCAAGATCCCTCTGGCTGGCATCCCTTGCCTCTGGCATGTCCCTGCCCCACACAGCATGGTGTCAACAGGGAGCTTGCTGCAGGTGCTCTTGATGCCACTGTCCCTGTCACCAACAAAGGTGTTGAACAGTACCAGCCCCAGTACTGACCCTGGGGAACACCGCTGCCCAGAGGTCTCCATATGGACACAAAGCTCTTTTCCAAAACCCCCTCTATGCAGCCATCTAGGCAGCTGTTTATCCACCAAATGGTCCATCCATCAACCCTATGTGTCTCCAATTTAGAGACAAAGACATCCTGTGAAACAGTGTCCAAAGTTTTGTGTAAGTACAGGAAGACAGTGTCAATTGCTCTGCCCTTATCCACCAGTGCTGTAGCTCCATCACAGAAGACAAGATTTCCCCTGCAAAGCCATACTGGCTCTTTGTTTTCCATGTGCCTTAGCATGGTTTCCATAAGCTTGCCTGGCACAGAACTAAGGCTGACTGCTCTATATATCCCCAGGTCTCCCACTTTACAGTTTTTAAAAATGGGGATTATAGTTCTCTTTTCCAGTCATCAGGAACTTCACCTCATTGCCATGATTTTTCAAGTATGATGGGTAGGGACATAGCAATTCCTCTACCACTTCCCTCAGAATTCACAGAATTTCATTTAGTGTTAAAATTTCCTTATCCCTGAATCTTCAATATTTTACATCTAGCCCAAGGTCCTGCCATGAAGGTGCAACCTAGCTAGCTCTGTGTAACGGGTTTTCTCCTTTAAAGGTGCCTAATGTCTCAGAACTTAACTTAACTGCACTTGAGTAAATGTAGTTCTTTTGACTGAACCTAGTAAAAACATTTCTTATGCCTTTAAAAATTATATGCAAGTCCGTAGTATTTTTAATAATGTTCATTTGAAACTTTAAAATAATTTGGAATACTGACCTTTCTTTAGACATTTCAGGATCTATTAATTTTTCAAACACAGTTTATATTTTTCACACATTTTGCAGCACTTTATTAAGTTAAAATTATATGCTTTTTGCCTCAGTAGTCAGGTCCATTTTTTGGGCCTGACCCAAAGTGTCTACATTCACAACTTAGATTTGCTTTGCCAAAAGTGAAAATATTTGCTCTAGAATAATAAGTCACGGTATTAAAATATGAGTTATGGCTTTCAAGCTTACCTTTATGATTATCTTTTCACTAATAGCCTAGAAAATGAAATAACTATTTGTTCAATTTGTTTGTATATTATTACATTTTAAAGAGCAATATATCTGATAAGATTCATGGTATCTTTCAGTGCATACACCAGAGGTCTGTTGTGCTTAACATCTCACCAACCATGTTCTTTTGAATGGTGGAACTGTATTTTTCTTTGAATGAAGGCCAGCCAAGCTGACCTCTATAGGATAGCAGCAGAAGAAGGGACTTGATCTGTTTATCTGTTTTTCTAGTTCTTCTCTGTGCATTCTGCCAGCTGCACTGGAAAAATCCCCTTATTACATCTTTACATCTAAGGACCACTTCAAAATACTAGGTACAAAACATTTCATTCCTGCTGCCACCAGTACTACAGTTATAAGAAAGGGATTGGTTTATAAGGATGAAATGTGAGGACTCTTCAAAGTGGATTGTTGGCAATCAAAGGAATGCCTTAGTACTTGAGGCATTGTGTGATTGACCTGAGCAGAATTTCTGATGTATTAGGCAGGATGAGGGGAGGAGGAAAGAAAGAAGGGAGGGAGAGAGAGGGTGAGAAGGAAAGGGAGAGGAAGGAATGTCTTGTAAACCCAAGAAGAAATTGTGAAAGGAAGGTGCAGCAAATACAGACAGCTATTTTTTTTCTCTTGTCTTGAGGTTTGGATCAGATTTTCCATATATAGTCAAAAAAATATATACTGAAAGATATATTTAAAATAAATATTCCATATAATTTTTAATAAGATGCTAACTCAACTGAAAACACTTTTTAGGAAAGCCAAAAAGCAAAATCAAGCTTCAAAGGCTAAGTATCAACAAATCTTTTAAAGGAATGAATCATTTTCACTTTATCTTTTGTTGGAAATTTATGGTAGCTGTACTGAATCTTGACTGCAGTTTGTTATTTGCATGACTGAGACAGACAGTTACTCCCCCACCCTGCTCACCACTGTGTTTTGCAAATCTGTTTGGAAATGGTTATCTACTCTCCGCACAATATCTTCTACTACTGTAGTTTACTTCTGTAAGGCAATTACTGACTTACCCAGGAAAGCAGACCTCTTCAGAATTTCACCTTCCGCCTTTCATTAATATCTCTGAAAGTGATGCCTCTCTTCTGCATTAAAAACAGCAAAACTAACTATATCCAAGGGAAACCTATGCCACAGATGCAGAATCAGCTGAACTGAATACACAGGAAAGGGACTGGACCACCATAAAGAAAAACACAGTATTGTGGTACTGAGTACAACACCATGTACCTTGTGGGATGCCCAAATTCTCTTTCAATAGTTCAGTATTTCTGGGAGAGCAAGTTTGTTGCAGGCATAACAGGCCCAGCAGCTTTGTGGAATATGCAAAAGCAAAGAAAACTCTCTGTTTTCTTGTGTTATTAGCTAGTTGATCTGCAACAAGAAGCAGAATTGGAGCAGCAGCTACTTGTGCCAAAAACATGAGCTAATGGTCGTATAAGAACAAAAATTTAATAGTCTTAGCTTGAAAAAACATCTGCGGTTTTGTATTTTGGCACAATGAACTGATTATCACCATCAAAAGTGCTGGAATTAACTAAGCAAGAGATTTCCTTTTTATTTTTTTTTAATTTGTTTTGTTTTGTTGTTTGTTTTATTTTGGAAGGGCAGTGTATATCATTGCAAACATTAGCTGTAAACTCTGCTCCTTTACCTTTGCTCCTCATGCATTTTCAATTATGGTATTTATTAATTTATTTTTGGAATGGGAGTCAGATAGATGGCTTTCTTTGAACTCTAAAATAAGTGACTGGTCAAATTCAGCTTTAACTGTAAAATAACTGACCATCTATGTAAACATGTAACATTACATTGTTTGCTTTGAATTTTGTTAAAAGCTCTCTTGGCAATGATCCTATTATGATAATATGAATGTGCAATTATTGGTGAATAATTTAATTATTTATTTTAAAAATACTTAGCTACAGTTTGGTTACACTGTCTGAAATATGTTAGTTATAATCACTTAAAGGGCTCAGTTTTAGATGTTTAATAAACAGACAAAAGTTTAATATATAGAACCAAAAATGAGATAAAACTATTTTTGTACATACTTCTCAGGTGCCTATGTAGCATTTTATTGAAAGGAATCTGAAAAAATTGCATTCTTAAATATTAAGATAAAATATTTTTAATTAAATTACTTAAATATGTTGCAATGCACTGCAAGCCAAGGTAATTTAACTTGGAGAAACTAATAATTAAAAGGCAACCATTAATTTTAAATCTTTATGGTTCATAGCAATTACTTTATCTGTTTACAGAGTTTGCTGATTCAGTATTTTTGTTTATTAGTGGTGTAAGCTCACCATGGGCTATCTCCTGTGATGTGTTTTGCCCAGTACATCCAGATGGAGAAGGTCAGATTGAATTCCAAGAAGCCTTCAATAGGGTCACTATTGCAAAATATTCTGTGTTCCCTCATTCTTGGAAAAATGTCTGTAGTAGTCTTACTTCCTGGTGTTAGGTGCAGCTCACCAGCAGGGTGAGGGGGAGGTGGGAGCTTGTGCAATTAGGATCTCCCAGCAGAAAAAGTTGCAAACTTTCTAATAATAATCATCATTACCTGTTGTGGGTCTCAGATTCAGTCAAAGAGAGAAACTGAGAGTTTCTAGCCAGGCAGAAGCCTGGGGAAGAGTTGGAAAAGAATGTAAATAATTCTTTATCTCTCTTGTTATTCACATTGTTTATAATTAAATTCTCGCACTGTGTTTTGTCAAGCACTTTGCACCAATGGTGTGTGTTGTTTTCACTTCAGAACCAATAGAGTTGGTCCTCATGAAGCTCTGTATAAAAAAGCGGTGCATTTTGAATAAAGAGGAGTTTTACTCTCACAGCCTTCTACTCAGTTTTCTCATTCCTGTCCTGCTTCAACAGCAACAACCTGTAGCACTATTGTTATTGTTTTACCTATAGCATTGTTTTTATTCAGGCAGATAGTTCAACCTGTTTCGTAAATAGAACCTCTTTCAAGGATTAACAGAAAGATAATTGCAGGTATGTCTGAAAGAAAGTCTGCATTAGCAGTCTTTCTAGTTCTTTGAGTGTAAAAAGCAGAGATTGCTGCCCCTTCATCTAAAATTTGCTTTAAATATTGTATTTAATCCTCTAGTTCTGTTCATCTGAGTTAAAACTGTATTTTAGTAAGTGTCCAGCAGGACTAAATCTTCCAGGTTGATGTAAATTTCTTGCACATTTCATTTGGGCTTAAATGTTACTTGGGAGCTGTAACCTAAATGGTGCTGAAATACTAAAATATGGAGGCCATCTAGACTCAAAGTAGTATTTTACTGATAAAGTTCTTTAAATCATAAAGTCCAACAGCCTGACATGTGGTCTCCGAAAAGATATACTGGCTGTTCTTGGAGAATGGTTTTTTTTTGTTTTAGTACAAAAGGATGATAAACATTTATTTCTGGAGCCTATTTTAGAGGGCCAGAGGAAAAGGAAGGATGCCAATTATACTCTGCATAGTGAGATGGTCTATTTAAAATCAGAGAAATATACCCAGTTCTTAAGACTAGCATTAACAAAAGAATTGCAGTGGAAATGTTTATCATCTTCTCAGCAAATTTTTTGGGGGGTATGCTAAATATTTAAAATTAAATATTTAAAATTTTTCAGAGCTATAATGTTAGAAGGGCTGTTTTCTTTTTTTTTTTTATTTAACAATAGCTGATATTAATGTATTTGAAAAGTGTACCTATGAAAGTATTTATTAAAATATGTGATTTTTCTAATTCTACAAAGGAACTTCTAGTCTCCACAGTTGCCATGGTTAGCATTAATTAACATACTTTTAGGAACTTCTGTATTCTGTTTACCTTAATAGTTAAGAGCTTGGACAAATATTTAGCATTCATTTGAATTATTATGATTCATTTAATTATTATTTCTAATTAGGCAAATCACTGTATTTGTAGTCATCGTGAATGACTGTTTATATCAAAGAGTCTATGTAGGGACTAAAATTGCATTTACAGCTGGTTTACAACATGTTTATTCAGAAAACATTAGCAATAATGAGAATGCACAGATTAACCATTCCTTGGTTTTTGTCAACATGCAGCCATTTTCAATTTTGTTATGTATTTTGAAAAAAAAAAGCAGTAGTAAGCTGCAAGGAGTATAACTGAAACCTGTAAGCAAGGATTTAGTATTAATTTTCCTAAGTTTTCTACAGGGAAGACTTTTTACTTTTATTTACATGCATATTTAAGCATAGAATGCTGATTAGCAATGTCTTTTAAATTTTCTTCTTTGTGCCAATGAATTTAAAAGAATTGTATCCAGAATTATCTATCATACATGCCCAGCTTTATACATTTTTCCTTATCTAATCACATAAAGATAAAATTTGGATATTCTTTTTATATAGTCATGCAGGCTACATCTACCATGTCAAATCTAAATTTGAAAAGTAAGAAAAAGGAGTATAATTTACATCAGTCAATTACAGTAGAGAAAAATTGCTTATTTCCCATTAAGTTCCAGTTTTCTTTGTGAGTCATGAAATCAAATTTTCTTTATATTTTATAAAGTAGTCTTTATTCATTTGTTTAGTACTTAAATCCTTTTTTTTCCCCTAGTTCTGAGTATTTTTTCAGTGTTCAGGACAAGCTGTACCAGATCTACTTGCTGCTCTCACAGTCTGCTTTTAAACAGATTCCACTGGGTTAACTCGGTTAGCTAGTTAGCAGTGCTGCCTATAGAGACATGCATTGTACTTGCTTTTTCTGTAGTCTGGTTTGCTATGCTTACACAGTGCTGAGCCTGAGCTACTTTCAGCTTGGGTAACGAGCTACCTGTGAAATCATTGCATTACTTGCCAGAGTTAAGACAAGTGTCATCATTCTGTGATAATCTAGATGTGACAAAACAGATTTAATCTGCCTTATTTTTAGTGAAATTATTTATTTTCCTATATTGCCAAAATATGAGATGATTTGATTATTTAATATCACTCATTTCCAGTATTTCACTGGAAATGTGAAATTCTGTTGCCATTAAAAATGAATTAAACTGAATCAGAACTGACTTGTTCCAGTTAATATTTTAGAACAGTTATTTTTTATTACAAGTATTACTTGAACTTGCTTTTCTCAGAAGGATTTTTTTGTTTGTTTTTTACTTTATTTTCTCAGGGTTTCTGTTTATTTGTTATAGTTTTATCAGGATTCTTCTGTGTGTGACAAGAATTGTAATTGTACTGTTCATCAAGAATACATGCTACATATCTGCCTTCATGTCTCTGTTCTTCCAAACATCATCCCTATGGGACTTTATCCAAAAGGGTTCAGAGCAGAATTGCCATGGCTATGTCAAATTCTTAAAGGGAAACATGAGGAGCAGCTTGCTGTAATTGCTTTTTTTTTTCCTTACCATTTCTTCATGGAAAAAGAAGTATTAAAAAAAAAAAAAAAATTTGAATGTGGGCTTCCTAGTTTTCTTTCCCTGAACTGCTAATTCAGAATCATGATGCTGAGTTTTCATGGCCTTGTTACATTTGCAAGAGCCCAACGTAGTCTTAGTTCTCACTTACATAGTTATTTCCAGCCTCACTTGGTGTTCAGTCTACTTCAGAATGTAAGGGAACAGTTGTGTAATGTCTGTCACTGAAAATAGACATTTTTAATTTCATTTATATTCAGAGGCTAAGATGGACTGTACTGCATCCAGCTCTGGGGTCCCCAGTACAGGATCATTGATCTGCTGGAGCAAATCCAGAGGAGAGCCACTGAGATGGACAGAGGGATGGAACACCTCTTCTATGAAGAAAGGCTGAGAGAACTGGGATTGTTCAGCCTGGAGAAGAGAAGGGTGTAGGATGACCCCCACCGCAGCCTTCCAGTAGTATCTGAAGAGAGATGGAGAGAGGCTTTTTGCAAAGGCATGTAGTGATACTACAAGAGGAATGGCTTCAAACTGAAAGAGAGTAGGTTTAGGTTAGATCTCAGGAAGAAATCTGTTTCTGTGAGGGTGGTGAGGCACTGGAACAGGCTGCCCAAGGAATATGGGAGTGCCTACTTCCTGATAGTGTTCAAGGCCAGGCTGGATGGAGGTTTTAGCAGACAGATCTAGTGGAAGGTGTTTCTGCTCATGGGCAGGGGGTTAGAATTAGATGATCTTTGAGACCATGTCCAGCCTAGGCTATCTGTGACTCTGTGTTAGTGTACTCTTAAGCATAATACTAGTTTGCTGAAGTTATTAATGTATTCTTTACCCAAAATTTTGTGGTGGCAACAACTTGATGTGTGTAACTTTGCTTAGGATAGGGTTGATCTCTTAGATGCCCTAACACTGATGGGCTTCACACCAGCCTTGATCTTTCCTGCTGCTGCAAGGTGAGTGACTGGGCTGCTGAGATACTACTGTAAGAGAAAGCTGAACTAATCTGCATGGAAGTTTGTATTTATTCAAACACTGAATTAATCCTCAGTGCTTTGTTACAGTATTTTAGCATAAACACTCACTACTTACTACTACAGCTTCATATATTTAAAGATGTTGATGGATGCATTGTAAAAACAAACAAAAAACCAACCCACAACCTAATTGCAAGATTGAGAGAGATTCTATAGCTGTGGTTTCACAAAAGAGCTAAGCTTGAGAATTATGCAAATTCATTAAGCACTTTGTCTATGAATGCATCTGTTTTTTTTTCTTGAGCAGAAAGAAGTGTAAGGTGGCATATCCATGTAATGAATGTGGGTAACTGGAGGATACTGCAGATGCCAAAAGTTGATGCAGGTTCAACCAGATATAGGCATGTTCACATGTTCACTGTAGATAAGTGTGTCAAGATCTGCTTAATACAAAATCAGGTAGGAAGTTCTTCAGTCAGAAGTTGTTTGAGAATGGAATAAGGTTCTACACAAATATTTCTGTGAGACTTCTCTAGTATTCTTGCCTGAGCACCTGCTTTTTGTGATTTTTCACTATATTGTACTAAGTAGACCACTGATCTCTCCTGCTACAGCTTTTCTCTTGCTTTTTTGGCAATTTTTTAGCTTACACAACTTTATAAACTTGTTTCTAGTCTAATTTTGGTTCTGTTTCTTCTTGACCTGGAAGCTGTATTCTCTGGGGATTGGGGGAAAGGAAAGAGGTGGCACTGTAGAGAAGTTTGCTGTAGGAAAATACAAAGGATATGACCAAGGATTGAAGCTGAAATACATGCACCTGAAGAAAGGTTATTATTCTACTGTTATGCAGCTTAAACTGTAAAGGGAGATATTGGTTCTTTCATTGTTAACAGGGACCTCTGTTTCATTCATTTTTAACTCTGGGATAATTTGGGATTTACAGGCACTTGGTAAGGAAGAAGCTTTGTTTGTGTCCTTAGATATCACAGAACTAATCACAGAATATTCTGAGTTGGAAGGGACGCACAGGAATCATCAAAGCCAACTCTAAAGTGGATGGTTCCTGTGGGTCCCTTCCAGCTGCTGTGGGTCCTATGGAGTGATCAAAACCACAAATCTGGTGTTATTAGCAGCATGATCTGACCAGCTGAGCTAATCTCATGTTCCCCATATATATTGAATACTCATTTTTGTCAACAAAAGTCTAATAACTGTACAGGAAATCGTAAGCTAAAGTAATGCAAATGTATAGTTTTACAGCTGTCTAGAAGATTCCAATACTAATTGTAGCGAGTGAACAATTTCTTGTAGGATTAGAGATGCAATCATGAGATGTTAGAGCTACTGATACAGCATATTTCCCAGTCCTTTACTTAAAGGCAAGAGAAGCTTTTTCATGGTAGAGCTGATTGCTCTTTTATTCTTAATTATATATTTGTTTTTGTGGCTTGTCAGGTAGTTAATTTTTACACAAGAGGTGCAATATTTGTCTAGGTCAAACTTCACAAGTTTTTGGCATTGCTTTAAAAATAAAAAAAATAATGCATTTTATTCCATTTATTTTGTCCACTTAATTTTGTTCATTTCATCACTAATTTCTTTAGTTCAAAATAAGAACTAGTATCATGACATGATTGATTTTGGTTGATTTAAAATCAAATTCAGCATCTGTCCATAACTATTCATTTTCTAGTAAACTTCCAGCAAACTTTTCAATCTTGTATCTGCACATATCTATGGTGTAGTATGAAAGAGTAATATATGAGTTATACCTATTCCATCTTTCCATCTCAGGAGTAATATCACCTAAGTTCCATTCTGCTTATGCAGTTGTTTTGAGGGCTACTAGCCAGTACAGAAGCAAGTAATAAAAAAAAAAAAAAAAAAAAAAAAAAAAAAAAGAAAGAAATCTAGTTTGTAACTCCATGTGAATGTTTGAAAAACATAACAGAATTGCAAATGGCTGAACATTTTAAGAAATGTTACAACTTTTTACTTCTGGGAACTTAAAAAATCACAAATCTTTAAGTGTATATTAATTTCCTTCCTGAAAAGCAATTTGGTTTTTTATTTAAGTGTTGCAAAAAAAGCTCAACAATTGTCTGTGGTGGATTGAGGCCAGACAGTAGATAATTCATTTAACATTGGTATCTTCCTTTAAATAGGAGGAAAGCCAAACCTGCTGAAGCATTTATTGTAAGGAGACAACAAAACTCTCTATAGATGCATTTTTGGATGTGTATTAGATAATCACACAAAGAAAGAATGAAAAAAGTGTTTGAGAGACAAATTGTAGAGACACTTTTCAGAGAAGTTTATGGATACAAGTAAGAAGTACATGTTACTTTCTGTATCATCTTTTAGTCTTAAGATTATAAAAGCAGATCCTTGGAATGAGATCCTGGCATCCTGTGAGAAATATGGAGTTTTGAGTATTGGTCTAATCAAGTTAGGACATTTGCCCACAAAAAGTCTTCAAGAGAGGAGCTAAAAACTAGACAAAACTTACAAGCACAGCTCAAAGAATGGAAATATTAGGTCAGCATTGGCTGCTTTTGATAATCAAAAGACTTTTTCTTAAACTAGATTCTGAAGTTCTTTAAACAGGAACTGTAGTTTGACCTTAGTGGAAAAGCAATACTTTGTGCTAGCTCTATATTTTTAAGCAATATTATATAAAAATTTGGTAATATTGAGGATCAGGTTAAGTGTAAAATATCTTTGCATTGCAAGTTGTTTGCAATTTCAGTGGGGATTTTGGGGTTTGGGGTTTTTCTGTTGTTATTTGGAGTTGAATAGTATTTTTTTTCCTTTTTACTTGAATTTGATTTTACTGATTAATTCTCCATGCTCTGTTAGTTGCAGCACTGAATTTCTGAGTCCAAATGCATGTTGCTAAGGATGTAATCTTGTATTTTGGTAGAGAAAATCCAACTCTGGGCACCTAATATTGTTAAAATAATTAGATGTCTTAGATAAGATAAGATTAGACTGATGTCCTGGTTCGTTCAGGAGTGTCACACTGGATTCTACAGAGCTTGAAGCTTCAGGATACTGCTGGCAGGATAGAAGTGGGCATATCTGCAGAGCTCAAATACAGTTAATGGCTAAGGGGCTCCTTGGACTATAAAATTATGTATCCCCAATATTTTTACATGTGAATCAAGTCCTGTTTCATTCAGAAATTAAAAAAATTGAACACGTTTCTGCACAACTAGAGCACTTTTTTCTTTTTTTTCCTTTTTTTTTTTTTTTTTTAATTAACATTATCTCTCTTACTTCCACAGAACATGCACTGGGAAACAAGGGATGTTTTTTTCTCAAAATGTTTTTTTCTTTTTAACTACAATAGTTCCACTGTGTTAGTCACGGGTTCTTGTGTTGCGTTTTCATCTTATTTGAAATTTAACTTCTGGGACAAAAAGGTAAAGAAAAGAACAGTACACAGACTCACAACTCGTGGTGGGAATGAATCTGGGCAGATAAACTGTGTTGTTGTGTCAGAGCCATTTCATGCTGGATTTATGTTCTACAAACGGATAAGTGACAAAAAAAATTTTGATGTGTACTACATGTTTGCCCAGAAGACATGAGATTAACTCTGTAGACATTAACTTGAAGGGTAGTTCATAACAGATTTTCCTGTTACTCTTGTGAAAATTTTTGCTCTGCAATGCATAATTTTTCTGTTTCTTTGCTTGTCAAGGAATTTCTTGGGTTTATGTTGCATCAATGCATTCTACCACTGTTATAGTATAATAAAAGATGATAGGATGCAGTAGTATATTTAGATATATAAAAGCAGACCCTTATATTTACACAAATCCATACTTAGCTTGCAGAGGGATGTTTAAATTTCAGTCTTACTGTTCAGAACTTGACTTTCTTTTCTTTGTTCCTGTTTCCTTCTGAGAAGTTCTCTCTGCCTTATTTTACTTATGTAATGGAAGGTGATAATAAGAGTTCTTTCTGCTGTAAACTGTCATTCTTGGAATTAATTTTGGTACAGATGGGATTTGTCTACCTTTATTCTGAAATTTTCCAGAGTTCTTATATGCTGTATCCTGGAGGGGATGTGTGCGATCTGGCAGTTACTAGAGTTCAACTGTACACTCCAACTTCTAGAAATTTTTTTTTAATCCTTACTATTTCAAGGATTTAATATCTTTGTTTTAAGGTTTTTTTTGGGGGGGGTATGGGGTTGTGTTGTTTGTTTGGTTTGGGTTTTTTTGAGTAAAAATGGAAATTTAAATGCAACATGATACTGGACTTAGAATGTTGGATAAATTAGTTATTTTCAATACTTTTGGAGAAAAAGTATTGTAATGTATTTTCAAAGATGCTTGAAAGTTCTCTGAACAATGCTTGTTTGCATGTTTGCTGGTTTTAGGAGAAGTAAAACTGCATATGAATGTTTATGAATTTTGCATTACACAACTCAGCTTACTGTATGAGCAGTGAAAGCTGGAGTGCTTTTTCATTTTTATGGTGGGTTTGCTTTTATTATTTACCTTTTACTACTGGCACATAAGTGAGGGACTGATTTGACTGAATAAAGACTCACTGGCTTCAGTAGTGACTTCCACTTTTTTTGCAGTTATTACGTGACTCATATGCCTAAAAATAGTCTTAGTTTGAAATCAGTAGTATCAACACCAAAATATTGAAAGCAGGAGGTAGAAGTGAAAGTTCCTGTGGCACAATGGCCACATCTGGTTTAATTTCAGATCTATGGGGTTGCCTCCTCCAGAACATGATAGATCTCCCAGAAGGAGCCTAAGCAATGGCACAGGTTTTTATTCATGCACCAAAGTTAATTAGCAACATTACTGATTACTTTATGTACATCCTGGGAGGCTGTGAAGGACAGAGATCAGTTTTTAAATGTGTCCCAGTGCTACTTCCTGTGGTATCTGCTGTAGTTATGTGTAGCTTATAACTACAGTTGTTCACCCGGGTACTGAATTAAATGCAGTTTTCAGTTTTGTCATATGAAAAACTTTTCTACCCAGTAAATGCACTGTTGGTTTCATGCCCTGTAAAAAAATCAGCAGAAAAAGGAGTCCTGAAGACTAGAAAAGATCTAGCAATGTAGAATCTAAAATCAGAATTCTGGGAGGTAGAGGAAAATGTCAAATAAACTGCATGAGTTCTTAAATACTTGTGAGTGGAAACCAAGCACCATTTTCTCTTTCAGCAAATGCTATTTCAGGATTGTTTTGGAGGATTTCTGATGTTATGGAAAATGCTCATAAAGGGAGATACGCAAGAGAGAATTTATTTCTCAGAGTCTCTTTTATGTTAAAAAATTGTGAAAAAATTGTGTATCAAACTTATGATTCTAGGTGTATAATATCACCTATACAGAGAATGCATATTTAAATCTAGAGTGTTTGAAAGGTCAGAGCTAAAAGATTCTCTGCAGATTTTTTGGGTTCAAAAGCTGTCATATAGAAGCTAAAGTTGAGCAATTTTGTCTCCTCCTACACTGGAAGGCAAAGCATAATACTGAAGAATTACACTTCACTCACTATGGTACTACCACGTAAACCCTGGAGGGAAAGAAAGTTAATTTCATTCTAGACTGTGTCAAGTTATATTTTTCTTGCATTCAGGTTATGAGCTAGCAAACTAGCCATCCTTATTATAATCGTCATCATTTTTATTATGATTATTTTATTACATTGACAAGAAAAAAGAAATAATTGTTAAAAAAAATTGGATGCTTTAGTTCTGGGGAGGACAAGCTGATAGTGGAGAATGGTTTTGTTTTTCTGTCCCTTCTCTGAGGTACGCTTTTTTCACTGTTCTCGCTCTGGCTGTTGTGCAGGTGGTTGACCAGATTGACACACTGACATGTGATCTGCAGCTGGAGGATGAGATGACAGACAGTTCCAAAACAGACACCCTGAACAGCAGCTCCAGCAGCACAACAGCCTCCAGCCTGGAGAAGGTCAAGGTGCGGGGCAGCGCGCCGCTCATCAAGCCGCCTGCGCAGCCCTGTGCCATCCTCACCGTGCTGCGGAAGCCGAACCCGCCCCCGCCTCCGCCCCGCCTGACGCCGCTCAAGTGTGACGAGCCGCCCCGGCCTCCTGCGGCCAACCCAGTCAAGACCAACGGCACTTTGCTGCGAAATGGGGGCCTGGCCGTCGGGCCCGGCCGCGTCCCGAATGGAGACGCGTGCTGTGTACCGAACAGCAGCTTGGAGAAGGTGGTGATGCCGCCGCTGGTGCACAGAGCTGAGAAGGAGCGGTGTCCCCAGGCCGGGGCGAGGGAGCGCGTTCGGTTCAGTGAGAAGGTGCAGTACCACGGCTATTGCCCCGACTGTGACGTTCGGTACAACATCAAAAACAGGGAGGTGCATTTGCACAGCGAGCCGGCCCGGGCTGCAGGAAAGCTGCCACCTCCTCCACCTCCATTGCCTCCATTTCTTCTGGAAAATGGAGGGTTGGGGATAAGTTCCAGTAATAGCTTTCCTCCTCCAAGACCTGCAACTGTGCCTACACAAACTGTACCAAAACCCCAGAAGACCATCTTGAGGAAATCAACCACTACAACAGTGTGAAGTATGCCCCTTGTAATAACTCTTTGTTTTTTCCTATATATAAGCGTAAATAGGTAATGAGCACTTTCTACTTGAGCAATAAAAAGACCCAATGTATTACACCTTCTGTCCAGTGAAGTGGCGTAAAAATCACATGGTAAGTACAAAGAGGAATACTTGTTGATCTTATTTATACTCAGCAATGTTAGGAATGAAACACTTGACTCAGCCAATATATCAAACAGAAATTCAACTTCCTAATTAATTTGGTAACATATGAGCAAAGACAGCACTGGGTACAGTGGTGAGGGCTTTCCCCTCTGACTGCACACCAGTTGTTGGGCTTGCTGGTATTTATCGATCATATTCATGCATATTCATAATCTTTTCCTAGGTTCTATGTGAGCTTTCAACAGTTTCCATTTCTACCTTTAACATCACAGTTCTATATTCCAGGGTGATGAATCTATGATGGTAATGTTTGGTTTCTTTCCAATTTCTATACCCTATTCTGTCCAGATGGCGGGATCCAACTTCTATTTTCTGGGATCATTAATCTATGGTAGTGATGTCCAGCTTCCCCTTTTGATGTCACTAATCAGCAATCTTGATGTCCATCTTTCTCCAGGAGCTTGAGATAGGGTCACTTCCCTTCCTGTTTTAATCCTTTGTACATTCTAAAGCTACAGTTTAAAATCCTTAGTAGTAAGCAACATTCTAAGGTTATAATTCAAAAATCCTTATTATCAACCAGCTTAAGACTTATCTTTTCTAGAAGAACAGTTTAATATCCTTAATACTAAGCAACATTCTAAAATTATAATTCAAAAGTTCTTATTACAGAACAACTTAAGACTTATAATTGTTATTTACACACAAAAGATTGGTTCAAAAGCCTTCTTTCATGCTTTCCTTGGCTGTTTATTAGAACTCATCTTTATAGCTATCCTATGGCCGTGTTCCACACATTTCATAACCACAGCTACGCAAGTTGCCTTTGTTTACCTGACATGAAACACAACTTTCTATTTCACACCAAAAATACCCTTACAGCAAAGGGTGCTGAAAAGATAATCATTATTTAGCACCAAAGTTATAAACATCTGTAGCAGTTTATTATTTGTAGTGTGGTTTAAAAGACAATGACAAGAAAGTTCAGTGTGAAAATGCTGCGTAGTGGTATGTGATAGGTTTCAGTCTATCTGACATAAGGGAATAACCATTTCTCTCCTGGATTTAGGGACTTTTCAAATGTCTTTTGATGAAGCCAAGTGGAGTACCAGGTAACAGCCTTTGACTGAATTCTAGCAAATGCTTTTTTTCTCATCATGAGTGCTTTGAGCAAACTCACTGTATGTGGTGGTTGCAGTAGGGAGTAATCACTGGATTCTCAGCAGCTTGGTCTTTGGTGGGGAAGTAAAAAGATAATGGAAATGTATGTTGGTGTGGCTCTAGAAAACTGAGTTTCATTTTGCTTTGCACTGTCTCAGTGCATCATTACCAATGTTTGAGATGAGCAGGATGGTCCCATTAAGTTCCCCTTTTTTCTCCATCTGCAAAATGGTAGTGATATTTTTTTTCATGGTGCAATGGCAGTAGGCTGAAAAAACAAAGCCCAGTCCTGTGTTTTTCACAAAGCTTTTGTCTGGTGCAAATCTTCTTTTTGAAGGCAAAGAAAATGTTGCTTAAGGCCTCCAGGGACATCCACAATTCATGTAAAGAGCTTTGAAGTTGAAAAGCTCTGTGCAATTATGAAGCATTAACATGCAAAATAAGATACTTTACATGTTACCACATTTTAATAGTGAACCCAATTAATATTCTTACTAGTTGAAAAAAAAAAGTCCTCAGTGTTTTTAATTATTTTATGAGAGAATATCCTTTTATTCCCACAAAGAGAATTGCAGGGACTTAGAGTTTAAAAAAACATCCAGTCAATTAATAAATCCGATACTAAGTCTGTTGTTTACAAAACTTGTGCCAAAATAATCTCAATGGCCAACAGTAAATACTATATTTAAAAAAGTCAGCATATTTCAGATGAAATATAGAAGGCACTTTATGACAAAAAAGAAAAATCCAGACAAAACAGGTTTTGAATTTTAATTTCTATTTACATCTAGTAATAGGTATTAAACAGATATTATGTTTCCCTGTATAGGTGTTCTAATATTTAAACCAAAATAATAAGAATAATTATAACAAAAGTCCCATCACATGACTACTGTTTGTAAACCTTTGCAGTAAGCAAATATTTTATTTTGTGCGAATACACATCCGGGGTCTAAAGCCTCATGAAGTATTCCCTGCATAAAAGGAAAGAAAGGAAATCCTAAATTCTTAATCATGTTTTCCCCTCATGCCTCCCATGTGTTTTTCATGATGAATTTTACATTTGGTATTGTTTGACTGTACTTAATCCCACAAGAGCTGTTGCCAAGTGCAGTAAGTCCAGGCACTTGCAGCAGGAGACAGTAACTTACCCTGCATCTGTGTGAGATCTCTGCTGCCCAAATCAGGATGATGGCAGGTGCATTCTGCTCATGTGCAGGAACGCCACAGCACCTCCCTTGCTCATACATTGAAAACTGCATTTGAAATCACTGGAACAATGTGCGGACATATCCACATTGGATATGTCCAATATGGATATGTCCATTGGTTATGTCCAATATGGATATGTCCCTTTTCTTTTAAAAAGAAAATTCCTGCTGTCCCTACTTTATCACTGCTTTACAGATCATACACTTGCTCTGAGCTAGTTTAGAATATTTTTAATTCTTAAGCAAGCTGCTGGTTACAAGAAATAAGATAATGCAAATCAAATATTGCACATAAAATACTAAAGGAAATAACACTGAGTAATTTTAGAGTGTTACAGTTTGGTGCATATGTGTTACCTCACGTGGGTTTGTTTTTTTGGTAAGAACTCACCTCTGATAGCAGAGCACTGCATTTCTCCTCTGGGCTTGTCAGTCTTGTGAACATGTGAGCACCTCCACACTGAATGTGCATTGATGTACATGGAAATTTCAGTTTTGTAAGAGTTATCAGCTGTGGGAAGCTTAAACAGCATCCAAGTTTCAGCAGTTAGTGTTCATTTTTGGTACCCAGTATCTTGCATCTCATACTTTGTCTTCTCCTTCAGAAGTGCTTTCTTGTCTCTTTCCCCTTACCTCCTGAATATCTTCATATGATATGGCTGTGCCATGAAGAGGTGCAGCTTTTCAAATGCAATGCTATCTCTGACCAGAAATGCAGCTTCAAAATGTGATGGAAAAACATTGTTTTTCTGCAAAGTTTGACAACCCAGGCTTTCTTTTATACAACATGTTCCAAGGTCTCTGTTAAATTATAGAACAAACATCGAATCAATTATGTTTTAATGAGAATGTCTCTGGTGTGTGTCCTGTTCTAAGGTATTTTTGTCAGAGTAATAATTTCACATTAATAATGTGTCAGCATAAAATTAAGGTTAAAACGGTAAACTTGCAAAATTTGGGAAACAATTAACTTTAAATTTTGGAGCACTGTTTGGAAACTGCTAATAGAAATGGTGTAACAACAAATGCAATAGTGTATTCAGCGAACAGTATTTTTTACATTTATATTCGGAATGTAAAGTCTTTGAAGCATTTTTGAACACCTACAAAACAGTATGTTTCACACTATACTGAGGAAAACCCAATAAACTGACCAGAACTGGACAGGAGTTGTCTGCATATGTATTGTAAATGTAATATTCTCTGAGATTACATTTAGTGTTTTGCAAATATGCTTCTACCTGAAAAAAAATGAAAGTCCAATAACAGTACTCAGAGCTTTAATTCAGTATTTGTCATCACATCAGTCTGCTGTCTAGCTTTAATTTCCTATGGTATTTTAAAATATAAACTGTCCAGATTTAGACTTCCCAAATGCAAATAGGAGAAGGTAGTTTCTATCAATTTAATGAAGGACACAAGTTTAGCAAAAATAGAATAAAAAAATGAAAATTACTTAATTTGTAATAATGGCATTTATTAAAAAAGTTAACCCATGAATGCATTGCAAGAAAGGAAAACTAGGAGAGTAACATCCAATAACAATCCTTTTGAATGACATAAGGTAGGAATCTTCAAAAAGATAATGGATCTTTCTGCTACCTGGTAAGTCACTATTCTTGCTTCTGTCTTATTGTCTGGAGTTGCTACCTTTCATCACGTCGTCAATTTTTTCTTAGAAACAAGAAAAAATTCCAAATCTTCATTGATGTTTTTTATTATTAAATAAATATTTTATTTAAAATTAGATGTGAAATAAGTCAAGTATGCTACAGCTCTTTTATTAGCTTTCTCCAGATAATTTACTCATTGGTTTTGAAGCAGAGAGCAGTATGAATTCTTTAATGACCAGAGAGGTTTTTAGGTGGACGTTTGCTCAGATCTCTTTCTCTCCATGTTCTAATTACGGCTTTCCTTTTAGTAACGCCACAAACAGTAATCTTATTTATGCATATAAAAATCTTACTGTGGTTGCTGTGTCACCTGTCTGATGTAGTCTTAAAGTGGGCATGAGTATTGGGCACAAATTTTTGCAGATGCAGCATTTCTCATGCTCTATTTGTATATGTACTGTGAGCCATGCTTTTTCAGGGGCAGTATGTGTGTGTTTAGAAGCAAAATACCTAACGACTGCTCAAACTAGTAATAATATTGAAAGCATTAATACTCACTAGTGCAGAAGGGTCTTGCAAGTGAGGTGTGCACAAAGGGATGTGGTAGAAATGTATATGGTTAACCTTGCTAAGCACAATCACTAGAATTCTCAATTTGAAAAAATATATGGCATCTGTTTCATAAACACATTGTATTTTGTAGGGGTATTTGGGATATATCTCATGCAATATTTACATGCTGCAGCCTAAAATTTCTGTATCTGTATTAGCACAGACCACAACTGAAGCAGCAGCAGCAACAACAGCTCTGGTGTTACTGGGTCAGTATGTTGTGGAGCAGTGCATGCAAACTGCAGTGCAGCCTCATCTTTGCTAGCAGTTTCATGTTGATGATTTTTAGTTGACAAAGTAGCAGGGATTTTATCTCAATCACCTGTTTTATGGTGGCTAATAGTCCAAAAGAGCAAGGTTCCCCATCAGCCGTAATTTTGTCAAGGGATTTTTAAGTAAGCCATCTTGGGATAGCTCTGGGGAGCACAAGCAAGCTGACTTTCAATTCTGATCCTAAGTGATTTGACATGTCTCTAACTCATAGAGCTCTCTTGTTAGCTGAGGCTGCTGGGATGAGTATCCTGCTGCATGAGAGATGCCCCTGCTCAATTCAACCAATGCAAGTCTGCTCCTGTTCTCTGAGCCCTCACATTTTCTCATGTATGGCAATGTTCTTGTTGCTACATTGTGGGAGAGTTTTGTTAAGAATTTACACCTGCAATGTGTTCATCAGCTGAGCTGTATTGTTTCAGTGGTGAAGTATGTCTGTATTTAAGTTGCCTGGTCTTTTGTAATGCTAAATCTTTAGAAATTTTGAATGAAGGGTTTTCTTACTTTTGAGGTAATCATTCTCCTGTCAGGTTGCACAAATAAGATGAGAATCATCATGCAGTTATGATGAAGGTGTAGTAGAACTTTTCATACTTTGAGGGATTGGGTTTTTTGTTGAAGGACTCTGTATCTTTTGTTGCATGAAAATGGTTTTTATAGACAGCTGGGAAAAAAGTAGAACATAAATTGCACCCAATAGCAGCCAAGAGCAGTACTTTGAGGCATGAGTAAAACCAGAATAATTCTGCTGCCTTTCTTGGGAAAGATAAGGAGTCTAGGAAGGTCTACGAATTGCTTCATCTTTTCCTCATGGCAAGAGGCTTTTTCTTTAATTCCTGAAATGTTGGATGTGTATACTACAATTCTTTATGGAACTTAGTACAATCTACCTCATTGTTGCTTGTAAAGTATATTAATGAAAAAAAAAAAGATTTTGTAAGAGCTTTCTGAAATCACAGCTGTCTCTAGATTTTGTTTATCTGACATTTTGAATAACTTCTTGTGTAATCTTGCAAGCAATAATGGGAAAAATTACACCAGAAAGGAAAATAATAGGCAAATTTAAAAAAAAAAATCTTTCAGCAGATGTGTTTAAGTATGTTCTTCAGTGGTTTTTACATGATGATAATAACATCAATATGAGAGCTTGTTTCTCTTTATGTAGGGTTCTTATAATTACTTGAAAATCTTAAATGATGAGATTAATATGACTGTATTAACTGGTAAGGAAAAAGCCAGTCAGTGTCAGAAATTCTCATTTCCTTTCCAGTTCAGCATTGATTTTCCTAAGTGAAAGTTGTGTGTGTTGGTCTTCTTGGACAAATTAGCATGTAAAAACCAGAACATTATGATAGTGTCTTTTTATATAAACCTCTAATGCCTACAGGATATTTTGGTTTTCCTCTTTTTTTGCAAATACCGTGATGATTGTCTACTGGAGTTAAATTTTGTTTTATGTCCCTATAGCCCTTCAAATCAAATTTAAAGCTGTCTCAACAAGCCCTGGTAACTCCTAAGCTAAGATCCCTATTTGTTGACAGTAGGCTTGGTGTTGTATAAACTGAGCTGTGATCAAAACACCCGAAGTTCTGCTGGTCACACCAATCTCTAAGCCACATATTACTCTTCATGATTTTCCTGTTTCTAACCCCTTCATTCCCTGAAAATGAGAGGACAGAGACACAAGTTGTATTCTCCAGATCCCTTGACCAGTTGTCTCAAGGCCCTGAGGACATGCCTGATTCTTGACAAGAGTCAAGAAGCCTTCTTGACGGGATTTCATTGCCACCTCCCAGAAAAATCAATAGAGACTGATAATCAGTGGCCTGTACCAGGCTGGGTTGTTCCCTGGTGATGTCTCTTACATGGACCTCAGGGAGGCAACAAACCTCCGTGTGGGTTGGGTCTGGTAAGCATATTGGGCCCTCCATTCCTCTCAAAAGGGAGTCACCAGTGACTACTGACCTTCTTTTTATTTAATTCAGGAGGTCATGGTGTGGGGGTGGGCTTCTTTGCCCTAGGAAGGTCAAGAAAGTATACAGCCCGTGATGAACACAGACTGGTAAAGTGGTAACAGCAGACAAAGAGAAGGCTGAGGCACTAAACTTTTTTACTTCATTCAATGGCTTCAGTCAACCTCTCTTCCTCTCAGCTCTCAAGTGGGTAGAAGCTAAGTTCATCCCACTGTAAATGAGAATGAGATCTATGAGCACCCAAAGAGCCTGAATGTATGTAAGTCTATGGGACCCAGTGAGATGCATCCCAGAGCACTGAGGGAATTGGCTGCTGTAGTTGACAGCCCACTCTCCATGAGACTCAAAAAGTTGTGGCACTCAGGGGAAGTCCCAGGCAACAGGAAAAAGGGAAACATTGAACCAATTCATCTTAAAAAAGGGTAGAAAGGAGAAGCCTGGGAGCTACCAGGCTGTCAGTCTTACCTTGGTGCCTGGGAAGGTCATGGAGCAGATCCTCCTAGAACACACATGGAGGACAGGAAGGTGATTTGAGACAGTCTGCAAAGCCGATCAACTTGTGATCTACAATGCAGAGACTACATCAGTAGGCTTCCTTCCCCTGAAGGACTACAGGCATTATCTGACTCTTATAGGGCATTTGAGTTTTCTCCAACATCCTTCTTTCTGAACTGGAGAGGTATGGATAGACTATTCAGTGAAGTAGGGATTATTTGGATGGTCACATCCAAATAAGAGGGAACTGGTGAACAGCTTGATGTACAGATAGAGATCAGTAGTAAGTGGTACCCCTTGCCTCTGGGCTCTGTACTGGGACCAGTATTATTTAATATCTTTATTAGTGATGTAGATAAAGGGGTCAAGTTCACTCTCATCAGGTTTGTGGATGACACAAAGCTGAGCGGTGTGGCAACACTCCTGAAGGACAATATGCCATCCAGAGGAACCTGCACAAGTTTGAGAAGTGGGTCCATGGGTAACTCATGAGGTTCAATAAGGCCAAGTGCAAAATGCTGCACCTGGGTCAGGTAAGCCCCCAGTATCCATGCAGGCTGCAGGATGCACAGATCAAAGGCTGCCCTACTGAGGACTTAATGGGTGCTGGGGGATCAGAATTTGGACATGAGCTGGTATGTGTGTACATAGCCCAGAAAGCCAGCTGTATCCTGGTCACATCAAAAGTGTGTCCTATGGGTTAAAGAAAGTGATTCTGCTCCTCTAGTCTGCACTGGTGGGACCCCAGCTGGTGTACTGCCTCTGCCTCTGGAGTCCTCAGAAGGAAAAGATACAGACCTATGTAATCAGGTCCAGAGAAGGGCCTCAAAACTGAGCAGAGAGAGCACCTTCCCTACAAGGAAAGACTGACAGACTTTGCATTATTTAGCCTGGAGAAGAGGTAGAGAAGTAGAGACTGACTTTGAACCCAGGAAGGAGGAAGGCATAGAAGGTGATGTAAGATTTAGTTTTTATTTGTTATTTTCCTACTCTTATTTAATTGGTAATAAATTAATTTCTCCAAATCCAGTCTGTATTACCTGTGATAGTAATTGTTGAGGGGTATCTTCCTTTACCTGATCCTACTCTTGAGCCTTTTGTTACATTTTTTCTACCCTGTCCAGCTGAGGAGGGGGAGTAAATAGAGCATCTTTCATGGGCTTTCATCCAGCCAGGGTCAGCCCCCTTACAAGCAGTGTCTAAGAGTGCCAAGATCTAGTGAGCCGTTACTGGAAAAAAACTTTTCCTTATAACTGATCTTCAGAAGAAGTGCAAATTAGAAATTCAGAAAAAGAAAATAATTTCATAGTAAAAGTTTAAAATTTCTGGTTATTATTTGATTTAACTTAAATTATTAAATATCTAGAGGGAGCTTATTCATTAATTCAATGGAAATAAAGTTTCTGAAAGCAGAGGACCCATTAATATTGCAAAAAAAATAGGTATTGTTATCTGAGTTAATAAAATCCAACTAGAAATAAGAGTAAAATTCTTCACAGTGAGAAGAACTTATTTGGAAAAGTAGGCAGTAATCCACTGTATGAAGTCTTTTAATTAATTCCGCATTTCTTTAAAAAGGAGGCACATGAAGTCTAAGGAAAATACTACAGTTGTAAGGAGGAAGGCAAAGTAATTTACTCTAATGCTCACTGTTAGCCATTAAAAGAACTGATACACCTTTCATTAAAAGACAGATGAAAAATATACTTTTCTGATGTAGCCAGCAGGTGCAGTTTTGTACTTGACAGAGAGGAGGGATGAAAAGAATCAGTTAAGCATGCCAGAAGCAATGAAAAAATTAAAATGTCAAACTTCATTTTTTATAGACAGGCACAACTCAGTACAAATTGTTCAGGGTGTTAATGAATTGCTTCTACTTGTATGGTGACTTGAAAGGAATGTGTTGGATGGCTTTTATGAATATATAGTGCTTCTCTACCATCTAGAATTATGATTTCAGAGCAAACCATCTGTCTATATCTGTGTTGAAAATCTACAGCAGAACAGCATACTCTAGATCAACTGTACTGACAAATCCTTTCGCAGCCAAAATGCTTCTCAGCTATGCAGGTATCAATCTCAGGATCAGTCAGTAGATGCAGCCATAAACAAACACTCTTAAAATTCCAGTGATGATATAACTTAATTTTACTCTGATCTGTTTCTGGGAAAAACATCCTAACTCACTTTTGCTGATCATTCCTGTGTCCTATATATATTATCTTCCTTTTCCTTTTCCTTTTCCTTTTCCTTTTCCTTTTCCTTTTCCTTTTCCTTTTCCTTTTCCTTTTCCTTTTCCTTTTCCTTTTCCTTTTCCTTTTCCTTTTCCTTTTCCTTTCCTTCCCCTTCCCTCCCCTCCCCTCCCCGTACAGAATGGAGAACTTTGTTCCAAGTTGTGTAATTTGATGTAATCTGAGGTTGATTCTATCACGCTCAGACTTAAGTCTCCAAATGGGAAACCACATTTAAAGCCTGAATTGTATTACTTAGGTAGAAGAAGAATTAAATAAGGAAAGTGTTGCAGCAGAACAGTAACTACATATAAACCTAAGGCTCAACATTTAAATTTTCTAGTACTAAGGCATTTTTTTTACATGCATTGCTCATTTTCATCCACTTCTTTTTTTGGTACTCAGATCCAACTGTAAGAAGACATGGTGTTCAGTCATTTATTTTTAGTCTAGCAGGATAAGAAATAAGGTTGTAAATAAATTCACTTATTTCTAGAAAGAAGATGGCCAGTGCAGCAAGCTTCACTGTTGATCTTGTCTGAATTCTCAGACTGAGGCAGGAAAACTATTAGAAAAGCATTTATATGTACTAATATGTTTTTTAACAATTTTCTTTCGGTGTCACTCATTAATCATGCATACATTAATTATTTGTCTCTCAGACATGCAGTGAATCTTTTAAAGCATGTTTAAATGAATACTTCATGAGCTTTCAGCACCTGTGCTTTGTGGTGTGTTTTCAAGAAAAATTTGATCTATGAGTGGAAGCTGTAAATGTTGGAAACACAAAGCAGGGAGCTTTATCATAGAACCATAAGAGTCTAGGAAAAAAAGGTATGCATTATTAATTATTAAATAGACCAGAAGGCTACAGTATAAGCTTACTGTTTAACAGGAAATTGCTGGATAAGACAAATTTATATCATCTGCTTCATCTATATTGATTGGAAAAACTATGAACTGTACATCAGTTCTTCATGAGGAAAAGGCTGAAGTACTCAACAGGAGAAACAGTTGCTGTACCCATCACTAATGAGGGTGTAAAGGAGGACCCTGGGAAGTACCAACCTATCAGCCCCATCTCCAAGCCTAGGAAGATCACAGAGCAGATCCTCCTAGAAGCTCTGCTTCTAGGCACATGGAGGCCAGGGAGCCTCCATGTGTGTGGCTGCACACTCTAGAGTATGGCTGCACAAGGATGAGTCCTGCCCAAGCAACCTGGTGGCCTTCTGTGATGGAGTGGTTACACCAGTGGGTAAGGGAAGGGCTACAGGGGTCATTTATCTGGACTTCAGTAAGGTCTTTGACATGGTCCCCCATAACATCCTTCTCTAAGTTGGAGAGAGATGGATTCTGCAGATCAACTGTTAGATGGACAAGGATTTGTTGGGGGTCACATCCAGAGGTTAGTGGCCAAGGGCTCAGAGTCCCAGTGGCAAGTAGTGTCCTCAGGGGTTTGTACTGGGACCAGTGTTCTTTAGTATCTTCATTAATGACATAGACAAAAGGATTGAGCGAATTTGCAGATGACACCAAGCTGAGTAGTGTGGTGACACTCCTAAATGATGGGATTCCATCCAGTGGAACCTGGACAAGCTTGAGTTGTGGACCCATGTGAATATAATAAAATTTAATAAGACTAAGTGCAAAGTGTTTCACCTGGGTTTGGACAAGCTCTTACCAGCCCAGGCTCGGGGAAGAAGGGATCAAGAGCAGCCCTGTGAGGAGGACTTGGGGGGGCCGGTGGGTGAGAGGCTGAACATGACCCAGCCATGGGCACTGTCAGCCCAGAAAGTCACACGTGTCCTGGGCTGCAACCAAAGCAGCATGACCAGCAGGGGAGGGAAGGGATTCTCCCACTCTGCTCTGCTCTAATTAGACCCCACCTGGAAACCTGCATCCAGCTCTAGGGTCCCCAGCACGGGAATCGACCTATTGGAGTAAGTACAGAACCGGGTGGACTGATCACCAAGGTGATTAATAGGATGGAGCATGTCACCTATGAAGAAAGGCTGAGAGAATTGGGACTGTTCAAGTTGGAGAAGAACAGGCTTTGAGGTGACCTAATTCCAGCCTTACAGTACCTGAAGGGAAGAAACCTGTAGAAAGACTTAATACACTACAAGACAAGAGGGAACTGCTTCAGACTGAAGGATGGTAGGTTTAAATTAGATATTAGGAAGAAATTCTTTACTGTGAGGTTGCTGAGGCATTGGAACACATTTCCCAGAGAAGTTACAGATGCCCCATTTTCAGAAGTGTTCAAGACCAAGTTGGATGGGGCTCTGAGCAACCTGGTCAAGTAGGAGGTGTCCCTATCCATGGCAGGGGGCTTAGAAGTAGATAATCTTTGAGGTCCCTTAAACACAAACCATTCTGGAATTCTGTGATTTATGCTAATTTACTCTGTGTGTCTTTGCTGTGTGGTAGAAGATGGTAGAATGATAATCATCATTATCAACCCAGTTGTGTTGATAGGACCACATATGGTCAACTATGTCCTACATGTCCTGTATTTTAATTTTGTAGAAACTGGTGCTTGAAAATAAAGACAGATTAAGGATGCTGCTGTGCTCTTTGCTTTTGCCAGGGAGTGATATTTTTGGTACAGACTTGGACTAGGAAACTCATACGTTTCCTAGGGCCTCAAATTTATATAGGGTGGGTAACTGCATATGTTCAGTTTATGTCGTAAAGGGATGGGGGCTGTGGGGGTAACATCTATGACAAGATGCCAGAAGTGGTCCCCATGTCAGACAAAGCTGTCTTCTCAAAGATGGATCTGCTGCTGACCAAAGCTGTGCTATCAACAGTGTTGGTGCACATCTGTGATAACATATTGTCCTTATTTCCCATTATTCCACTCTGGCCTTTGATTGGCAGTAGGTCAAATTTTTCAAGTTGACTCTGTTTTGCATGTGATGGTAACAGATGAAGGATCTCCCTGTCCTTATCTCTCTATGCTGTTAGCATTTTGTTATATTTTGTCCCTCCATCCAGTTGAGCAATAGGGTGTTTTGGTGGTCACCTGGTGGCCAGATGAAGTCAACCTACCAAGTGACTTATGTTCACATGCCTGGCACTGCCTTGGTGGAGTTGATCTGTTGCCCAAGCCTGGCCTAGGTGAAAGTCACAGCAGCTGGAGTGAAATGCATATTCAGCATTTCTTCCCATAGTGATTTGCTTAGGTGGCAAAAAAGGACACTCTCATTAACATGAAGCTGATGCCATCATTATGGCTTGGTTCAACATGGAAATTGGAAGGGGCTGGCCTACCTTTTCTACCTGGCTTTTCTTCTCAAGACCCAAGCTCTCAAATGTATCTGCAGCATGAAGCTTGAGTGCAGTGGCACATGCTGTGGTCTGTTTTCATAATGCATTACACAAAAAAATAAAAGGAAAATTTTCTTTAAATTTCAATTTCACATTTATTTTATTTTGTGTTAAAAGAACAATTCCAATTTCTATAATGTTGACAAGAGTAAATAAAAGGATCACAGCACAAGAACTAATTTTTCAGAAAATTTTTAGTATATGTATTGTTTGATTATGAAATTATATACTGTATATTCTCTTACCTGTGATAGAACCAGAGCTGCCTTTTCCTTTTCTAAATAAGGAGTTTGATGTCAGTTTTATCTTCAGAGGAACCTTACAAATTGCAGTGAATATAAGCAAGCAGAACACATGATTCTGGGTTGAAATCAAATGTGATTGCTATTGGATGAAGCAGATACTACAGTAAAAATTTCATTTATAAACAATGTTATATTGTTAATGTAGCTAACCATTGTAGACTTAATCTTCATCACTTTTTTCTTTTTTTTTTTCCGAAGAATGGTAATAAATTACAGCAGGAACCCAGAAGAATTAATGTCTGGGTAAATTGAATCCACCTAAAGGCAGGCAGCAGTGAAGTGTAAAGACATGCTGAAGAGTGCAGAGGAAGGATGATTAGAAGGTATTTTCCCTGACTTATTTCTGGAGGAACTGAAAGGGAGAGAAATCTAGTGCATCTAGTGGATGAACAGAACATGTGCCGCAGGGACATGGAATTTTAGTGGTTCACTTTACTCCCCAGTTTCTTCATATGGGTCCAATTTATTGTGGTAACTTTTTTGTCACTTACTGTCTGTTTCTAGTGATGCACAACATTGAAATATTTGTTTGGCCTCTTTCCTTTGGAGAAGTGTTTTGGTCATTTCTCATTAATGACATGAGGTATTACAAACCAGAAATTTTACATACTCACTTTTCATAATTTTTGCTTACTGTCAGAGAGCTTTTTGGCTGTCCAAACTATACAGGTGCTACATTCATTTTGCATTAGAAGCTTTTTCAAAACAGTCAGTAGCAAGTATTTTGGTTTAGTGTTAAAATTTTAAAACTATTTTATTTCCCTCAGTTAGCATGGCCATATTTATATGGAAGCAAATATTTAAGTGTTGCTAACAAGAACAATGGAAAAACTAGAAAAAATGCTCCTCTGGTCAAGCTTTCAAAATATTAAACTTCTTTCTGGGCACATAATTCTAGAATGATGCTTTAATAATTTATTTTTAAAAGCCAAAGCTCCAACTTGAATGGAAAAGCTTGCTACTGTTTCAAACATGAAAAATTTAAAAACATTTATAAGCATTTCTCTGTGTGCATATCTGTACATAACAGTGTAGCAGCAAACAACTGCAAGTTTATGCTGTTATTTCCTGCCTTTTTTAAAACATAATTTTTTATTGGGCAGTTACAATTTGATTCCCTTTAATACTTGTCAAAGGTTATTAAGCATCAGATGTTGGAACCTGGGGTATTTTTGAGGGTTACATTTGTTGAGGGCCTGCTGATTGCAACAACTACTGTGGAGAGCAATAAGAAATTACTACCTACTCCTGCTTCAAAAGGCCCAAACCTTAATTTACAGCTCAGAAACAGCATTACATGGCCAAATGCCATTGTCAAAGCCATATCATGCCATACCATTGCAGGGCTGAAAAGGAGAGAACTTTGGAGAAGATGGATAAGCAGGATTAAGAGGCACTGAAAGGAAGGATCACACTGAAATGGAAAGCAGAGGATGAAGTAGAGGTGCAGAAAAAAGAATGAAAGAAGAATGCAAGGATAACAAGCTAACCCAGAAAATATTTTAACTTCATTATCACTGTCTGACATCCCACCTTAGATTAGGTTTAAAGGTAACCTCTTCACAAAATTTCTTTCCTGAAGAGCATGTGATACAAAATGATAAAACACTTAACATTCATTGGTTTTTTTATTGAATATGTGAGGAATGGGCAGAGGACATTTACTTTAGCTCTGTAGTTTATTGTGTGTATTTTTTTTTGGTTTTTTTTTTTTTTTTTAATTCACATTATGCCTGGAAGTCCTTTGACTAACCAGGAAGTTTTCTTTTGAACTTTATGACTAACATAACCACAGGAAAGCTAAGCGCATTGCTGGGATTTCAAGTAGAAGGGCAGCATGAAGGAGATATTTTATAAAAGCCATAGAAGTGGTCCTGGGAGTAAATGGAAATTATAGAAATACAGATGCATCTTATAGAACATGACAGTTAAAAGGGAGTTGCATTGAAATGTCACTTTAACTAGCTTAGACAAAAATTAACCCTCTGAATAGACAAGACTAAAACCATCCCTAGAGCCAATGCCTAGGTTATTGCATGAGGGGTGAGTTGGGCCCAACATACTTATGATAGGATATGGAGCTTGAAAAGGGCATGAACAAAGATGAATTGGAAACAGATGTCAGAAATAATTTTTAGAATCATGCATTAGTAGCTACTGGGCAAGATGGTTGATGAAAAACACAAAGGGACAAGAAGAAGGAAAAGAGAGGTTGACATATCTTACTGCTTCAGCTAAAAACAGTCTGTGCAGGTGATATCTGATGTCCCTAACATTTCTTCTTTTACTCACTACCACGTTGATATAAAATGGCAATATTGAAACATGTTGAATCTGTGTCTTAATATTTTGCAGTGTATCAGTCATATTATCAAACCATAGGATAGTTTGAGCTATAAGGAACCTTTAAACATCATCTACTCCAAGCCCCTTCCATGGGGGTGGCATGGGGTGGATTCATCTACATCTGGTTGCTCAGATGGTTGTTCCATTTTTTCACTATGCTCATCATAAAAAAATCTTCCTTATATGTAGCCCTAATCTATGCTCCTTTTGTTTAAAACCATTACTCCTTGTCTTACAACTGCAGGCACTATTAAAAAGTCTGTCCCCATTTGTTTTTGTAAGACCCCCTTTAAAGTATTCAAATGCTGCAATGAAGTCTCCCCTTACTCTTTTGTCCAGCCTGAACAATGCCTAATCTCTCAGGCTTTCTTCATAGGAGAGCTTCTCCAGCCCTCCAACAACTTTCATGTCCCTCCTCTGGACTCGCTGCAACAGGTAGGTCCATGTATTTCCTGAGCTGGGACCCCAGAGCTGGATGCAGGGTTCCAGGTGGGGTCACACCAGTGCAGAACAGAGGGGCAGAATCCCCTCCCTTGCCCTGCTGGCCACACTGCTTTGGGTGCTGCCCAGGTTAATTGGCTTTCTGGGCAGCACCTGTCTAACCTCTCATCCACCAGCCATATTTTTGGCAGGGCTGGTCTCCCTCTGTTCACTCCCCAGGCTGTGTTGATGCCAGGGGTTGCCCCAGCACATGTGCAGAGCCTCCCTGCACTTGGCCTTGTTTGAAGCTCATTAGGTTAATGAGGGCCCACTTCACAGCATTGGCATACCTCATTCAGCATGTGTCAGGTTATTAAGGTTATGGAAGTAATTTTATAACTACTTTTCACAACTCCAGATTGAAAATGTTGTCACAGAACTTCAGAGACACTAACTGATTACACAGTGTAGTGACATAGAGCAAGCCTCTGGTGCTGGGAGACTTACTACAGGATTACTTTGAGGGAACTCTTACCAATGGCTGCAATAAATAATATATTTAATACTGATACTTACTAACAGAGGTCATCAGATGGCCACTGGATATTTTCAATGCCATGTACCCAACTGCCTGCGGTGAGAAGACAGGAAGTGATTTTTTCCAGATAATATTTCTGATTAGACTTAACACAATGCTTGCTGTATCTAGGTATTTTTCCATTTAAATCACACTGTAATAATTTAGCATGAAGATAAGCACTCAAAAAAAAAAAAAATCAGGTATCTAGTGTAGAGATAAAAACTTCAGTTTGAGGCATTAATTCAAGGATTCTTTGCAGTGGCAGTGACCAGTTACATAAAGTTATATGGATTCTTAGGTTCATATATAGTCACAGATCTGTGCATTTGTTAGCAGTAAAAATCCCAGGTAAAATGAAACTTGGACAATTTTATGATAGTTCAGAAACTCTTTAAGAGCATATATGAGCTTAACTGGAACGACCTGCCTAGCTTGCAGTTTAGACTTGCACTAAGTTTGAAAGCTACTTCCAGAACTGGAAGTGCCAGGTCTAAGTGCTAAACCACATATGCCAGATAACCAAAAGTGTAATTTAGCTGAACTGATATTTTTGATTTTCATTAGACAAGGAAAATTGCATTTTTGATCATTGAAACATTCAGTGAAACAGAATGTATGACTTGAATCTTCCAAAGCTATGAATGTACTGAGAATGAAATGCTGCTGCTTTTTCCCCTTTTAGATAAAATAAAGCTGAAAATGTCAGATGAGTGTGCATCAACTCTGTTCTATTGTATTCATGGTAATACTGAAGCAAACAGATCCCACTCACCTTGGAAAGGTGATCCTCACCTGGTTCTTCTGACCTGTAAAAGTTTTGAAGGCCCCAAAGACTGATCATTTTCAGTTGTTATTCTATCCTTTTATGCTTTAATTGTTCAAAATTGCATACCATTAATTTTATATTTTCAATCAATGTTCTAAAAATTCAAAGTATTTTCTACATAAAACTATTTATGATATGTTTGGACTGTATATATTAAATTTCATTCCGTGTAGGCACATTCTCTTACAATAAAATCATCATACTGTTTTTCTGGAAACAAAAACTTTTATCCTAAAAAGGTATGTGTGGGATACCATTCACTGCTTTATTTGTTCCCCCAAAATTAGCTCTTGAAAGAAAAGAAGACGAAGTATTAGTGTTTCCTTTTGTACTCTGGTTTTATGATTTTGTGCAAATACTCATAGGTAGCGACAGCTTCTATATTTTAGATGCAGTTGAAACCTAATGATAAATCAGCTGCAAATATTAAAGACACAATATTGTTATTTGTTTTGGTGTTTTTTCTTGTTAGGTTTTGGTGGGGGGTGCTGTTATTGTTTTTATTACATTTCATTTAATTGGCCAAAGGGGAGTTTTGTTTTGCTGGAATTTGTTATGTAGCAATCTGTAAAAGTATTGGACTGATCTGGAGGCTGATAAATGAATCCATAGTTTCACACATTTTTCCCAAAATATTTCTTGCTTCAGTTAAATGTCCAACAAAGTGGAATTGCAATTGATCACCACACATCACATAAAAAATGTAATTTAATTTTCTAGTATTTTCAATTTGAAATCCATGTGTTCACCTGTGACACTATAATATTTCATGTTCATGGTGATCTGCTGTAAATGTTGCTGAAGGTTGAAAGTCACAAATAGCTGTGATGCTCTGTTCTATAATTTCACTTCACACTTCAAAAAGGGAAGTTAGTGGTCTGTTTCATTGTGAAAACCCTGTAGCATATGCAGTAGGTTTCTGCTTATTATTTTTCTCTGTTAAATAGTCTGTGGCTGTGGAGCCTCGTTGGTACCCGTAGCTAAATTCAGCACCTGCAGAAATAGACAGATTTCACCAGTTTAAGTATAACCATTTCTACAAATAGGGTGTTTGATCCATTACAACTTTGAAATCTTTATTCAGTTTTCCCACATTGTAAGTTATCCTTGCATGTCTTGTATGACAATAAAAACTTTCTCTGAGCTCTGGAATGTTCATTTCTGCAGATTTTGTCAAGTTTGGATACCACCTTTTAAATTAAATAGTTTAAAAGGGCATTGCTTTTAAGTACATTTTAATGCCTGTTTTTCCAAAATTTTTAACGTTTAACATAAATGCACCATCTCTAGAAAAACAATGAGCCCCATTAAATATTAAAATCTATGTGAAATGTGTTGTTAAGTAGAATTTCACACTGAGTTGGGCAAGATAATGCAAAATTACAATTCTAAAGTTAAGGTGCAGATGAATGACAATTTAGATGTACACTCACAAAAAATTTTTAAAAATCTGTTTTTTTTAAATAAACTAAAAAATTTTATTTTCTTTAGCAAGGGTTATTTACAGGAGAATAAAAAGAAGTTTTTACTGTCTTTGTTACAGAAGTCTTAGCTCTGTGCACATTTATAAAATATTGTTTCTTAAGAATTGTTATTACATTTGGTTAACTTCTGAAAACTGTGGCGTTCGTATTGTAGGGTCTGTCTGGAACAGCTTATATTACAGTTAGGAAAAGAAGGCCTAATCGTGTAATTGAGGAACAGGGTAATTAGATTTTTAAAGAATTAGGTAATAATTAAGTATTTATTGAAATTAGCTGTATTCAAATGACAGCTATTTCAAAATTCTTGAAACAACATGTTTGAAGTCTGCATAATAAAATTTTAACTGTTTGTCTCTTTAAACAGAGACCTCCTAGACAGAGCTGACAGAGCAAATCAGATATTTCACTTTACAGAAAATTTTTCAAGCCTGCAGCATAATTCCTGGGTTTGAAATGTGTAAGTTTAAAAGCATCTTGAAGAACCACAGAAAGATGCTTAACTTCTGTGTTCTGCCACAGTTGCTGGGCAGTGATGGGGAGCTGATTCCTGGGTATGGCCTTTGGCAGCAGGTGCATGAGGTGCCCTTCTGCTCTTTCTTGACAAAATGTGCTGTGATAAATCTCTAACAGATTATCCTCCAGAATTAAACCAGATTCTGTCACTTTCCAGGAGTATACACAGATTTGTAGTGATCAAGTGGGCAGATTTGCACTACAGAAATTCCTAGGATTAATCCCAAGGATAAATTAATAAAATTCATTCCAGCCTACCTCTAAAGATGAAGTAATTTTTGATAAATTCATAAACTTTATTATATTGCTGTATAAAAATACTTTTCGTGCAAAGCAAATCTGCAGTTACTCATGTATGCTGTTCTAGACCATACTTATTTCCTCAGGATATGCAGTTCGCCAAGCAGTGTAGTGCTCATCTGGATTGGTAAATTAAAAAGGCCTATACTATTCTGGATACTAAAACTTAACTTCCATTAGTAGGATTATCCTTGATATTCATAGTTTTTATGTATATTTTATTATGGTATTTGTTATATTTATTTTTATGGGGTTTTTTTCTGGGTTTAAAGGGTTTTTTAATATATTTTCCTGTCATATTAAAAGAAACAGGGAAGGAGATACCGTCTAACTGGTATTGCTTCCTAATGCAGACTGGTAGATATTTCTTAGATATTTTCATTTTATAGATTATGTTCCTGTATACCTGAAAAGTTTTAACTTCTATTAGACCAGACTGCCTGAAGCCCCATTTAACCCACCCTTGAACATTCCCAGAATCTGAGAATTTTTTACAGTTATATATTCAAGCATCAGCAGTGAGTTATTTATGAACATTTCTTATGCTGAGAACAATTAAGTGCTGAAGGCAGAGGCTCAGCATGCCATAGAAACATGCAGAGTCCCTGGAAAGATTTTTTTTTTTTTTTTTCTGGGAAGATTCAAATATGGACTGAACTCCACTTATTCCTTCTGGTTTTTCTCTGATCTTTTTGTCTCAATTAGCTGATTGGAGATGACTAAAATGATCTAATCAAAACTGGCTCAGAAAGTTGATGCCTGTTTCATCATCCCTCAACATGTGGAGCTTCACTAATAGGCAAATATTGATAATAATGTCTAGTTTAGTAGTGAAATTTGCTCCAAAAGATGTGTTTGAGAGATTTCTATGTATTTTCTAAACCATGTATTAAAACTGTTTTTGCTCAAAGGTCAATATACTGTGAAAGGTAGATTTTAATACATGTATATGCCATGGCCTATTTCAGACTTAGAAAGATGTAGAAAACTATATTAGAATTATTTCATGTATGCAGTGGTTCTGGGTAGTTTGGTCTTCATTTTCTTGAATTAATTGAAAAGTGGAAAAAACATGAAGTGTATGTGAGTCTGAATTTCCTCATAAATTTGAAAACTGTGTTTCAGTCTTACTGTGTTAATACTGAGTATTGTCTAAAGTCACGTTTAGCACCATTTTTCTCCTCCTTTAGGGATATCTGTTATAAGTACGTGAGTCTGTCCATTCAGGCTGTTCACTGAGCACTTTTCTTGGTTCATTCAGTCATTCCACCGCCACATATATTCTTAATTGTGTTGCTTTGTGAACTGAACGTGTTGCTGTGTTATTAGTACATTATCACTGTTTAGAGTTGGAGACAACAAAGATATTTAGGATTTTCACTGGTTTTAGTTAGTGACACTCAGCTTCCTTCCCACAGTAATGTCTTTGAGCTCAGTCATGCCTGTCTTTTTGGTCCTGAGCACAAGAATGTGTCTGCTTTTGCTCCAATATTCATTGATATTGTCAGTGTACTATCCAAAGATGCTCTGGCCCACTGAATTAATTTAGTAGTATGCAGAGTTAGTGTCTGGATGTGGTATATAGAAAATAACTTGGTCAAAAAAAAATAGTGCTTTTATCTGTTTTTTCTTTTTTTTTTTTTTTCCTAAGAGATATATTTCCTTTTTTGAATTTACTACCAAAAGTTACATAGAGGATAACTTCGACATATTACTACAAAAACTTTGAGCATGATGTTTTCAAAAAACAAAAAACAAAAAAAAAAAAAAAAAAAAAAAGAAAAACCCCAAACTTGAGTTTTGCCTGTACCTCAGTTGGAAACTTTTGGAACAGATAAAGTTACATTACTGTTATGGTTACCTCTGAGTCCATTTTTCTCAATAGCAACTCAACATTCCTCCAAAGTGTTTCACACTTAGAATCACTTTGCAAATATTACCACTATATTCCAGCAGCAATGTTAGACATTGTTGTCTTGAATATCACCTGCGATAAAGCAACCCATGATGCAGTTTGTTCTTTTGAGAGATGAAAATTATTGCAATTTCTGAAATAGCAGTAGATCTTGTAAAATAGTTTTTCATGAAAGTATTCATTTACTTTGCACTTTCATTTGCTTTGTAGAGAGAGAAAATCACAACTGCATAAAATAATCCTCATAAAATAAGCTCATAAAATGTTCAGGCTAGATGAAAGGTTGGGAATGGTGGTGATTAAATTACTATGGACAGCAGCTCAGGCACTTTACATGTAGGGATAATGCAAATAGGTGGCAATTATGTGGAATTAGAGCACTCAATTGCTTCCCAAGTCTCTTACTGCAGTAAATTGATTGACATTAAACCTAATCTAGATTGTTTCCCTAATCTAGATTCTCTCTTCAGGCATTCAGTTACCTGGAAAATTTATCCAGCCTTTTCTGTTGCTCCTGTCTATCTGACTAGTGCTATAGTTATTTATAATAATAATTATATGTAGTTATAATATTTATAATAACTATAGTAGTAGTTATGATAACTAGTTAACTAGCTAGTTACATACTAGTCATCAGTAGATCCCAGAAAACACTACCTGCTCTCTTACATTGCTGTATAACAAAAAAGCAAGAAATACCAGCCTTACTTGCAAGCCTTATAGCCTTGTAAATACTCAGGAAATTACCAGTTGAAGCAGTCAATAAGAATACAAACTGTGGAGTCAATGATATGATGACTTTGGTTTGACTCCATGATAAAACTACTGTTTTTTGCTCTTTAGTTTCATGAAGTAAATTGCAGTGACTCTGATAGTACATCGTATGTATCTGTGTGACAGCTGGCATAACTACTCTGTCTGTCCTTTCATATATATTTTGGGCATATATTTTTCATATATTTTGTATAGTATTAGGTACTGTAGGTATAGCAGGTTATGGGGGCAGATTGTGCCACTTGGAATAAGAGCAAAGTCTACTGCAGAGCAAGACATTTAAGCATATGGAATGAAAATTTTTGAACAGATAGAGAACATTTAGCATTGTGGCACTGGCAGACTTCAAGAAATAGACAATTCTTTAATAAAAGAAAAGGTAAAGAAATTCTTTTTTGAGGATTGTTGACTTGTAGGAAGCTACCAGATAACACTGAGTGTAGAGCAGTTCTTAAGGTACATTCTGATGAAAGGGAGACTTGTCGTTTCATTTTGATCATATTCATTTTGACCCAGAAGACCCAAATTGCCTTTTCCAAACATTACCATAGTCTAGGAGCTTTATTGGAACCTAACATTGAAAATTGAAAGTGTTTTTTGGGTCTTAAGCATATTCTCCTCACAAATATGCTGGCAAATCCACCTGAAAATTGCATCCCATGTCAAGTTCTGAGAAAGTGTTTTGCATATAATTTCTCTGCTTAGTGGCCTCAGGTAGCTGTCAAAATCCTTTTGGATAGCACAGTATTAGGATAGAAATGAGAGAACAAGACTGTTTCAGTGTAAAATGTATTTCTTTGTTTATAATCCTTTTTCATCTGTATCCTCCCTGTGTCTGTAGTGAGTAATTAATTGCAGTCATGCTGTCTCTTTGTCAATGTCTTGTATATTATTTTCTAAAAAAGTTGCAGAGTTTCAGCAAAAGTAATGGGGGAAAATCTCATACTCACAGTAATTTGGAATCATGTTTTTCTTCTAAGTAGTAGATGGGGTTAAAATCCAATCACAGGAGGGAAAGAAATGTTGCTTTTCTCACTACTAGAAGGATATTTTAACATTTAAAATCTACTTTCATGTCTAAGGTCTCTCCTTTTCCTTTCTCTTCTATGTGCATTCTCTAGATGGATTAAAGAAAAAAAGAAAAAGGGCTCTTCAAGTAGATTTGATATGGTCAGTTTTTACTATGAAAATCTATGTTCACAGAGAAATTATTTACACAAGTGCTTGTTTCTGAATCTCAGTCAGCTGTGAATGTCAGCAAAGCAAAGTGGCTCAGCCCTGCAAATGTCTTTTGCCTATCTACAAAGCCCAGAACACATTAGGTTGCAAATTTCAGCTTTTTAGTGAGTAAAGGCATCTCCAGTATTCAGTAGTCACTAAAAATAGACATTTAAAGGTAGTAAGTTACAATTTTGTACTTATGCTTTTTTCCTGGGCATCTGTGTTACCAGGTTTATTTGCGGCATGTAACATAGGGATAGGTGAACTTCAAATGAGCCTTCTAAGATAAATTAGTGGCTTTCTACCACACCACTACCTGAAATTCTAATAACTATTGGCAAACTTCAGATATGTCTAGGAACAAAACCAAAGTTGTTATTTTCTATTTCATGTTGCCATATTTCACTTTGACAGGGCAGTGTTCTTTCTGTTCAATTTTACTGGAAGTTGTTGCTTTTCTTGAAAATTTGGTATAGTCTAGTTGAAATTGCTTTACATGGAATATACATAACAGAAGTCATACTTTCAGTTGGCTGATGATACTTACCTATAAAGCAAAGTAAAATCTTGATAAATATGGCATTTCTGTATATTATCTTGTGTCTTAGAAATTTTAGTTTGGTATGCATAACAGTTTTTCTTTAGATATATTCACCCATGAGAACACTTGTTCTGAATTGTTTTGATTGGTTTACACCTATATTTTTATATATACAACTGGATTAAATTCTGTCTTATTTGCATCCTTTATGATGAAAATCAAAATACAGTTTAGCCCAAGCAGGCTTTTTCTGCATTTTCTGTTATGTTTTAGTCTCCCAGCAGTTACCATTTCTTCCACTCCACAAAATGCAGCTTTATTTTGTACTTTTGAACGTACAAGCTTTTTCACTTTGCTGTGGAGGGCATTCTATTATTTTCCTGATAGCAATATTACAGACTACAGTTCTAATATCATGCATATGATTTAATAGTAATAGTTCTATTCTGATCACCTCACTGTGTTTGTCTTTGCTTCTTTGCTGTCCTGGCTCACTGGAACACTGAGATTTGGGGAAGATGGTGCTCAGAGGAATATCACTTCCTATAGTGGATGCCACAGTGAAATGAGGGTATATAAACTTTACAGATTATAAAAATCCAGTATGCTCCCAGAAGGTTCTCCAAGCAGATAGGATAAATTGGTACCATTATCTCTGCTGAATGCTCTTAAAATCAAAAGGGTATCTGAGATTTCTCTTTACAGGCTGTGTTGATAAGTTCTACAGAGATTTTTTCCATAAATACCTTTTATTAGAAATCACTGTGAAAATGGTGGTGCAACATCTTCATGGCTGTGCCATTTGACTCTTTCAGGCACAGAAACCTCTCAGACTGTACTTACATCCTTAACAATAAGCTTATCTTGCAATATCCTTCATAGTGAGTTGTAGGATGTATTTTTTGCCTTTCTGAGATATGGGGGATTATTGGAAAATAATTTAGCATTTTTATCATTTCGGGATCACCAGTAGGGATGGGAAGAGTCCCCAGGTTTTCCTTCTCTTGGAAACTACATGGATCAGACAGAAAACAGTATTAGTGGTTTGGGGTGTTAATGATGATGAATTTAAGAACAAGTCTGGTTACAGGAGGAAATTAATTCTGGAGCAGAAATTAATTTCAGACAGTACACATTTCTGAGTTCTTATGGAGATGTTTGTTGGAGGAGAAACTTCTAGAATTTCAATTACTGAGAAAATAGTTTAAATTGAAATATTTTTTTTCAGCTGAGAGTTAGTTAAAAATGACACATTATCTGTCCTCTGTGTGTCTCTAATGAAGACCAAAATGTTTGTAGGCCAGAACATCTTTCAGAGTCATGGTCTATTATGTCACCAGCTTTATAAAATGCAGGCATTTGGGATAAGTGCAAACCAATTTCAGCCCTGTGGTTATGACCAGAATTAGATAATAATGCTTAAATGAATAAAATTATTTTAAGAATATACCTGTTATGAAAATGTGAATGGTAAGGTGAAACATGAAGAAAACTACTTTTTTTGCAGTGTCCAAATTATAATCGTCACAAATTATAACATTTAAAGATGACTACAGATATGTTAGTATGATCATGTATTTTTTCTGATAGTACAAATCTTGTATGATCTACAGATTCTTATGTTTAGACATGTTGGCTGCACCTTCAGATTGTTGAAATTTGTATTTTACAGAAAATTCATCAGTAAAAAAGCTTAGTGTCTAAACAGAAATAAGGTTACCAGAAAATTTCAAGAAGACTAGTGGATTTTTTGACACTCAATCAGGTGGATGGCTTAAGCAAATATAATAAATTTACTAACTGCTCTGAAGAGTCTTACAATATCTTCATATTACCTTTAAAATGCATCAATATAACAGTTATCTGTGCATTGAACAGGTTGTGTTGAAATTAAATAGGCGATAAAGAAAATATACCTCCTGATAGTTACTGTGAAATGTTACAATTAATCCCTGTAGGTTAGATAAAGCTATAGAGTGTAAGTTTAAAACATTGAAATTTTAAGTTGCATAAGCATTCCCTCACTAAACCCTGAGTTATGAGAGCATCTATTACAGTACTTTGCAGCTATTTGCATTTAGATATCCTATAAATAAATTATTAAATACATTATTTAAAAAGTTTTGGCCTGCTATGTGATTTCTGCCATGTGTACAAAGTGGGATAGCTTTGTAAGTCTGAAATACACCCTAAAGTAGTTAATGATGTAGAGACATTAAAATATCATCTTAGTTGTTATGTTCAACCTAGACTTTCTTGCTAAAACCTTCTTAAAATTACTGAATAACTCTCCTGTGCATTAGGATTTTGGTATCACAGTTTTATGTATTTTCTGTAATAATTAATGCTGTGATATTTGACAGCAGGGCCAAATTGCATTGTTACTGTTAATTAACCATGGATTTTAGAAAAGAAACAGGGAAAAAAACCCACCGATACTTGGAAATACAATTTCAAATTATTTTTGTAAGTGCATTTGTTTTAATTGTTAAGAAATATGTCTATAAATTTCATATTTTATAGGAATATTACTTGGACATATCAATATCTCTTTTTCTTTTTATTATTTAAATTGAAGCAGGGCATGTAATTTATCAAAAAGGAGACAAACTATTTAACTATTAACTATTAACTAAACAATTTAATTTCCTTCCCTAAATCTATTTTTCTTTGAGGTTGAACTGGGCCATGAGAAACTCTGTAAATTCATTGTAATGTAATGCTTGTGCTTTAGAAAACCATAGTATTTTCAGCAACTCTAGTAGATGTCACATGGTTAGCTAAAACATGTTTCTCAGTGCAAATCCATTGCTGAGCCCACACTGGGTCAGCATTGACTGAGGAATTCATTAGGAACAACAGAAAGAAGCTACATGAGTGTCTCAATGACTTTTCCAAAGACCGTGAGAATTCATAACAAAGAGGAAACTATGACAGAAAATAGAGGTGAATTTTTGGCTGTGTAACCAATGAATGTTTTAATTTTGTAACTCATTAGTGATGTAAACTTGTGAGAAGAAGGTACATGCATGTGATAGATAGGGAGCATGCTGTCCTTGTTGAAGCCTTGTCAGAACAGTCAATGGGCATTGAACAATGCAAGAGCAAAGGGCTGAGCAGCCATGCTGAAAGTACAATTAGTATAAGTGAGAAACTGGAGAGGGGATTGCTAGCAACTCAGATGTCTCACAAAATAAAAAGTTTCCATTTGTTGACAGAAATTTAGTCTACTTGTAGCATTACCTAAATTTATATACATTTGCATTACTGGAACAATCCATTCTGAGGTTATCACCTCATTCACATGTGTCAAGTTCATATGTATTTTATGCCAATGAAGAGAAAAATACCTAAGTTAAGATTAGGAGTTAGAATGTTGGGACCATAAATGCGTATGGAAGTATTAAAGTCCAGAGAGATTACATGAATAGACCCATTTGTACATTAATGTTTTACAAGAGTGTCACTCTTTGGGAGAAGGTCAGAAATATTGGAGTGTCTTCTAGTTATTCGAAGTAGTCATGTAACAGTAGCAGTAAGGATCAACATTATTGAGAAGGTTTCAAGACTATGAATATACATTTCCCTGGAGAGGACATTTGCATTTTTTCAAGAAGCGAATTCCACCTTTGTTAAGTAATGCCTTGATAGAAATATTCCAGAAAATACCAGAAGAAATGAAATGACAATACTCATTTTCAATTCTGAAAATACTGAATTTTTCAGAATGTGATTTTCCGAAGTAAGAGTGTGTACCACACTGAATTGCTGCACCTTGGCTGTGAGCCTGCCTGCCCTCAGAGGAGCAGAGACTTGCCAGAGAGGTGGGACACAGGAAAATGTTCAGGCAAGAACAGCAAGCCCAGACAGCTATTGTGTCTGCGCCCTGTGGTGGGGGTGGAGACGCACTATAGGGAACTCCAAAGAGGCAGTACAAGTCATCCCTATCTCTGCCATGGGGCTGTGTCTGCAGCTCTTCTTCCTGGAGCAGATCTCCCACCTGTGTCCAGGCTCTTCTGTCAGCCCAGGTGCACAGCTTAGGTAGGTGGGGAGGTGTCCACCTGCTCTGAGGCATCACCATGATGAAGAGAGTGGAACAACCCAAAGATAGATGCAGTGTTCCTTTCATGTAGCTTCTGTATTAAAGTTTTGTTTGAAAGGTGGAAATCAATCTGCATTAGATCACATGAAGCATAAATTATTCAGCATGAAACAGTTAATACAAATTTTATTCCCGTATCGTCCATCAAAACCCATCAATTTATCCCTACTAAGGTATGACAGAAGGAATTAGATAAAAAAATCTATTGTAAAAGCCTTAAAACAAACAATAATTGCTTCAGCTGATGTTTTAAAATTTGTTTTTGAAGTACCCATGCATTTTTGTAAGTACTGAAAGGTACCCAGTATATTTATGAATAAAAGCAGTTCCTGGGTATAAGACACATTTTAAATTTACTAAGAATATGTCACCTTAGGGTACTTTTAAACATAGACTCTGTAATTATGTGGAAAATTACATGAGAAATTAAAATTCTACTAATGATTATTATTCTTCATGTTTCTATATGAATCAACAACAGGAATTACATTTTAATAAATACAGAAAACATAAATAACTTCTTTGGATTTTCCTTCTAATTCTATCTCCATTAACAGGCCTTTATGTCAAAATCCTAGTAAACAAAGGGAGTTTATTTGTTTATTCCTGTGATTTTCTGAGAGGGAACTTTATGGTATTGTCTTAAACCAGATCAAGAGCATATTGATCCTTCTGCAATAAGATCCTTCTTTATGTTACTTTTTCCTGATTGCTTATTTTTAAAGGGGAAGAACATTATCTGAGATGCTATCATCCAACTTAGTTTCTGTAGTGCCACTATTAGACATCTTCAATAAAAATAAAATTATTAATAATTGCTTCTATACATAGATTTATAAAAGAATTACTATCTCAACAGCAGAAGACTTACATTTCAATTAAAGCTTCTAAAACACAATATACATTTTAACTACTTCTGATGCATCCTTATCAGTTAGTACAGTGTTCAGCTAACTCTTAAAGTTTGCAGTTTTTGAGATTTCTTATTTATGGGGGCTATTTTTGGGGTAAAGGAAGGAGAATAATGCATGGAAAGAATTATTCACCTCTAATCTCTACTGCAGAAAATCCTTGCATACCATGTAATTCCCTTTTTTAATTAGTATATAATTTTACTTCAGCCCACAGGCAAAATAGAAGGTTCACTGTTTGGTTGCTACCTATAGCTCTACAGTGACATTTCTCTTGAAATTAGAAACAAGAGAAATATAGTTAACACAGTACTGGTCTCAGAGTCCAAGTCATCAAAAAGAAAAAGAAAAGTGGCAGTTTTAGTTTTCCAATATTTTCACCATCTGAGGTGGCATTGTTTCAAGTAATGCAAGCCAGCAGGGCCAAAGGGTTTGTTTGTATCCATCCTTTCAATTATAACTCTAAGACAGTGGATTTTGACTTGTAGTGAAAGTAAACATGAACGGTGAATTTGTGTGGTCAAAATGAAAAACTGAAATGTTTAATTCCTTTCAGCATTTAGATAGTCTTTCTGACACAAATCCAATTGTTTTTCATTCACTCATAAATAAAGCATGGGACAGATGTGCTAGGTTTACAAATTGCTGGAGAAGGAGATGGTGTTTATAGACTGCCTTTTCTTTTGCCTCTGTTGCTAGAGATAAGAGAAATCCAAATTGACTTCTTTTCTCTGCCTGAGGCATTTTGAACTCACAGCTTCCTTGTGTCTGAAGCATGCTCTGTGTTTCTGTATGTAGCAGTATGGCTTCAGCTGCTCATGGCTGCTCTGAGATTTGGTAGTGGAAAGTGCTGCAAAAAAAATAGAGTACTGAGATGATCATTGGATTTTGGAAAAGCAAGACAAGTATCATGCTGAAAGGACAGAGTAACTGTTTTTTCATCTGTATCCTATGCTAGAGGGATGGGGTGAATTTCTCTTTTTGCAGCCTCCACAAACACACCCTCTTCAGTGTGTCCAGCAATTATGTATGTACTTCCAAGGGCACTCATTTGGGGCATTACCCCTAAAGCCTCCCCATTAGCCACAGTTTCCCATTAGATCTCCTTCAGACCCTGAGCTGCTGCTTCTGCAAATGTTATCACCAGCCAGGTCATGCTTTGTGCCAGCTGTTCTTCTTTCTCAACAGCCATAAACAGCAAGTGAAAACCTCAGCAAATTCTGTCTTCCTTCTCAGGTCCTACACCAGAAGCTGACTTCTCACAAGCTGCAGAGGAGGTGAAGTGTTCTGACTCTTTGACTTCCCTCCCCACAGTCCTTTGAGTAAAGCCATATTCTCTTGTGGATGAGTGGAGTTACCTGACACTCATTGCAGCAACAAAGGCAGCTGAGCCAACCGTTCTCTCCTGGAGTAAGTTTAGACATTCCTTAAAATAGTCTAAAATTTGGTTCTCAAAGTAAAATAATTTTGGTTATCCTGAGACTTTTAATGGAAAATTTCAGAAAGCTGTAACTAGCAATTTACTGTTCAGCACACACTCTGTGTTGGTGGGTGGAGTGGTAAGACCACTCAAAATGGAGTCTGGTGGTGGTATGGAAAAAGGCTTTTCAGAAATGAACTGGCAGCTTGTTATTTGTACATTATATATTTTGCAGTTTTGATACAGTACATGAAAATTTTCTTACAACATCACTGAGCTTTCAGCTGATTGCTGACTTACAGTTGAGGTTAGTGTAGTGATTTATATGCTCACATGCTAAGAATTTCCTATATTTCTTCCTGTTCTTCTGTTTCTTTGTTTTCTTATTGGAAAATTGCTATGGCACAGGTAAAACTGTTTACAGAAGTAAATTTAGTATCTTGACTTTCAGTGATGCTTATAAATTGATGCCTTTTTTGTTATCTAGGGAATGTATTTTGAAAGTTCAGTATTCCTTTGCAAACATTTCCTATGTTGTTCCAACAACTATGTTGTTCCAATTATTGATACAGATGCTTCAGGTTATTATCCAGGACATGTTTGTGGCTACAAAATACAAGAATTGGACATAAAAGCAGTTGTTCCAGTTTTCAACACTAAAAAATTATTGTATTGCTCTTACCTAGATGCTCTTTGAGATATTAAGAGTTAAGAGATGCTTAGATAACTTTAAAGGGAAGTGATTCTGAGGAATAATATATTTTTAAATATCAGTAGTGAAGAAAGTTTGCCTAGGTTTAGCAACATAGGTATCTGCTGAGGAAGGCAGAAGCCTCCCCTGAAATGAAAAAATGTAGACCCCTTCCCTCCAAATTGTTACAAATTTGAAATTAAGGGGCGCTCTCAGGCAAAAATATGGGAATAGTAATAATAGTTCTTTATGAGGGAAGAAAATAAAAACATAAAATAAACAATGCAGTAAACCAAAACAACACTGACAGAGTCAGAATACAACCTGACACGCTGTTGGACAGCAGTCCAATTGGGAATTATGGCTGTAGTCCTCCTGGAGTGCCAGGTGTGGTTCTGTTGGAGTAGTGATCCTGTAGAAAAGGGTGTAGTCTTCCTATGAAAAGGCAATGGAAGAGGCAGCTGTTCCTCTGGGAAAATCCAGCACAGAAAAAGTGGTGCTGGTGGGCCAGAATCTCAAGACAATATGCAGATAGGAATGCTTGGCTCCTCCCTCTGGCCAGAGCATCTCACAATGGGATGTTAAACTTCTTATCAGTCATGCAGTGACACTCAACGGCCCATTGTCAGCAGGTGTCTCCCAGGAGGATTGCTTGTGGAAGAGATAAGGAAAAACTGCCCACTTAACACAAGACAACTGCCATATAGATGGTAAATAGAATACATCTTGTTTTTCAATCTGGGACAAGAAAATTCCATCACGCTAAAGCTACAACTTTGCTCTTTGAGTTTGCAGGAGAAACATGGAGCCATTTTATTTTTCATGACTATTTTAACCAGGTAAGAATTTCCAGTAAATACTTCTCCATTTTGCTGTCCAAAATGCAATTCTTTGTACACTTCCATGCATACACACACACACACACACACACACATGTGGACACAGAAAAACTAAACAAAAACCCCCCAAAAAATGAAAAGCCACTATGAAAACAATACAGCGTGCATTATGTCTGGAACAGAGGGAATTTTCCAAGTTATAGACTCAGCAGTCTTTCCTTCCCCTTTTGCTCCTATAACATGATCTGTAACACATATAACAATGTTATGTCACAGCTATGTAATCACATTCTGGAAGCTCATTTCTAGGACTGCTCAAAATAAACTAAAAGGCATAAAAGTGCCTAAGAAGAATGTAAATACTGATATTTCTAATAAACTGCTATTTCCTCTTTTTTTGAGTAGGGGATAAGAAAGCTAATAAGTAGATTTTAAAAGAGGATGCAGAGGACCATCTATTGTGTATATACAGGTATTTGCAAGAGCTGTTGAAACATAAGTTGATCCCTGAAAGGGGAAGTTTGCATTAAATCATTGTATATTTGCAAAAGTTATAAATTCCTGTATTTATTTTTATAATCACGTACATTTATAAGCACGTACATTCTAGTAGAGTAATCAAAAATTAGAGCTCTTTTCAAGGTTAACTTTCCTGGAAAACATGTAGTGTTTTTCCATAAGGAGACTTCCAAATGTCTTCAATGTAAATGTCTTGCCAGTTTGATCTCTTTCGTGCATATATGCTGCTGAAAGTACAATGCATATGAAAATACCAAATAATATCCCAATATTACTTTCACCTTCCAATCTAAAAATATATTTAGTCTCTGTTGTGGTTTATATTCCATTTCTTCCTTATACCATGATTTCCTTAGAAGCTCAAGAAAGTAACTGAGTAAATCTTGGTAAATGAATTCATAGAAGTATTAATATTTTTATTTCACAGTGCAGAAAGACTCAAGCAGTTGATGGAACTCTTACTATTCTGCCTGCTGGAAAAGGGCTCTGGCTGGGTGGGTGGGAAGTCTTCCAACAAGCTGTTGAGGCGTGTAGTAAACTCTATTCATTGGACTGAGGACCTCTACTGGATTTTGAGATTTCTGCCCCAGATTCAATTGAAAGCTACTCAATCATTTCTAGTAGCGAAAGCTTCCTAGAAACAAAGATAGAATATCCCAGTGTCCAGCAACCTCACAGAAACCAGTTTTAAAGAAATTAATTGAATTTGAGTATTTTGACTAACCAGAATAATAATGAATAGTAATATTCATTAATAATAATAATAATAAATAATAGTAATAATAATGAATTACTGTGTGCCTTTAGTCACATTGGCGTGTTTAGGGAGAACAGGATAATGTAATTTCAGTAATCTCCATATATCTACTATCAGTGAAATTAATACTTTTTCTTGTTTGGCAAAATATTTGTGCCAAATGATAAAGGCAAAAATAAATCCTGTAAAAGCACATAGTAATGAACAGCAAGTGGTTAGCTAGAAAAAAAATGCATCAAAGAATTTATAGATTTTTTTTTTATGTCTTTTAAGTCCTTTTGGCTTGCAAAGTAGGCCTAATCTTACAAGGCTGATGGATTGCTTGAGTAATTTGAAATAGATAAAAGATCAGTAAATGTCAAAGAAAATAAAAGGCAGAAATATTGATAGTTACATTGTGTCCTACATGTCTCTTTTCACCCATATAGTTTTTGGGTTTTTTTTAAAAAAATAAGGAGGTGGAGGGCTGCCTGCTCACTTATCATCTATCCTTCTTAGCTTCAGGCTGAGTAAGAAAAGGTTACTCCTGTCAACTGGAAGATGTACTCTGGGGAGAATGATTTTCAAACCATTTACAGGTCATTTTAAGACATATAATTATACAAAAACCTCTAAACTATAAAAATTGAAAGTTTCGTTTTTAATAATAGCAGATGCAAGTCTTTTAAAGCATTTAACTATTCTTTGTGAACTGTCAGTTGTAGTGATTTTAATGTCCCTTTCCCTGACTAATAAAAGATTTTTTCCTTTCTCAAGTAGATTATGCTGTATACCAAAGTAATTTATTTTTATGCATTGAGTGCAGGTTCACGGGGATGTTTATTATTTTCCTGTTTTCTGTCATATAGTCAGCTCCAGGTACTGACTGTTTTAAAAGCATGCCACAGGATATCTGAATTTTTACAGAAAAAATATTGACTTACATGGGGAACTGGGTGCTAGTATATTTTCTTACATACCAGACCTTCCATGTTTTAACTTTCTGCCAAGAACTGTAAGGCAGAGATTGCAAGGCCCTCAAATTAATTAAAGAGGTATTGGACGCAGTACTGATAAGGAACTTCCCAGAACTAGATACTGGATATGACATACTTTGGTAGCAATTCCAAATGCAAGCCTGCTTCATCCGTGATATTTTTTGTTTCAATATTTACTTACTCTGATATGGCCTATGTGAAACTACCTAGACAAACTTTGTAAGCAACTTCCCAAGTGTTTTAGTAAATATACTTTACAAATCATTAGAAATAAAATGTTGCATCTCTTTATTTTACTAATCTTTGTTCTACCTCTAGTTGACACAGATATGCATTCAAACTAATTAAGGAAATTTGCTTTGACTCAGCATGAAAATAAAGGCAAAAATAAGGGTATATGAAAATAGTATCTAGTATTACCTAGCTGTCATGGTTTGACACAGAAAAAGAATTTTTCAGAAGGAAGAGGTCAATTTGGATATTGACCAATTGAGGGTGGACACGCCTCTGAGAACACAGAGGGGTTAAAAGCAGAATTCCCAGGGGAACTCGCTCTCTTTGGTTCCGCTCAGCCGCAGTGCAGCCTCTCCCCTGCCCGGCCGTGGCTGGTGGGGAGGGGAAGGCCCATGGCCTTACTGAGGTGGGCCAAGGGTGGAGGGACTGGAATCGGGCTGGCCCCAGCAGATGGAAGGGTGGAGAAATCTGGGATGTCTCTGTCCCCCCCCACCAGAGTTTCTCTACCGAGAGGGAGAGAGAAAGAGACAGCAGCAGTCTTGTCAGCAATTTCACCGAGGGGAAGGAGGAGCCGGGGGGGCCGCAAGGTGCCCAGTGCGTAGGAGCCACCGGAGAATCCGGGCAGAGAGCCAGCCAGGGAGTCAGGACTTTTAACCCTTCCTTGAGAAATGAAAGCCTTGTGAATTTTTTCCCCTCCTCGGTTTGAAAGAGAGGAAGAGAAAGAGAGTTTGGACCCTGGGATATTAGAAGGAGAAATTCTAGATGGGAGGGGGACAAGGAGTGGCTTTTGGCTGGACTTTTTCCTTGGTAGCCACTGACTGAAATCAATTTTCTCCTTCAAGAGAGACTGTATTTTGGGAGGATGCCAGTGAGTCAAGAGACCTGCTTCAGCTGGGAAAAGACAGAAGTGGAGCGAACAGAGGAAAGTTAGAGGGTTTGTGGTGGTGCCCTCTGTCCTCAGAGAAGGAGAAGAGAAGAAGATCTCTGTTCTTGGACCCTCGTCCCCAGGGGAAAAATGGGGGGGGACTGTGGTCCCAAACAATGAAAAAACTGAACTGTTGTTTTCTCCCCTCTTGGCAGGGCATCCTTGAAAGGAAAAATCCTAAAAGCAGTCTGTCCATCCATGCATTGGTGGTGAGAGCACTGTGCAGGGAAAGGAGCAAGGTCACCATGGCAAACTTTTTCTCCGGGCGGTTCCATGTGTGACATGGAAACACAGGATGTGGAGCTGTGTTTTCTTGGGGGGTCTGTGGCACAGGAGAGACTCTGTTCCCTCGATGGACTGAGTATCAATTGTCTGGAGGGTGGAAACCTGATTGGTGTCCAGATTGTGTCTCACTGTGGTTTGTTGGAGTTGGGTGGTGGGGGGAGGAATGCTTTTGCAAGGTTTTCATTTTGATCTTTGTGTGTTATTTTTTTTTCCTTTCTTTTTTCCTTTTATAGTAGTAGCTTAATAAAGTTTTTTTCTGTTATTAAGCTTGGGCCTGCTTTGCTCTGTTCTCGATTGCGTTTCACAGCATTCAATTGAGAGATTGCATTTTCATGGGGGCACTGGCATTGTGCCAGTGTCAAACCATGACACTAGCTCTTATGTTAAAAGAAATGCTGCAAGAATGAATAGGTGGGTTCCCTGGACCATAGGAGATTCCCTTGGAGCATCTCAGATACACAGCTTTAATCTGAGAAAGCATCAGTAGGCCTCAGGTTTAGGTAGATGTTCATCTGCATCCCTCCATACTCAGGGAAGGATGCTGAAGAAACAAGTTGTTCACCACTAACAGTGTAGGGTTTATTTGTTTCACAAGTGTAGCCAAACCTCAACAAGCATCAAAACTCTTTTTTAGTGTTTTGGCTTGTATGTTGAGTATTTCAGATTATTCACTTCTGAAAATAAACAGAAATCTGTAGAGCCTGAAAAGGACAGAGTGAAATAAAATGCTAGCTTGTAAAATGTTGATTAAAGTTATTGCTTGGATCTCAAAAAAAACTGTAACCAAACCAGAAATGCAGCCAAATTTTCTTTTACAGAGTGAAGTGCCTCATATGCTCGACTGAATTTATGGTTTGATTATTGTCTACTGAGCATATGGTACAAATTATTTCATAACCCCTCATGAAGCAATGCTCAAGTACTTTTCTTTTTAAATGAACTTACAGCTAAACAATTGATGTCTTCTCTTGAAGAACCATCCCAGACATTAAAGTATTTGTCAGTTCTCAGTAATTTCCAGAGTATCATTAGGATGTATTTGCTATGGATGAAACTAAGCTGAAGTGTGAGTTTTTCTGTATATAGAGACCACCCAGTGTAATTCTCACATGAGTTGCTGCTGTTGGCACAACTGTAGTGGCCACTTGTGCTTGTGGATGTGACCTTGCAAACTACAGTTTAACTGGCCGCAGTCTTCTGGGTATTGTCCAAGATTTGTGTGGCATCTAGCCCAGGAAAGAGAGAATTAATATGTATATATTTTCATTATATGTATATACATACATAAGACACATAAATAATGCATAAATACAGATATGAATGTTTATGTTTACATATCAACATACATATTCTATTACAATTGATAAGCAAGCATTTATGTGTATTTAGACTTGCTCTTTAAGCAAATCTACATTAGAAGCCCGTCTGCAAATAAATATTGGGACAAGCTATAGCTTCTTAATTTCAAATTAAATGCATAGCTCAAAGTTTATACTCTACAAAGAAAAAGCTGGTGTCATCTTCTTGAAAAATTCTTGCTTTTTTAAGCATGTTAGTAAAGTACAAGATGATTTTTTGAGAGAATAATTTCCTGGGAGCTGGTAAACATGTATCTGAGGGACAAAATGGATCAAAACCACCCTCCCAGAAATATTTGTGAGTACTTTTCTCATGAAAAGTATTATAACATATCCAAAAAGTCATGAGAAAATAAATAAGCTTCCCAGGACTGTGTTCACATTTGGCATAACCAATTCTATCTTAAAATACATGTTACGATACCACTAAAACAGTTTTCTAACACCTAAGGATCCAAAAATGAAAGGAAAAGAAAGTCATGTAAAGAAAAATTACCTGATGAAAATGTTTCTAAAATTTGAAATGGCAAACAGAAATGTACTGTCACTGCCAAAAGCATGTCTGAGGAATTCTAAAAATGCTAATTTAGATATACTTCATGTGCATCCTATACAAACTACTCTACTTAAAATTTATGTGTACTTCTTTTAAAAGGTGACATGCTTCTGACCAGTGAACAAGACTGACAGGATTTCCCAGGATACATCATTAGGTATTTTTCCAGTGACATTCTTTTCCCTATTAGCATTTTTTTAATTGGAGTTTTTTCATTTTTTGCATTCATTGTAGCAACCCATATTGTAAGTTATTGACTTCTGTGATGACAAGTTACTTGGTACCTGTTACCTTGTAACTTTGGCTGCTTAGATATCAGCTATACTGGAAACTAGTTGAATCAACAAAAAAACCCCCAAAACCAAAACAAAACAAAAATCACCAAAGAACAAAAAAACCAAAGGCTTGATTGCATGTTGTTGGTCCTACAATATTAATTCTTTCAAATCTAAACTGTTTGGAATTTGACTAGGACAAGCACTACATAAATTTGGCCAGTAGTACATAAGTAACAAGCAGGAGATTTTATTAGTTTTATATCTTGATTAGCACATTGCCTCTGACATTGATTGCATGCTTCTCACTATAAAAATTACAGTAGCTCTCAATGTTCTGGTGGTCTTCCTTCTGATGTGCAAGCAGACAAATATAATAAATATCTACAAATACTCTGCTTAAACAGTTGGAGTTCTGTTCGTTAACCATATTTAGTAAATATTTTTCTCATGTACTTTCTGACATAATTTATAGTTTTCTATTCAGTATTATATTTGTAGAACTTTGTATAGGGAAAGCTCTGGAGATAGCAAAACTGGCATGACGAAGAACTTTATAATATCATTAAGGAAGTGTTGCTAGGAGAGGCTAGTGAGATCACAAGAATACCATTGTAGAAGCTCATACACACTGTCAATGCATAAATTAATTGTAGTGTGTAAAGAAGAAAAGGAAAATGTGTACATTTCATTTGTAATGTGTAAATATCTTCATTTTTCATGCCATTTTCAATCTCTTCTAAGCTTGGAAAGATAAACTTCTAATAAGCAACTGGGATTTCTTATTTGCTCATTGACAAATAAATTATTTATGGATTGAAACAGTAGGATGGGCAATCACACCTAAATATATTTTCTGAAGCTTCTGATGAAAAAAGTAGGAATAATTATAAAAAAAGTTTGATGGTGGATTTGTTAGCATCATGTGTTGCTTAGATTTAGGTGTTTTAGTTTTTACAGAAAAAGATGTCTCAATAGGTATCATGAGGATTTCTTGGACAATAGAAACTAGCAAAAATCCCCAAAATTTTAGAGAAGCATTCCCTTTGCTTTTAGTAATTCTTCAATGAGGGAATTAGCATTGTAATTAATATTTCCTAAAAGTATAAAAAGCTTGAGATAATCTAAATAAATCAGTCTATGTATGAATCTAAATATTTCTATATCTTTCAGGAATAAGTCATTTATACAACAGACAATTGTACTGGTTTTGCATTGGAGCCACCCACAGAAGTGATTTTTTTTGAGAAGAGCTGCTGAGAATCTTCTCTGTGCCTAGCAGAACCAAGTGCTGGCTAGCTTTGAGAATAGGCATGTTAATAGCCAATTAACATGATCCGCCTCTGTAAGATTCACATTTTAAAACTAACAAACACCGGGAACACTCTCTTGTCCTTCCAGAATGGGAACAGGTAACAAGGCCAGCCTGGCTTCCCGGTCGGGCCAGGCTCCAGCGGCTGTCAGGCAAAGAGGGGAGGAATATAATTGATACGTCAGACTCTTTTTCCGTGTAACTCATTTAAAAGTATGGGGGATTGTGGCTTTCGGAGGTCACTTGCGGCTTTCCCCCGTCCCTCCCCAGCCCCCGGGACCCTCTGGCTAGCTGTCCCCTCCGGGGCCGGGGTCTGCCGTGGTCCCGCTGCCCTGGGCTTACCAGGCAGCGTCTGGGTTAGCACGGTACGAGCTGCGGCGTTGCCTCAGTCGCCGCTAGGGTTCGAGATAAAGAGACCAAGAGAGACCAATGGTATGCTTGTCCAGAGAGATTGTATTGCCTGAAGCGTTGCAGTGACCAAAGGCCCCAGGCTATTGCCCAGATACAGTTTTATACAGCAAAATTAAGAGATAAGGTCTAAACAATAGAGACAGTGTCCAGCCTGGACACATCAGAACCACCCCAGGGGTCAGATCCAATGGGAACTGCTCAGGGGTGGGGAGAAGGGGGTTTACAGAGGAATGCTGAAGCGAAACTTTCCCAAAACAATGGGGCATACATAAATGTATCTTTTCCTCAGTTTTCCATTCCCAAGGCCTTTCTAAAACCCTTCCTCCACACTAGCGCACCAGTGTGATAGCAACAGGGGATGAAGTGTTCAAATTGTAGATATGAGCAAAGGCATCTGTACTAAAGCAAGCAGCTGAAGTAGCTGTGATCCCATGAGAAGTTGGAACAGAGAGAGACAAGTCATGAAGACCCTTTACCCCCAGGGAAAGAAGAAGAAAACCTCTGTTCCCAGAGATGAAGATGATCTCTTAGATAGATAAAGAGAACCTTTGGTCTTGAACAGTTCATCCTTAAAATAGTACCCTATATGACATAGCCCATAAACATAGCTGTGGAAAGGCTGTGAAAAGATGGGAGGGACTTCACAATTGTAGATTCCTGGGTGGCTGCTATTCATGGAAATTAAACGCCATGAGAGAACTGTTTTCTTATAGAGAACTCTCCATAAAATGACAAGAGGGACTCCTCTCACTTAGTGAACTGAAGACTGTTCTAGAGGTGATAAACTGACTGAATTGTTTCTGTACATTGGTAGTGGGAAAGAAAGGATTGTAGGGAGAGAAGTGTTCTGAAGGTTTTATTCTGATTCTTATTATTCTTTTATGTCTGTTAATAAACTTTTCTTTATACTCTTTAAGTTTTGAGCCTGCTTTGCCTTCCTCCTAATCCTATCTCATAGCAAGAAATTAGTAAGTATATTTTAGTGGATGCACTAGCGTTTAGTCAGCCTTAGACCCACAACATTAATTGGTGCATTGGCCAGGAAATCTGAAATTGGCCAACCAAAACATAACAACAACTTAACAGATGCCATTATATTAGTATATAAACAATATGTATAAGATATTTGCACTATGTTTAGGAAGATTTATTACTATATGATTTTTTGTATTTTTTTTTTTTCAAAAAGTAAAAACTTCTGTTGTACTGAATATGTGAGTATAGATAATTGCTGGGCATGTGCTCTGGCTGGCAGTGTACTTACAAAAGATAATAACATATGTCCAAATTACAGTGTCTGGGCTAAAATGGCCCAAATAATGATGCTTTTCTTTAGGCTAGACTTTCAGGTGCTTTTACCAGATTTACAATGATACAGAAATTACATGGTTTAGTAGAAATCCAGTTAATCTCCATTGAACATGTTTCTAGTTGTTTTCTCATTTTTTCTTGATAAAAGGCATGAGGCCCAGCATAGAAACCTTCAGTGGAAGTGTTCCTTTCTGTGATCATTGGCATTCTCACTGCACGTATCACTTCAAAGTTGATGATGTCTTCTCTATCATTTTCTTGGTGTCTTCCAACCATGCCACTGGATTTATCTGAGAATGGTGTAGACATTTTGTGGGTCTGAGGCTGAAAGGAGGCTTCCCTTAGTAACTTTGTCCCTTAACATTTTCTATCCACAGGGTTCTGCATAGCAATTTGTCCTGAGACAATATGGTCATGGCCATGATGAGAATGGTCATGGTCATGACAATATTGTTGTGACAGTATGGTCATGGCCATGTTGTTGTAGGTGGGACTAGACTCACTCTCAGTTTTTTAAGAAGACTGATAAACAGAACAAAGCAGAAGGATGTAGACAGTTTTCAGGTAATACAGCAAAGTAAAATTTATTTTTTAGTATGAAAGAAGTGGTTATCTAGTTTTGAATAATGGGGAGAACAGCAACATTGGTTTCTTTGACTCTCTAGCTTTTGGGACTAAATAATGATGCTGTAGAAGGAAGAGAATGACATGGTGATGCTGTCCAAGTACTGAAGAGAAGAAGGGAGGTGAGTGAACAAAATTATTTCCTGTAAATTATCTGAGCCCTAGCCCCCAGATAATGACTTTAAGAAGGTCAGGGTTTTATTACAATGAGGTTAGTGATAAGGTATGCTGCAACAAAAAGATTTTGTAATGATGAATTAAATCTGAATGTACAGCCTTGCTATCAAAAACAGTACACACTATAGGATTATAGTCTATAAGGAGTCTGTAATTAGTAGGCAGGTGGTTTTTTCAGTAACTGGTGTTTTTTCACTAGCTTCTTACTTCTTCATGTGTACAATAATGGTTTTCAAGTGTAGATTTTGGGGGGAGGTAGCAAGAGGAACAGCTGGTTTTTAATGCAGGCATTGCCACCTAATGAATATTCCACTGAGCAAGTTTAACCATAATTTTTAATTTGAACATATTCTTTATTAATGTGTAAAGGTGCAAAATATTTTCATTGTTCTTAATCTTTAGCACATTTAGTATAAAGAAAAAAAGGCAGTCTTTTCTTCCTTGGTAGAATGTTGATTAAATGAGGGTGGATGTCATATGGTTGAATGATTTGGAATTAATCAAATTGTGTGGGTTGACAGCTCAATGACAGAGATGATGGAGAAATTCAAGTATGCTTGATAAATCTCTTGCTGGTTTTGTAAGCAGTCACCTGGGTTTGGTTGGGATAGAGTTAATTTTTTTCTCAGTAGTGTTTTGGATTTAGAATGAGGATAATGTTGATTAACACACTGGTGTTTCAGTTGTTGCTAGGTAGTACATACCGAAAATCAAGGACTTTTCAGCTTCCTCTGCTTCTCTGCTTTGCCAGTGAGGAAGTGCATAAGAGGCCATGAGGGAGCAAAACCAGGAGAGGTGGCCCAAACTGACTAAAGGGATATTCCATACCATAAACTCATGGCGGGGAGTTGGGTGGGAGGTGCTCATACAGCTTGAGGACAGGCTGAATGTCAGTCAGCAGGTGGTGAGCCAGATTGAATTGTCTGTCACTTTTCTGTCTTGGGGTTTAGTTTATTTGTCTTTTTTTTTTTTTTTTTTTTTTAGCCTCACTTTTGTTACAGTTGTTTTTGTTTTCATTATTATTACAGTATTTTAACTTTATTATGGTTTATCAATTTTTTTCCCAGCTTTTTTAGTCAACCCACTGTATCATGGGGGGGGATTGTGGAACTGCATATTACTTAGTCTAGGATTAAACTATTGATAGCGTGATACTATGTTTATGAATTGCAACCCAGAGGAAAAGAAAGAATCATATTGCTCTTCATGTCTACAGTGCTCAGCATTGTATTTTACTATATTCAGAGTCTAAGTTTAAGGAAAAACTGTTTTCTGACAACAAATACTATTCATATTTTCTCTTTTATGAGTATTATTATAATTATTTTAACAGTATATGTTAGTTGTACTATATTCATCTTGTTCCTGAGAATTTAACTGCATTCAAGGACAATACTGTCTTTTTTGGTGATCTTTATGAGGTAATAACATACAGGAATCATTAGCCCAAATGTAATTGAAGCCTGAAACTGTGATAGCTGAGAAAGTGTTTTGTGGTTTTAGTGATATGAAGACTGTCTTCAGTTTAAAAGTAAAAGACATTTAGAACACTTTTTTTTCATTAAGAATGTGAGTCAAACTCTGAATAGTTGACTAGGAAAACAACTTCCTGCTAAGCCAGTGATATCACAAATCTACCATGTTTGCTAAGCTGTTGGGTTACACTAGGCCACTGTAACAATTCTGAGTGTTAAATATGTTTCACTAAATATTTCATCTTTTCATTTAATGCTGGGGGAAAAAACTGAAAGTTTACATACACCAAATTCAGATTCCTTTTTTTTGTCTGACAGAGAAATTCTGCCCTACCCCTTGACAATCTGACAATCTTTGTCAATTTAAATGGTTCAAGTAAGAAATATGAGGAAATGTGAATGAGGGACTACATTCACAAAGCTAATGGCAAAGAAGTAATCTTCCTCCTCTCTGAAAGATGTAACTCTGGGTATAAATCAGCAAAAGCACGTGACAAAATTGTTATCTTTTCCTCCAGAGGTGTGAATTTAATCCTTTAACTCGAATTAGTGTCCTAGCTACCAACAGGTAAGTATTCTAAGATACCATTTTTAGATACTGCTGCTTTATCTTCCCTAATAAATAAAGCTAGGAAAGCTCAGTAAGTCAGTGAACCTCAGCATTAGATTGCAGCTTTATTAGTGTTTTATAAAAATTAAAACAGTTTCACAAAAATGAATATGAAAGACCCAAATCAGAATATATATAATATTTTAGTGACTAGAAAACTTGTCAGATGGGGAAATTCTGCTGAGTTCACTTTCTGTTTCATTTACAAACAAATATTAGAGTACAGATTTCACAGGAGATGTAAATAATGTGATTTCAAAGACACTGTTGAAGTTAAACCCATTTACCCTAGTAAAAAAAAAGTGAAAAAAAAAATTAAGTGCAACTATAAAAGGTCGTTTCAAAATGCCATTTTGAACTCCTGCTTACATGAAAACTGAAATGATAATTCATAATTATATTCTGTTTATTAACTTGCCTATTTAACGTAACATTTTTTATAACTTTGCCCTTCTTTTTTTTTAACAGCACCTTCAGGCTTGAAGGAGTATCTATATATATGGAGGTACGTCAATTAATTTGCATATCAGATTCATCATTGTGACTTCTTGCAGGCCAGATCTGAGAAGTAACCAGGAAACCTGACCCTTAGTGGAGAATGGAAGAACCCTTGAAGTCAGAGCACAACTGAGCACTAGTGTAATCTGCATTTGAATCATCTTTCTCAGATCTGACAGCTACAAGCTGAGTCCTGGCAAAAGCCACAGCCTTAAATTCCATTCAGTGGGAAGGAAGGATAAGAGAACTCAGTGTTTTGCCCCATTGCAGAAACTGCTGTCTCCAAGCCTGACACCTGAGTTCTGTGCTGAGCAGCCAAACAAGAAGTTTTTTATGGGTACAGTCAGCATCAACAAAGATTTCAATATGTAGCGAAAAGGAGAAAGGAAGCACTTAGTAATTTCAGAAAATGGATGCATTTATTGTAACAGAAGAATGTTACTGTCTATGGGGAAGAAGACCTCTGTCATCCCTTGTATATATCCAAAGCCATACAGGAACAGGGAATAAGTGAAGTCACTTAAAAGGCTGTCTCCTGTCCTCCACCCAACTTCGAGGAAGTTCTGCTCTTAGAGATTGCATCTCGATGCACTTCAATTATTTGCACTGTCACTTCCATTCAGGGTAATGATGTGTGCCACCATTTGCACAGATGGCCCCAGGAGATTTTTGACCACAACAAGCTATACTTTGCCAGGGCTTCAAATGGAATTTAAAATTAGAACTGAAGAAAGACATTTATGCTCTCTTTCACTTTGGGGATCTCTTCACAGAAAGGATTACAGTCCTTTCTTAGGATGAAATAAATACATGCATATACATGCATATACATACATATATACATATGTATATATATGAAAAAGCAGCAACATGATAAGGTGTATTTAAAAAGGGGATATAATCTTTTTTAAGAGCATCCATTTTTTTATCATATTAGCAGACGAGAAATTTAATCTATTGAATTGTACATAAAAAAATGTTCCTGTTGAACATTGACATTTAGTCCCAGTTACTGCTAAAGAAGTAATTTGTAATATGTACTTGACATAACATTTTTCTAGCCATTTGTCTATACTTCATGGAAAAATCAAACAGACAAGCAACATTTTCAGTTTATTTTTCTAAATAAATGTGTTGTTTGTATTATTTGCAGTCACTCATTTTGGCTGATTTTCATGATCTCCAAAAGTGATTTAAAGACAGAACCAAAACACAGGGATTGTTTGTTCTTGTTAAGCTGTAATGATTTGCTGAATGAAAGCTTTAATATAAATGCTGTAATTTGTAAAATGATGAAGTATATTTATATAGGCAAATATGTATGGAAAACAAAAGGAGGTATTTTAACTCTTTATTTTAATATCCACAGGAAGATATTAAATATATTATGGGATAGGGTTTTTATTATCAGTGAGTTTTAGTAAGTGAAAATTTGGATGTGTAAGAGTGAAATGAATGTAATCAAATAATGGTGGTTTCCCAAATTATACAGAGATTTTTGCCAGCTGTCTCGTTTTACTCAAAAACTGGTTTAGTCATTTGGGGAGCTAGGTTTTTATGAGGTGTGTATGTCCTAAGGTCTTTGTTTGGTGGGTTTTTTTGTTTTGGCATACTGACAAGACCATGAATTTGATAGTATTTGCTCATAATTTTAAAAGCTACAGAATAAAAGATTGTTTCTTAGAACAATCTACAGTTTGCAGTTAAGAGCAGTCATTGTTATCCAACTAATGCAGTGTTTTGTTGTGGAGTTATTGAACATTTCAATGCTAGAGCTGTTTTTAATAAAAATTGTTTTTCCTTTTTTTTTCTTAGTCCATTAGCCTATGTGTAGTTCAAAGAGAAAAGTAGTGCATTTGTTTCCAAATCACTTAAATAATTTCTTTTAAGTCCAATTTTGTATCTGATTTTTAAAGCTGAATAGCTTTTCTTTCAGTTCATTGCTTTATGGAAGCATTTAAGTGCTCACTAACAGAAAAAATAGCTTTCAACAACAAAAATTAATTTTAAAAGATCTGTGGGTTAACTTTGCGAAGGGCAGATATCTTAAAAATGTGTTGCTCTGCTCTAATGTGCTAACAAATGTTAGTGCGTGTATGTTTTTGTGTGTGTGTGCACGCATAGCACCCTTACCTGCTCATGAATGAAATGCCAGCTCTGCCAAACTAAGTGCCACAAGTCCTGTTACTGCAAAAGATATTCATGTTACTGTATTTTTTGGTGAAAGACCTGACCTGTGTCTTTGCTTGTGATCTGAAGCCATAAACAGCTTTTGAAGTTTGTCAGGAAGCTGGAAAATTAAGTAAGTTTATGTTAGGCTCCCTCATTTGGCAAAAAAACAGATGATCTTATGATTTGACTCTTTATATGAAAGTTAGTGGCCAATTTCCTTTGGTGGAATGGATAAATGAAACCTTTGTATTTGTTAAAGAATGATGTCTGTGTTTTGTTCACACACAATTTAGCTTTTGGCTTATAGTGTTCTTACTGTGATGTTATTTCTGTGTCATTAGAATATGTTATTTGGACATATAACTGGCATGGGCTTGGTTTTCCTCCCTTTTTGGATAATCTATATTTTAAAATTGGAGAGCTTCTTCTTTGAGACAAGTATTCAGTTGTTTGAGAAGGGGACAACATTATTGAAACAATAAGAAAATTTCAGAATGATAATTTGAACACTTCCATAATTGGCTAATAATAACAATTGAAAAAGCTCTTATTTATGTGAACAAAATGCATTCATCTGTATTTGAAAATAGCCCAATAAAAATTCAGTGGAATAATTTGTTACTTCTTGCAAATACTATTCTGCTCTGCTGAGTTTTAGATCAGCTTGTGTGTGAAATTTTTATTGCACAAAACACACCTAAAACTAATGCACAGTTTTCTTCAGAAAAATACATGAGATACAAAAAATAATGATGTGGTCCCAGGAGTGGTTTTATATAATGTGTGCAATGCAAAAATTATGAACATATACCAACATGTAGGCCTAATTTAAGTGACAAATACAATTAGAAGATAACACTGCAAACCACATGTCTCATTAATCATATGTGCACCTCTGCTTAACTGGGACTTCATGCTGGAAAGTAAATTTCAGTGTGCATGCACACTCATACAGTGTCATACATCATGTCTTATTTTACTAGCAGTGTCATTGGGAGAAATTCAGTTTGCTTGATTTTCATAGATTTAAATTAAATTCTTAGATAAGTATTCAATATTGGATATAAATTGAGATGATCTCTGTATATTGTGCATATACTCCCAGGAGATAGCATTTCAACACACAATTTCAGAAATTATTGGCAAATAATTATTACTGAAATGCTTTTTCGTAACTAAAAACCAGAGGAGACAATTAGATTATCTTATTGAACACCAAAAAATGGTGGTATTTCTGTTATGTTCATCCAAGCATGCTAACAAGACCTGCAGAACTTTTGCAACTAAGATGACTTTACAGCAACTGATGGGCCCTTTTGTAGATTTATGTGTCATGCATATAAGAAATGCCTATAGAAATAGTTCTAGAGTAATAGTTTCTGTAGTAATAGTATTAGTAAATGCCATTGTTTCATTAGTTAACATTTGAAAAGCCACCTGAAGCAGCCAATAGGCTTGATAGAATGAGGTGTACAAAATAAAATGCTGACAGTTCTAGATGTGTCTACAAGACAGAATTTCAGCACTTGAATTTTTTAAAAAACAAAGATCACCGTCATTCATTAGAAAAATTGGGATTTGTTAAAATAGATCTTTTGTGGACTGGAAGAAAAGGTTAACAAAAAACTGGTGATCACCAGGATGATATAAAAGTGTCCCTCTCCTGACAAGAGTCACATGTTGTGAATATCCCCAAGGGACAGGGTTTTCTTTTTTCTCTGATTAGTGATGTGCTGGGTATATCGGAAGGCAGTGATGCTGTTAATAAAAGCTGACCACAAGATAGTGGTAGGCTATTGTCTAAGGAGGGGTGGAGAAGGACAGCCACCACTCTGCCCTGGAGCTTCCCCCTGGGGAGGAGGCTGTTACTGAGACTGGATCTTAGAAGGAGTCTTAGAGGACTGCTGAGACTAAGTCAGTGGTTTTCATGGACTGGACTGTTGAAGATGCCATGAGAGAGGAAACAAAAGCCAAGTGGATGTTGTTCAAAAGACTTATCTGTCTAGATTCAACATCCTTGCAGAGCTGCAAGGAAGCCAAGAAATCTCCCCACAGTTCTGAACTTCTGAAAAGACAATTATAAACAAAGACTCCTGTTAGGGAGAAACTAGAAGGATTACTTTAGAGGGTTAAGTCATGGCAGATGGCACAGATCCTATTTAAAGTATTATTGAAAGCAGAGAACAAATATATTCTGCTTTGCTAGAAAAGCTTGAGAAAGGGTAAAAGGGAAACCACATGGCTAATCAGCAGGGTCTCAGAGGCTCCTGAGGGCAAAATGTCCTTCAGCTAGCTGAAGATTTTAAAAGAAAATGTAAGGACTGAAAAAAAAAAAAAAAAAACCAAACAAAAACCAACAATAAACCCAGAGCAACATTAATCAAATCAATTCCAAGATATTTAAGAGATTTTTTGACTAAAATAGTTGAAAGAAACAAGAATTAAGAAATTCTATTTCTACAACAGATCAGAGGGAAGTCTGGGAGACCATCTGTAATGCTGAAAAATAATAAAGGAAAACAGAAGCACTTAGAAGAAGCTATAGGAACAAAATGGTCAGAACATTTTAATTCTGTTTGTGCTATGGAATGACTTGTAGATTCTCACACCTAAATTTTTTTGTGGGGTAGCTCATATGAAGTCACTTTGATGTGGTACAAAACAAAATGAAGGGATATACACCTAAGATTTTTAAAGACACTCGGAGATGAAATAGCCAAACGGTACCTGTGGCGTACCATTAATTCTTTATTTAAAGCTATTTTGATAGCTTTTGAGATGTGGGGTTGCAACTCTGTTGCCAGTTTTAGATTGAAAGAGTATGGTCCATTAAATCAGTATGAGGCAATAGGGTTGAAAGATATAATAATATCTTTCTAAAAAGAGCTAGAACACATCTAACAGTGTCATTATTACCAAACACCACAGGAAACTGCACAGATGGCTAAGAAAAAAACACAGAGGAAACTTCAGCTGGCTAACAGGAAAGTTGTTGCAGTCATAGAAAGATGTAAAATACTGGAGAAAATATTTTTTGTCAGTTTTCACAGGTAACAGAGGCCAAGAGTGAAGTTCCAGAGGTGATATTCTGTGATCCATATGTATCAAAATATATTTGAACATATGAATATGCTGGAAAAGTAGTGATAATTATATGGTAAATTTGGTGATAATACTAAGTTATTAAAGGTGTTAAATAGAAGTGGCCTGAATGACTGACTAAATTAATTTTAATTTATTAAAATTAAAAATTAAATTCAATGAAGATAAATATAAACAGATATGAAAACAATTTTATATTTAACATATTTCACTTAGCTTTAATTTAACAGTTAAATGTTTCTGTGAAAATGTTGGTCTGGTGCTTAGGAGGTTAGAAAAAATGCAAATATGCAGTTAACATTTATTAGGAAAGCAACAGAGAAAATAAGTGAACACTAAATTTATCATTGGATCAATCAACAGATATGCAGCAGCCTAATATGTTTAACTTTTTAAATACTATGCCCAGTTCCTGGACTGGAAAACAAACAGATATACAAACAAAAAATGTGATCAAACAAAAAGCTTTAGAGAATGAATGAAAAGGTGGAAAAATAAAATGGTACTATTAGATTCTGTCTGTGGAGTGACAGCAGGTAATAATTCTTCTGCTCAACAAAGGTATGAAAGAGAAGTAGAGTGTCAAGATCATGAATAGCATCAAGTGTGCAGTAGCAGGGGACATCAAACAAACCAGCCACTGGGAAGGTCAAAAATAACACAAAAGTGTTTATTTAAGCAATGTGGAGGGAAGCTGTGGTACTCTCACTCAAAATATTGCATTGCTGAAAGTTATGGGAATTAAAGGCTGTGAGAAGAAAAGGAAAAATAGTAACTGAGAGTTGCTAAATGAAATTATCCTGATTTTCCTTCTACTGAAGACCCATTGGTGTCACAGTGAGTATAATGAAGATAAATTTCTACATATGTGTTCTGGATCACTGTTAGCTGCTTTTGTGGCTCACATATTCCATTTCTATAAACTGAAACCGGGGGCAGAAAGTTCTGCTTTTGCGATGTGTACTATGTACCTTACAGAGGCACAAACAAATTCGCAAAACCAGCCAAGAACTTCAATATGGAAAGTATAGGAAAAAAAATCTTTAAGACAGGTAAGTGATGATGTTTTAGAGGTTGTGTCATTATTAAAAATTCACCTGTTCAGTAATGTGTTACATTGAGGTTTATCTACTGAGATTTAAATAGACATGTCTACTTATTAAGAAGACTAATGTCAAGCAAGAAATTAATGTTTCAGGAAGTAAAACAATACCAAATTTAAAAAAAACCCTTCAATCTTTTGATTAGTGCTTACATATTTCTTTAAAATAAATGTGTCTGTTTAATTGTTTCCTTAACTTTATCACTGAAATAAATATCCTTTACCAATAAATATAGTTGCATTGCAAGTTGCGAATGGAAACCACCTGGATAATCAGATTGAGAAGCTTAGATTTTGAGAATCTGAGCCCCATGTTGATCAGATGAACTCCCTTTGAATTAGCTATATTTGAATAACTGGGGAGTTTTCATACATCTCCACAAAACTGACAGCAATAGGGCATATGACAAACCCATTATTTATAGAGGAGACTTTGACATTTTCTTTTGTTAGAGAGATTAATACCTAAAATATATTGCTGGAAATACCAGTCAATAGGATTTAAAACTTTTGAAAATTAAATTGGTAGACCATTTAAGATTATAAATGAACCAAAATCTATATGTAATATGCAATGCAATGAAATTTATTTGATTTAGCCTAGTATTTGTTTCCATTTAAACAGATTTTGCAACAGCAAGAAATAAGTTATGGAAAAATAATTGTACAATAAGATCTTTTTCCTGAAGAAAAATGTTTTAAGTTGTTGCATCTGCAAAAGTGCATACATTTCTAATTGTTGTAATTCAGTGAGCAAAATATTTATTACTGTTGTGACTATCACTGTTACAATTATGGTACTATTAATGGAATAGGACAGTACATTTGGTTTTAAAATTAATCTATCGATTTTTAGAACAAATGCGTGCTTTTTCTCCAGTTTCTCTATAATGCTCTCTGCTTTCCTATTGCTAAAAGAGACTTCTGCTTAGCTCATGCCTCTGTTTTCAAACCACAGTTTTCACTGTGGCATTATAAAACTAACTCAATTTATCTGCTGGGAATTAATTTCTGTTGATCATATGCCCTCTTCTTTTTGCTGAGAAGGAGATATTGCAGGATGGTTAACATGCTTATTTAAGTTCACTTATTTATACTGATTTTATCTTTTGTTAAAGTAAATGCATGATATTTGTGTGCAAAAGCTTGCTAAAGATGCCGTATTTACTATAGACTGTTTAAACAGAAATTTCTAAGTTAATTTCGAATATCTTGAAAATGGATGAGAAGTATTTCCATGTGGCTGGTTATGGCTTTGTTCTATTTGATATAACCATGTATTGTTTTGAGTGGAATGAATTTCACTGAATGAAATCAGTATCTTTTTATACTTTGCAAAATTATTATTTTTTGACATTGTAGAGGACCCTACCTCACACTTAAACTTTAAAGTCTTTCATTAGGATTTAAAATTTCTTTATATAGTTATTGTGCAAAGACAGTAAACAAACAATGATAAAATGCAGAGTATCAAAAGGGAGATATTTTCAAGAATAAAACAAAAAGGTAAGCAAGTTCAAATTTGTTTTGGAAAGATGCAGTCATAAATGAACTGAAAATTCATTATAAGACATAGCTAGAAGATCTAAATTGTGACATGAAGAAGAGGTCACACTGAACATTAGGTTCTTGGAACTGATGCCTGCGGAATATGAATTAATAAAGGGAAAAATATATACCATCATTTTGTCTTCAAATTTTCAAACTTTTGCAGTTAGGGCAGATTAAGCTAAGCAAAACTAAAAGGTTTGGTTAGGATGCCTTTCTGGTTAAAAATGTTCTGGTTTTGCTTTGGAGGTGATCAGTCAAAGCTTTGTCTTCATAACCTTCTCTGATGGTACAGCCATACTTTCTATGGATCCTGGTATTTCATCATGAAAACATTTTTCCATACACACAACCTGATCTATCCAGCTTGGTCCTCAAGGTCACCGTCCCTTCTATAATCGCTTTTATATTATTTGTTACCGCTACAAGGCGTTTATCTCTGCTTCTTCAAATATGGCCGTTAGCTTTGACTTTGCCAGACTAACACCAGCTCCTTTCACTCAACCTTCCTATGCCAGTCATGTCCTTTAGGTCCCCTGTAGCCTCTGCTGCAGGTTCTGCACAGTTCATGCAGCTCAGGGCAAGAGTGTATTGTTGGCTTTGTGGTCAACTCTCACCCTCAAGTCCTTTCAGCAGCTCATCCAGTCACTCTCCACTGCCCACATCTACTCTACCCTAGGTGCAGAGCTTGGCCCTTCTGCCTCTTTAAGTGTAATGAGTCTTCTCTAGGCAAAATCTGTAAGTTTCCTTAGATTCTGTTGACATTGATTTCCATCATTCATTATGTCAGTCACTTTTCTTAGCATTGTCCAGAAAATTGTCAAGTTTGCATTCTATGTCATAATCCAGGTCCCTGATCCCATGTTGCATCATGGCAGTCATTAAGACTGGTGGCATGATTTGCCACTGGTAAATCTCTGTGTGTTGTTCCTGATTGCCTTGTTTTCCATGTATACTCAGAAATTAATTCCAAATTAATGCTATTTGTGAAATTTCTGGTGTAAAATGTGGGGCTTATTTTTTTAGTGTTCCCTTGATCTCCCTTCTGTCGTAATATGAATATAACATTTTTCTTTTTTCAGTTGTTGAGGACCTTTATTGATATACCATGATTTTTAATAGATGATAGTATCCACGTGTTCTCTGCAGTCAGCACTTCTGACACATTGAGGTCAATTTGATTTGGCATCCTGTACTTAAGTTCAACATTTTTAAGTTGCTCCAAACTTCTTCATCTCTTAAAAGCCTGCTTCCAAAATAGGACAAGTATGTTCAGAATTTAAAATGTAGGCTTTGACTGAGGTGAAAATGTCATTAAATAATTCAGCCTTTTCCATATAATCTATCAGTCAACTGGCTCTCCCATTCAGCAGTTTATATTTTCTGTGAATTTCCTTCTGGTATTACATGCTTGTCAGAATTCTTCCTATTACATTTATGTTCCTAACTAGTTTTAGCTCTAATCAGGTTTTAGCCTTTTTATCCTTAACAGAATGAACAATACTTTTATAGTCTACCTTTGATTTCCATTCTTGTTTTTACTTCCTGTATGAATTCTAGCATGTAAGTTCTTTGCATAATGGTTCAGGCCTTTGACAAAAATTTCTGGTCTACCTGCATGAAGGGGTCCTTTTCTCCTGAACTCCAAATAATTTTTCTTTAAAGTCAGCTAATTATTCTGTATATACCTTGTATGAGGCTCCAAGGGTATTATTCAGCAAAATTCTAAATAAATAAAAATCTGCTGTCCTGAAGACAAAATGTTCTGTCCAGAAGGCTGTTCTCTGCCTTTCTCCAAATCCTGGCTCATCTTCTCCTGGTCACTGCAACCCAAACTAACACTCATATGTATTTTTAACTCTTAGCAGCTGGTCAAACAGAGTATTTCCCTGGCTGGGCCACATTAAATTCACATCAGAAATTCATATACAGTGCTCTGAAGACCCTTCTACAATGCTTAAGGTTTGTATTACTTCTTCAGTAGATGTCTATATGGTCAAAATCCCTGTAATGGACCAAGGGCTCTGATCAAGGGATTCCTGTTAATTGTCTGTAGATAGCTTCAGAGATGTCATCTTAGTCAGGCAAGCTGTAACAGATGTGCATCAAATCATGCTGCTTCATCCTCTTGGACCTAGACCTGGAGGGTCTCCACAGACATCTCCTTGGTTTCACACCAGATCTTTCCTCAATCAGGAATTTTCATCACATAGCACATATCTCTGCTTCCTCTGTATCACCTACCTTCCCTCGGCAGGCTTGTGGAACAGATCACTTCAGTCTACTGGAAGCAGCAGTGCTATGGAACTGAAGAGGACAAGAAGTGAATACCATATGTCTTGCAATCTTCATCTTTAGAGGTCTTGATGCACACAGTAACCTGACAGGGAAGATTTATGCCTGGTTTACTACCCGTGAAGAGGCAGGAGCATGACCTAGGTAACATTTCCATAAATGGGAGAAAAGTTGTCAACTGGGATATGAGGCTGGGAATGTGGATATTACTAGCTTAGTAATCCACTGGGAGCAAGGAATATAAGAAAAGAAGGTGAGTGAGATCCTAAGAATAAATGTGAAAGTTACACTTGCGATGTACCAGTCAAGTTTTCAGACAGCTATGTCCTGTTCATTATGATACATAGGAATAATGTTAAAGAGGCCACCAGAAACAGCTGGATGACTCAGCTGAAAACATTAAATATGTAGTTGTCAGAGTTTTGAAAGGGTTAAATTTTTGCAAAAAATTTACTGCAAAAGAGTTTAAAAAAATCTAAAATTTGCAAACCTTGAATATTGCCTGTTATGCTGAATGAAGCTTTGCGACCAAAATAGTCTGTCATTCAGGCAAGCATAAAAGTTCTTTTAATATATTATCTGAATTTGCTTTTAATTAATTTGTGCTAAACCCATAGGCATCTGAAAATAGATGACTATCTGTATGGACAAAATCAATACAAAGGGGAGAAATATTAAAATTGCTTGAGACTTGACTTCCACTTAATCTGGATACTTAAGAGGATGAAAAATATATGTCCTGCCACAAGTAGATTTATTCTCACTTTATTTTTTATTTATTTTGACAGTATAATGCTAAAGGATTTACTTATATTAAAATCTTCTCTCCTTTCTACTACTGTTTTCCTTCATCAACAGCAGATTGAGTCATTAATGTGTGTTTGGCTACTTGTAGGGTAGTGCCTGAATTAAAAAAAAAAAAAAAAAAAATTGGGATTTTTTTCCTCTGAGAATCCTAATAAAGTTTGCATGGAAAAAGAGCTGAGAAAAAATAGTATTTCTTTTTCATTATTTGAGATCTACTATGTGAGAAGTAGAGTTATCTTCTGCATATACAATCTTTCTGCTAGCATGAAGCATGAGCAGATGGGAAGCTGATTTAGATTAGCCACTTAACTTTAATTAAAGCTACTTAAGATGAATCCTTCATTATTCCAGATAATTGAGATCAGTTTTGACCAAATATGGTCATGTTTAAAAAAATTTGGCAATTTAGGGCAATATCCATGGATGGAACATTAACTTTAAAGATAACAGATATGCAGATAACAGATATGCATTTTACCAGGAGTCTTGTAGCACATATAGGAAAAACCAATTTTTTGGCCTTGTTAAATTTGCCATAATCAGAAACCACACTGATACTAGAAGGAAAGGTTTACCTAGATAAATAGAAGATAACAATTTCCTGGCTTTTCATAGTTTTTAGATTTGAATAAGTATTACTAGGTTACCATCTCTACTTGCCTGCATTAATATTTAACAGGTCTTCTTTTTAGAAGCCACTCTATATTTTTATTTTGGGGAAATCATATTGAAAAAGCAGAGACATGGGCAGATATATGTACTCAGAATATATAATTTAAACATGAACCTTTCTAAGCTAAAATATTTCTTTAAATTTTTTTCAGACCTCCATTAATAGGAAATGGGCATCAGTATAATCCTTGAGGGATGATATTTTAGTTTTGATTGGAACAGGAAATGCAATTTAATGACACCTCTAAGGAAGAAGGATTAGGGCTGCAGGCAAAAATATGAAGAACATAGGGATTTTCAAATGCTTGAACAGCAGAGGTAACACATTCTGTTCTTCTACCTGCTATACTTAAGTATCTGATAAAAGTGTGCTTACTATATAGATACAGAAGGATAAAGATTACAGTCACCACCTGCTGTTCTGTCTTGCTGGGTTTTCATGTACTGCTTCATCTTCATAGAAACAATCAGTTTACCAGGGGGATGTCTTGTGGAGTTTTTTATTATTATTATCTTGTTTTAAATTTTACCCATTAGGGATTGAAATATTATGGGTTTTTTTACAATACTATTTATTCTAGAGTCTAAAAGCTCTTTTAATTTGATGGTACAAGTATTTTGAAAGTGCTTTATTTTGCTCAGAAGTTATGGATACCAAGAATACTTTGAAGTTTTTGGATACCAAGAATGTGTGTGACCAGATTTCTCCACTTAAATTCCTATCTGTTATTTTTGTTTCATTGTTTATCAAACCTCATGTCTTTTTTTATTTGTCTATTTTTTTAGTATAGTTTTCCAAAATAAGCCTTTTTTTCTGCACAAACAAGGCAGCATAATGCAAATTTTTGTTACAAGGATATTTAATTATTTTATATATAGATCTGTATTTATAGGAATGTGTTTTGTGTTGGAAGAAAGTTGCAGAAAATTACAATTCTGATGTTTGAAATTTTTAGATAGTACATTATTTAGTGCCACAAAGATTGCACACACTGATGTTGTCAGCTTAGATCCTTTTCCCTTAGTTTTGGATGAAGCAGTTTTGATATCTATCTTCATTGTCATTGTGCCAAGGACAATTAATTTTTTTAATATTTTCCTGAAGAAGGGAATGCAAACAAGTATTGTAGTCAAGTATTAGACATGATACATACTATGGTAAAGAGTATTCCTGATGCAACACTAATGAATCAATAATGTTGTACAATACAAAAAGTAGGATGACTTTCCTTTAGAATACATATGACAATTTTTGTCTTTCTAATGTCAAGTATAGAAAAGCTGCTAAGGTTTTTTTCTGGATCTTCATAAGATTATATTTCCAGAAATAAATATTTGTCAGAGAGTGCTTATGTAACTCATGATCATCTGAAGGCAGAATATGTTTACTGACAGTTAGAACTGAGAGTCTCAGTCTAACTGTGAAGTACTGAATCCCTGGCTATTTACTCCTTGGAATCCATAATAGTTATTTCTTTGATTAGAGTGTTTTTTGCATAAATAATGGTTAGTGAGCCAATAGCATAAACAAACCACTCAGAAAGAAGCATTTTTAGCACTGCTAAAACACTGATGATATGCTTTAAATGACAAATGAAGTAAATATATTTTTGAATGAATGAAAATTTATTTTTCAAACATAAAGAAAATTTCACTTGTTGCAGATGATAGATATGACTGTTCTCTCAGCTAGCCGGATGTCACTTCTGCCCTTGGATGAATCCTGGAGTGAAATGGACTGTTCCATCCCACCCCCCAAAAGATGTGTGCCTCATCCCACACCTCTGTACCTGTCCCTAAAACATTAGTGTCTGTAACCCCATTGGCCCATGCCTTATTCCAACCCACCTAGGAGCCCCTGATAAGGGAGCTCCGAGGGGCCATGCGCCCTCTTGGAACTTCCTCCTCTCTTAGAACCTCTCCCTCCCCTCCTGGGGCTTCCCGTCTCCTAAACCTTCCTTTTGTCTCTCCCCTCCCCAACCCACTCAGGCCCGGCCACGTGCTGCGTCTGGGAGCATGAGGCAGAACCTTCTGCACCCCCAATAAACCTCTTTCCCCAAGAGCAAACTTCAGAGATCTCTGCCTCCATTCATCTACACCGTGCTGGAGTGTGATCCTCCCGCATTCGCTGTCATCATAAGTGGAAATATGCTCTATCATGTACAGTGTCAGCCTTTAGAGCAAGTAGAGGGACTGACAAGTTAGTCTAGAGAAAAGAAAAAAAAAATAAAAGAAAAGGAAAAGGGAAAAGGAAAGGAAAAGGGAAAAGGAAAGGGAAAAGGGAAAAGGAAAGGGAAAGGGAAAGGGAAAGGGAAAGGGAAAGGGAAAGGGAAAGGGAAAGGGAAAGGGAAAGGGAAAGGGAAAGGGAAAGGGAAAGGGAAAGGGAAAGGGAAAGGGAAAGGGAAAGGGAAAGGGATTACTGGAATGGAAGACTGAATGTCTTGCTAAAGATCAGAATTTCAAGCACTTGGAGGAAAAAATAATCAGTCCAAAAAGTGTGACTTTCTGAATTATGCCTCCAGACAGGACATACCTTTAATAGCAACTTCAGTAACTTTTCAGAGGCTAATAAAAATTTAAATACACAAATAGGACTTATTTTTTTATATTCCATATAGAAAAATTCCTGTGCCTCAAAGTCCACATCCACTTTTTCCAGGGGATATTTTCTTATGTCTTATATACTGCTAGAAACCAGGAACCTGAGAGAAACATATAAATCATTTGGGAGAAACTAAGCCCTAGGCAAAGGCAAATTATTTAACAGTATTTCAGAAAGATAAATATAAGGACATTATTGAAAATGACATATATAGCAACTAGGGTCTTCCACAGACATAGAGAGAAAGCTCTCTCATTGAGTCTGAGAAATAATATGTCTTAATGGATAAATGCAGGATAAAATGAAGCCAAAAATTTAAAAGTGTGTGGCTTCAAATAGTCTGGATATAGAAGCTTTGACTCAATGTATACTGGAGTGCATTAGGAGAAACTAAATGGAAGAGCAGTAACAGCAACCAGAAACAGAATGTGAAGACTGTTTTTGCCAGCACTGATGGATGGACAAGTGGGAAAAATAATTAAATTAATAAATTTCAATTAGGATGGTAATTAAAAGGCAGATTGGGAAAGCAAGCCTGTTTGAACAAATATAAATTTTCTTGAATCTCAGTTCCACCAGAAAAAAACCCAAAAACTGATAGAAGCACCACATCTTTTTCTAACAGAAAAGCTTTTTGAGACCCCAGTGTTTATTCACAGGTTTGAGTTATTTTACTATGTTGACAGTTTTTGCTCAATTTATTTTGGTATTTGGCCTAAGTATACATATCTGTTCTCACATTGCATGTACCATATTGGAACCAGCGTACTAAATTTCATTTTTGAATACGGTTGTGCTATTATTGTTTGGAAATAAATCATTACTATTTACTTTCTCATATTCAGCTTTCCTACAGTGACAGCTAGGTGTAGGATTTTATTTTTTCTTGTGATTTGCTATTGTAATATAACTCTAAAGCTGCATTTTTATATGCAAGGTGAAGTAGATTATTGAAGGAATAACAATCAGCATCACTATTTTTGCAAGACAATAGGACTGATCACTACTATTTTCTCAACCTGCAAAAAACTCAAAAAACAGCCACCAAACACAGGGAAAAAAAACCCACAAAAACTCCCAGACAAACCCCAAACCAAACCAAACTCCAAACAAACTACCAGCAAAAAGGGAAAAACAAAAACAAAAACAAAAACAAAAACAAGCTAATCAGGATTTTTAACTGCCCTGCAACATAGGAGATGGCATTCAGGAAGCAGTGACTCCATCCTTCTGTTTTAATTATAGAAACTTAAATAAGATAAACTATGCATCTTGAGTACCTAGATATAAAGACAGAAATACTTCATATATTTCAGAAATACTAAAATATATATTCCTGAAAAAGGAAATACGGGTCAAAGAAAAATCCTCTGGCTTTATCTCAGTTGTATTTATACCATTTAATCTTACTTTATTTAAAAAGTGCTCAATATTTTATCACATCTGTAAAAAGTAATTTAACTTCAGCTATTCCAAATGCACACAAAAGCATTTCAGCAGTATAGTAGCACTAAGTAGTTCATCATTCTATATGTTTCACCTTAAAGAAAGGATATACATTTGGGTTTATGGGTAGCAGTTTAAAATTGATGGAAAGCTGTACTCCTGAGCATCAGGTCCTTTATGGAAGTATGAAGAAATTCTTACAGTTCTAGAGCTTGTGGGTCTACCATCCAAATAAATCATTGGCACATGAAAGAATCTGGAGACTAATTTTATCAAGATTAATTTTATTTAGTCATATTTAGTCACTGGACTAAAATTCCAAGCAAGACAATTTCTGGTGTATGTTTTGACAAATTTGAAGTACATAACAGTGACTATCAGTTATTTTACAAATCTACTCTCTTGTGAGAATTCAGACCTTTTATATATTTAAAAATTTACCTATTTACAAATTATCCACCAAGAAAATAATTACTTTGCTCAATTCCTTTTGATTATATCCAATTACTTCTTTGTAAAAAAGAGCCTTTTAATTTTCCAGGTCCTTTTGGGAAAAAAAAATTCCAAACCAATAAAATCTGAATCCTGGGTTATTGCTGAAGTTTAATCAAGACAGCATTTTGCTCACCTTCATCAAGATAGCAGCTACAGACTAAATGCAAAATTACAACACATAGCACACCTATGACATGTGAGTATTTGAGTCAGGATGGGAATTTAATGAACCTATGTAGAAATAGGTTCTTATCTGTCTGTCTCTAAATGAGTGTTGTCTCTCTTCTGACTGTTTTTGTTTCTGGAAGATTTTAATAATCACTTCAATTTTACCTTTTTTTTTGTAAGAAAACCTGACATATTCTGTCAGCAAGGAACAGCTAAAAATCCATGTATAGATTGAATGTGAGAGAAAAGAACTTACACTTTTTGGACCAGTGAGATTCCACAGTCATTAGGAGATTTCAAATCCGGAGTCCACTAGAGCACAAAATAATGCACCATTTGGGTTATTAAAGGCATGCATACTCTATTTTGCTGAATTTTTATAAGGGACTTCAATAATTCTCAACAGAATAAATCTCAGCTGGTTTTCTTTTATGCTACAGAAGAAAAAAATGCTTTAATCAAAATTTCTCCATTGACCTGAATGCCACTGATATTTTGATGATAGTGGTTTATAAAGGATCTTGCTCCTATACTGAATATAGTAGATATTAAAAGACTTATTGAGATAAGGATATGTACTGGCTCCCTGTGCCTCACAAATAGCTATTTACAGAGAGCTCTGAAAGGCTCATGCACCTCTTGTCTCAGTCAAATGCATGCCTTCCTGTTTAAAAGGTGTTTAAAAGGTGTTTTTCATTTTATTTTCTTTGTTAAAAAAAAGTGTTTTGAAACAATCTGACACTGACATTAATACTGAACTTACTTTAAATGCAGTTGCAAGTTATTTTTTAAATACGCTACTCCACTAGGACATCATCATGCTTTTATTAAAAAGTGTTTATTTCATGCTAAAACCTCATTATGTTCTTAAATAAATCATTTGGTGTAGTAACAACAGTAATCTTTTTGTTGGCTTTGAGCCCTTCATTTCACTAACAGATTATTGTTAGAAGTGTAATATAGTTTCATCTACAGAGAACAAAACTGAAAGCATATGTATTGGAGACTTTGCAGTGAGTGTACAATAGAGCCATAATAAAATCTATCATCTCAGTGTGCAGCCAAGATACTTTGCTTTACCAATGTAAGAAGAAAAGAGACAGAGGCAGTTGCTATGGTGTGCAGCATGGAAGCTATGTGTTTCAGTCTTGGTTCAGACAGTTTACTGTTTCTCAAGCATCATCTCAAATTTGTGATCCATAGAGCATTTTCTGGTGGTCTGTGCAATGTTACCTCATTAAAGGATGCTGGTATACTTCCGCTGAACTGCCTCTTAAAATGGCTTAAGCCACAAAGCAGACTTGCTTAATATTCCTTTTTCATGCTAAAAAATGCTTAGTCATTTTGAAGATGTGAATAGCATCAAGCAGTCCAAATTTTGGGATGTGAGCTGTCAACCAAAACACTTTGCAGGTCATTACTACCATTTATACAGCAGCAGAATATTTACTTTCTTAAGTTCTTAGGTTAAGCACATCAGTTTTGTTGTGTTCTTATGAAATGGTCTATTTCACCAAGATTAAAATGTTTAAGATGCTCCTCTTCTTGCTCTGTGCAGGAGGTTCAGAAGAGGTTGTTGATGAAATACTTAAAGAAATAAATCACCTGATTCATTGTGGAATAGCCATGAGACCTGCTGAAAAGGATAAATGTTTCATCCCCAGTACACAACATTTTGGTCAGGTTATTATTATGCTTTGGAAATTGTGGGTTCTGTTTTTTCTTCCTCTGTCTGGGTCAGGATTGAAGGTACTTGAGGCAATAGTTCATGTTCGGACTCAGGTGTTTACTGTTTCTTATCAGTGAAACAACCTCACAGCTGTGAGTTCTGCAGCCTTTCATTAGCAAAACACGGAATGGCTAATTATCTCTTGTCACAAGGTCTTTAAGACTAGACTATCCAATTAAGAAATCCAATTAAGACATCATTTTCCTTTTAACCCAATAACTGATCCCTCAAAGCCCACAATGTTGACTTTTCTCTCCAATTACAAAACATCACCCAAACCCGTAAAGAAGAAGGAAGAAGGTGAAGAAGAGCAACCTGCCTCTGCCCTAGAACCTCCATCTTGCTTCATATTTATTTCTATATTCTAAAACCCCAAACTCTAAGTTTTCCACCCTGTGATATTACACACTTCTAACCAACTACACACCCTTAATCCCAGTGCTGTTAATCAATTTTGGAAGTCTTCTCCACAGCTTCAAGTCAAATGCAGTGCTTGCCTGTGAGTCTGTGCCTTTCAGCACAGAAAGTTTAAAATTCTCAGCAGCCAGGATTCCAACATCTCCCCCTCTTGTCTGAACCAACAGGAAAGAATTGTCATTGGCTTCTATCCTCTAGTTAAAGTTTACCCAGATACAATATCTACTATTATTCTTGAGTGCAAGGATTTTTTATACCCCAGTTTTAGTTCTGCAAGTGGTTCTGCTTTTTATTTTTAAAGTCAACATGCAAGAGTTTAGCTGGCAATATTCAATATGACTGCAGCTTTTCAGACACTGAGCACTACTCACAGAACACTTTCAGTGTAACAGTTTTTTTTCTTTTTTTGGATTCTTTGCAGTCACTCTGTGCCCTGGAGTAATGTTATCCCAAAATTCAAATATCTACAATTGTTCCTTGTTGCAAGGAACTGCACCTAAATTAATTTTTCTACAATGTTCTGCTGTTTCCAAGCCAGGATGAAGTACAGCTTCATCTATTTGTAAGGAAATTGAACAAAAATATTGGAAGTTACCTGTTTCAGTCCATCCTGTTAAAATAGAGAGTGAAAATTATAATGATACCATAGGTTTTAAAATAATGTTAAGGGTTAAAAAGAGGGCAAGGTTTTTTTCTTATTTATGATTAAGTGCATTTCAGTGAATAATATTTCTTTTGAGACCATTCTACATCGTAATACAACTTAAAACATAACTATGGAATTAAATGTTTAGCAGGGATGAAGTAATGTAAGTGGTATCTGCTGTAATTTAGCACTAAGCACATTGCTCATAAATCAATTAAATTATGTTAGTCATCCTACTGAGAGCACAGAATAACTCTCTTTATATACTAGATGATATAATAGATTCCAGGAGGGAATGGGATGTGGCACAGTAAAGGAGAGAGCATAGGAAAAAAAACTTGTTATCCAAATGCTGTCATGGTGAATTGGCTACTAGTCCTGACTTTGTAATGAAATGTCCTTCATTCCCAAAATTGTTATGCTTTTCAGCAAACCAAGCAGAACAGGCATTAGTTCATATTATTTTACTCTGTGTTTCATCTTTTTAATCCAGATGTCCTTATTTCAGATTTTGGGTTGTCTTCAGTGCAGCAGCCAACCATAACAGCTCACATAAAATGCAACAAGTCTGTTAAATCTCAATCTAAAACACCACAAATTAAAAAGCAACTAGCAGTAAAAGTAAAAAGCACAGGTCTGGCCCTGACATGCTAATCTGTGCAGGTTTGGATGAGTATAGGTTTTCAGTTTTTATTGAAACTTTGAGAGAAAAACACATACTGATGAAATTCTTCACCTTTTGCTTGAAGTCTGTCTTTACTGAATCAGCTGACACATATGGATTTTAAGATTCCACAGGTTATTTTATTTTAATTTAACTTCATGTTTTTCTTTTTGTTTCCTGGATCATTCCCTGATGAAACAAGGCCTATGGATTTGTGTTGTCTCCTTCTACATCTCATTTTTGGAACTCTTGGCCATAGCCAGCCACATCTGACCTAATACAAGGGGCTCAATGAGTGAAGTTTCCAAGCTCCGTAGAGACAGACAGTGTGTACAGCAGCCACTTTGATAGGCAGGTAGGGAAGGAGGTAGGTAGGAATCCCAAATTTTGAACTTTGCAATGTGACTGTGGTTAGATGTTGCATCCCAGTAGAAATTAAACTAGAAAAATACCAGTATGTTATTGTCAATTCAAATCAACCTATGCCACAATTTTTGTTAATTACATTAGCCTCTTTTGATTCACTGATGTCACCACAGTCACTACTAAGAGTAAGCAGAGAAAGTACTAACATGCAAATAAAATTCTTTTGTCTCCTAAGGGAATAAAACAACTGTTAGAATTATATTATACTATTGTACACTTAAACTTCCAGCTCAAAGCACTGCAGTGCTCAGATAGAAATTAATTTGCTTAAGTTAGTCCTTACTAGTCCATTTCATTATCTGTTTTTATTATTTTAGACAAGTTTCATAAAATCACCTCACATAAAAATAATAATAAATATATTTAAGTTTTGTATGATTTCTTATATAAAAATGTCATAAGAAAAAGTCTAGATGGGTTGGAAGTAGGAATGTGGAAAAGGACTGGAAATTATTTATATGGTAATTTTCCTTTATCTGAAGTATATTTTAATAGAATGAACATTTGTAAACAGTGACTTGAGAATTGTACGGAGATATGGAATTGTATAAAGGAGTATACCCCAAATTATCCTAAATTATACTTGGAGTAGCACTGAGGACCACAGAGATAAACTGATACGTTTTTGTATAACTTAAGGCACAATTTAATCTATTTTTCTCTAGCAGGACTATTCATTATGATCACAATTTAATCTTGCAGGCTACATTTATCTGACAGATAGATACATAATCCCTAAGAAAATGGGCTATTTTTTCTGGATCACAACTGAGCTACAGTGGTGCAGCAAAGTAAGTCATACGGCATTCTGCAGAAGATTTTCACATAAGTGATAGAAATGTGTGAGGCATAAAAAGCCATTCTGACCAAAGAAACAGGGTCATACAGCACCTAGACTTCCAACTGCAACCAATGTGAGCTTACAGTTAACTCCAAGTCGGGAGAGAAAAAGAAATATTATGAATGCTGTCTCATCTATATATTGCATTAAATTTTTGAAGGCATGCAGTCACAATGCTGCAATGCTAGTGTATTGAGAAATCCTTAGCCACTTTGAAGTCCTTGGAGCTTTAGGAAACTGTGTCAGATATCAGAAATATTTCCCACATGTTGAATTGAGTCACACCGCTTAGTATAAAATTCTATGCCAATAGTGTTCCAAAGGAAACTTGTGCCTGAGTTACTTTGCTGCCAAAGTTTAAAACCCTTTGAACAATGTTATTAAACTACCTGAGCACCTGAAAGGAATGTTTAGTATCTTGCAATGGTCTGTGAAAAAATTAAATTTTGTAGCATGAAATAGAGATGCCAGAAGAAAACCATACAATTGTAAAGTGTAGCTTCCAGCAGTACAAATTGTAAAACATAAGCTCAAAGGTGCATTTCTCCACAGTGTTAAACAAATGCTTTGAGCTCACCAAATGCAGCTGAGCTGCAGCTTGCTAAGGATTGCCTGTCCTGTATATCCACAACTGGCAAGTCTGCATGTACCAGTACTTAGAATGAATGCTGTTGCCTTAGGAGGCCAGCATGATTTTGTTTTTCAAATGAGTGACACATGCTATTACATGATACCCCATGACAGTTTCTGTCATGACTGACAACTGCATCAGCTTCCCTCAGTGATAAAGACAGAAAAAATGGAAAAAACAAATGCCTCTGGGTCTTTAAAAGTTGTTGGCTGTTTACCACAAATGTGAATTAATTTAATCAATGGGAAGGCATCAGGATGAAAATGCTGATTTTGATGATATCACAAGGAAAATTTTGACTTTGAAATGGTGACAGTCAGGAAACCATCAGTTTTAGTTCAATTAACATGTCTGCTTCTGTGTGCATATTTATTTTGGTGGGTTATTTTCTACTCAGGTGATCATTAAAAGAAATACACATGCACTTGATAGGAAAAAAAGAAGATATGAAGATATTGAGCTTAATTGAACAGAAGCAGTCCTCTAACCTGAAATAGAGATTTGCGAAACATAGAGGAACTGACAGCATTATGTCAGTGTAGACATGTGTGGGGTGTGGACTTTATCCATCCTAACCCTACCCTGAAAAGTACAGGGCAAAATAAAGCAGAAGCACTGAGCTGTCAGGTGCAATCTAGGTTAGGTCCAGATATGGTGCAGAGATGTTACAGTTCTGGAGCACTGTTGAGACTTGGAGATTATTAGTTCAGATGTAATTCTTGAGTTAATGTACATTCCCTGATTCTAGATCTGATCTGACATGGCATTGCTTTGATCAGGGTGGTTCTGAAAGATCAAGCAAGTGAACATACAGAAAGTGGTCCTTCACTTGCCTTGTGAAATAGTCAAGGAATAAATTTACTTTAAAAAAATAGGATAAAACAGTGAGAATAGGTAAGATGGTTTACATATAAAACTCACTTGTTTAAAATCTTTTCTCAGAGAAATGTGCACCTTTTGGCTGATACAATTTATATTCTGCAAAAAAATTGTTACTTTGCCTTCACAGTCGAACTGTCATGCACAGCATTTTCAGGGAAAACTTTTAGAAAAATCAAAGAGTTTTCCTGGGGATGGCAATGCATTACAGCCAAAATTCAGATAAAAACAATCCATAGACCCCAGTGACAACACTCCTGGAGAAGGCTTATGGATTATTTTCCCAAGAGGAAACAGATCAGTCACTCACAAAAGTGTGCACTCTATAGAGTCTGGATGAACAACCTAGAAAGATCAACCTTCATTTTAGGCAGAGACATATCAAAGATTAATTGTTTTGTTGGGTTATTAGGAAACATAATTCAGTAACATACAGCACATTTTTTTTACTGACACCATTTCAAGCAGATTAAGGCACTTGGGGGAAGAAAATGAACAAGGAAAGGGTTCCAAAAATGTTCCAAAATATAAAGCCATGTTTTCAGTAGCTGCATAATTTTTTACTATGAAGACATGCATTTATTAGTTCTTAGTAAGATTCTCATTTTGTGGAGTATTTGAAGATATTAATGCAATTGTACAGCTCTTAAAAATTACCAAGTTTACAAATTGTGACAGAAATTAACAAAGACAAGCTTTGTGTGCTTATAAAGCTTAGGAAAAAGAAGTTCAAGTACAGAATTTGCAAGCTTTTACTCTTATAAATTTTAAAAGTAGCAGAGTTTGTAAAAATACAAATTATTTTAGTAGAGGTTGCTTCATGCTTTTAACTAATCAAATTGGGAAGAAAATCCCTTTATATTCTATTTCAATACCTAAAAATTTACAAGAAGGAAACTAAGATGTGTATGAAGGGTTGTCTCATTCAAATGACATCACTACTGTCACATAACAACCAAGACAGCAATAAAAGATTGAAAAATAATGGTGTAAAATCAGGGAAAAAAAATTTATTCTTGTTCTACAAAATGTCTTAAATAAATCCTGGAATGGTAGACGAAAATAATCTCCTGTTCAGCTCTCAGATTCTCCTTGCTTCACATGCTTTCCACTTTTCCAGGCTATGTGAAGCTCCCTCTTTGTCCCCCTAGCAGCTTGGCTTCTGCTCACAGCAGTCAGAAGAAGCCTTCTTACATCTCAGGCCCAGATCTGTGCTCTAGTCAGTCAAAGACACTGTTGGATTCGAGGGATTTTTTTATGTTAAACACAACCTGTGTGACTAGCTCCAACTATTTTGAGAATGCCTTAAGTTAAGCTGGGCCAGGGAGAGTCCTGCAGTTTGTAAAGACTGAAAGTAGAAGATGTTTCTTTAGAGATCAGAGCATATATCCAACTAACATACAGTTTTCTGTTTTCAGGTGTGAACCTGTTATTAAAATATTATTAATCCATTTCCCCAGCTCCTAATGAGTAGAACAGTAATAAATAAAAGAACTTATAATATTTATGAAATCTTTAAATTTGACAGAGGTGATTTTTATTGCAGCAGTCTTTGGCAGCAAATACACAATACAGATAGCTGTGTTCCACTTAATGGGTCAAAGTGTTAATAGAAAACTGTACTAGCTCTCTATTTTTCTGCCACAGGTTGTTTTCAGAAAACTCTTTTGCTACTATCAAGAGAAAATAATTACAGGATATAAAATTCTGCAGCTTTTACTTTTCAGATCCACAAATGGTGCAAATCCCTTTGCTTGTTGGTGCAAATGCCCTTTGTTGGTCTAGGCATGTCAGAAGAAACAGCTCTTCTGTGAAGCGGTTTTTGCAAGCAAACCCCTAAGTGTGTATTTCTATAAGATAACTTGGCTAAATTAATATCTCTTCTCCACTGGGATGCATTCCTGTTTCCTTCTTTCCTACATGATGAGGTCACCTTACCCTCTCCCTGGTACTTATCTGATCACATAATAATTTGATTTGGTTCAGAAGAATAGAAAACTGACTTGGCAAGCAATAAAGAAAATGAAATATCAACTTTTGGTCTGATTATTTTAGTTTACTCTGTGTTCACAACAGTAACAGAGGCAGTCTCCTCCCATGAACCCCTCAAATCACTGGAGAAAACACCAGCTTTCTTCTGGTGAAAATTAGTTGTTCTCATATTTTTTGTTGCATATATCATCAGTTCTTATTCTCTACTTATGCCAGCACTGAAGTAGTTTTCTCTCCTTTCCCAGCTGATACTGTGACACATAATTCTTCTCTCACACACTTTGCTCTTTATTTATTTAGCATACTGCTGTCCTGGCAAATCCTTGCCAGTTCTTCCCCTATGTTTGGTTTTCAACCATTTTATATCTTGATATTATTTAAAACATCAATATTTAGTCTGAAGTGGTGGAAGAATGTGTCTGAGCATGTATGAATAAATCCATTGAAGGTTTACACAATTTCTGGCTACAAAACAGGTTTAGATTTATATTAAATAAATGAAAGACTGATTAATTTTTAAAGTAGTTAACTGCTGAACTGTCAGAAGAGCTTGTGTTAGAAGTTTTGCAAAGCTTTGAGAAAAAAGAAGAGTAAAATATGATAAAACTTGCTATTACAATACACAGACTTCAAAAAATAACAGGCCGCAGCAGCTGAGCAATGGGTTACTAAGATTTCAAAAAAATCTAGCTTATGTTTCCTCACTGAACTAACCTGTATTGACCTAGCAGTGTCTAGAAAATAATATCTAATTTATTCTAAAGCTCTTCACTCTTTCATTTTTGATAAAGGAGAACTTTATTTTTGAAAGCCGGACATTGGTTGTTTGCCTGATATAGGTGAACAAAAATTGCCAAGTGCACAGGGAGTGATGCTGAGGGTGAACAGCAGGGAGAGAATCCCAGACAGGCCCCAGCACATTCCCAGTTTGCTGTTTGCCAGGACACACATCACACTGGCATCCCCAGTGCCATCCCCACAGGACCCTGTCTGTCCTCAGAGGGTGGCACACAGCCAGGACTTGTTATAAAACTTCCCTCAGCTGGGAGTGAGGAGACTTGTAATGTGCAACCAGTTTCCCAACAGCTGTCCTGATGCTGCCTGGATTGCACAGCCTTTCTTTGTGTCTTGCTTTCCATGGGCAGAGACCTGTAAAACACTGTCACAGTGTTTTGGTGGGCTGACTTCAAGGGGATGGTATCAACAGGTTTCCAAATTGCTGGGATTTTGGGCATGTAATCTTTCTCAGAAGCCTGCCTCTCTCTTCATTTTTTTGTGGTGAGAGGGGAAGGACAGTTCAGTTCAGTAAGTGTCTGAAAAAACCCCACGCAGATAAAACCCAAGAAAACAATTGCCCACATAAATTTTTATGTCCTCATTAACTGGTATCTCACACACAGAGCTACCAAAAGTGTGAAATCTAGGCAGGTTCATTTGTTTAGAATTCCACATGTAAAATAAAACCTCACATACTATTTCAATGAAAAGCATTCAAGAAATGAAGGAATAGACAATTTGGTGGGTTTTGCAACCTGAAAAAACAATATGTGGACCACAAGCTGAAGCTGGTCTTGCAGAAACACCTCCAATTTTAACACTTCAGGGAATATACCTGGTTTTGCCTTACCTGCTTAAATACATAGGATTTTTTAACAGAATTGCATGGGTGTGTTTTGCTTGTGGGCAAATAAACAGAGGTATAAAAATTTTTCTTAGGGTTGAATCCTGAAGGCAACTGTGTATTCAGTTTTCCTAGAAACAAAATTAAGTTATCATCACATACAGGGAATGGAGAGCTATTCCACTGCAGAAAACTGCATTGTGCCAAACTACAAACAATTCTTTGAGCTGAATCATTGACCAAACGTATTTCCTTGAGCTTTGTGAATAACTAAACTCACAGCTCATTAACCAAACCAAGACCAACAATAATTGCAAAGAATATTTCTGATTGACTTAATTTGTTCCAAATATTTATTTGAGATCAAGCAAAACATTTACAAATAATCAGAGTTAAAAAAAAGTTCAGTTGCAAAGTGTTATATGTTATATATGTATATATATGTTATATGTTGTACATATAACATATATGTATATATACTCTAGAAGCTAAGTGGAAATTCAACTTTCCATTTAAGTTTTTTGCATATTATATCTTAGTAATATATTCTATCTTAATAATCTTACTCAGCAGACTTGGGTTTTGTGTACAAATTTTTTGTAGTTCAGACTGTTCATTCGTAAACTATGCTACACGTCCTTTCAGAGATATCATGTTCTAAGTGTGCTGGCACTTTCTTGTTTTCATGCTGAGAGATTAGTATTTTAAATATTTTTTTAAGTGAACTTTTCTCATACCTGGCGAGCATCACTTCTTTCCATTTTGCAATAAATTTCTATGCACTAAACCATTCTCATTTTCACATTAAAACAGGTTAAACATGGCACTTCCTTATTAAAACAGAACTTTATGGGTGAATATAAATCTGGCATTTAACTTACATTGAGGTCCTTTGGTTTCATGTTTCTTAAAAAATTTTCTTCACACTACCTTCAGAGTATCCATTTTCCTCTTATTGACTACACGCTATAAGAATTCAGATTAAAATAAAATGTATATTATATAAAATGTATAAAATGTATAAAAATTATATAAAATGTATAAAAAAGCTGGAACAGCCTGTGTGCTTGTATAGCAAGATAATGGATAACATTTATTAAGTAGACTGTATGTAACAACACTGTATCAGGAGACTGATTGGAATGGTCCAGAAAGCTGTCTTCCCTTTTATATACCAGAACTTTTCTGAACTTCTGCCTCTGATTTTCCTTTCTGCTATTTCTTTGCAAATGTCTATATTTTCTTTTTGTTGTTCTCCTTTATACTTAAAAATCTGCTCAGTTCAGAAACATTTACAGATTTCATTGAAACAGCTTTCTGCATCCAAGTTTCTTTAACATCTTCATTAATGCTCAGTAAGGGGATTAAGCTATTTTAAACAAATCTGTGACACTCAGCATTCTGGCTTTAGTCTTTATCCTCATTTATTGTGTTTTCTGACTACAACAAATGTTATAGGGGTATTTCATGCAGCAAATATTTCATGAAGTCAGAATAATAGACTAAAAAGCAAAGCCTATTTCACTCATGTCTGAGTAAATTATATGAATATGAAAATATAAAATAATAATTAAACTTACTTTCAAACAGGTAAGGAGGATTATCTTCCACAAAAGAACAGGGTAAAAACACACCATGGACAAAACAAACAAACAAGCAATCCTGAATAGCAATTAGTTCTAGAAAAATTCCCCTTCCCTCTCATATGGAGACACTGCAACCTCTGAAACTCCTATTTTTTAGGCATCTGTAGAACCTCATATTATCTAACCAAAAATGTAATTCATCTCAGCACTGCCATATCTGCCTATAGAACTACAAGCACTGTGAGCCACATTATTTATGACACTCTACTGGGATTGAATCTAAAATGTTTTTTAATGGAATAATTTACAAAATCTATTGCAACATAACTGTGATCTCAGCCAATATATCCAAAAAGATACTCCCAAAGTCAACAATCCCTCTTAAACAACTTACCTAGTTTATCATGAGGTGACATAGTGATTGAAAATATGGTGTGGCCTCCTAACCCCCAAAAAGATATTACTAAGGTGAGTAAAACTTAATGAGCTGAATTTCAGGAAAACACATTCATTTTCACAACACATTACCTACATGAGACAGTTTTTTCCAAATAAACAAAAATGGTGATGTTTGTAGTAATATAATTTTTGCTCACAGTGAACTCTCGTTGTGCAAGGTAACTAAAGAAGTTGCAAGAGGTTTTCAGTGATGACACTTAAATAAAATAGTAATGCTGATTTTGGACTTTACACAGAAGAGCTCAAGGTTATGTGTGAGATCTCATCTTCTTTAGATGTACTAAAACACTCTGAAAGCAATGGATTAAATTGCATATTCTTATAAATTAATTCATTTTTAAGAACATGTAATTTGCTTTAAACAACAGAAATATGAAAGAAATTAGACCATTAGGAGTGTTTCCTGAGTCTGTTAAGAGTAAGGTTCTCTTATGTCTAAATTCTGTCTAAACAATATACAGAGGAAAATTCTTTTTGGCTTAACATGTCTTTTTAAGCCATACACCACAACAGAGCAATGAACTCCTTTTTGTTTTGTTTTTTTTTTCCCTCACAGCTAGCTCTAGTAGGAGCATCATCAAGGGAAAGATAAATTCAAATCCTGGAGTAAAATTAAAGTAAGCTGAGAAATCAGCCTTGCTATTTATCTATACTACTTATTATGCATGGAAATAATCTCAGAAGCATTTATTCCAAGAAGATTGTAATTTAAAACAGCTGAAGTGTGGAGAAAAAAAAAATTAACATGAAATCCTCTTCCAGTTCTACCAAATACAGAGTGAAAACTGAGTCACTGAATTACCTGGTTTTAACTGTAACCAGGGAAGGGAAAGAGTACCCAACTCTGCTCTTTTGTCCTGTTTCCCTACTCTTTCTCACATAGACACATGTATGTCTTGGGTATGACATTTGGTCTGCTCTCCTTGCATAGATATATCTTCACTTTGCCAGTTTCATTATCTGATTATCTGTGAATAGCTGAGGTATATTAAATTCACAGCCTGATGGACACTGTATGACCTTGTATGAAAGAACTGAATATAATTTTAGGTGTAAGTTCCCAAAAGAAATAAAAATAAAAATCAGGGGGAGGAAACATTAAGGCCCTGATGGTCAAATCTTTAGTTGGGCCTAATTTTCACTGAAATAATGAAAGTGAATTGCGTGAGTAAAAAAAAAAAAACTATGCAGTATACCTGCAAAAGCATTACACTATAAGGTAAGGTCTGATGAAACTTGAAAAGTTGCACAAAAATGTTTAATACTCATAGCCATCCCTTAACTGTGAAAAAGCAAAAGTACTTTGGGTGTGAAATTCTCACATCAAAAAATAACTCAAATAATTGGAGAATTTTATATGTTGCTCATCAGTATGGGACATAAATTGAATTTACTAAACTGTCTTTTTTCTGCCCTTTATTCTTTTTGCCCTCTCAAGAAGACCAAGCCAAGAAACTACAAACCAGAACCTTATATAAATGAATTGGTAAAGACTTGACTGAAAATATAATACAGCTGTGTGTATTTTTACACATTCTATTTTATGGCAATAGGAAGGAGGATAACTGCTTGCATTTTCAGGGTCAGTTAAGAAGAAGAGCTTCCTAAGAGAAAATCTAGTGTATTCCAGTCCATTTATTGTGATTTAGCTTTTTATGTAATGAAAGAGGATATAATTTCAGTAGATTTGACACATTGATTCAGAATCTTTGCTTATCTCCTGAAATATAGTCTACTGTTCTCTGGATGTTCATCTTTTTTGGTAAGGAAAACGTCTCATTTCTCAGACTGTGGAATGGGCAGAAAAAATCCCCCTTGTTTCAGTGTGAGTTTGGATTATACATTATAATAATAATAATAATGAAAGAAAGTTTGTAAACTAAGTAAACTACTAAGTGTAAATTACTAAGTGTAAAATGTTCAGCTCTCCATAGTATACTTATACTGCAAAACAAAAATTGGCACATCATAGTTCGCTCACCAGACCAGAAACAGTAAAATTCAGAACAGTTTTGTTAGCTTTATAACAGACATAAAAACTCCAGTGTTAATGTAAGTAAAAATTAAAGAAAGTGAAAATAACTTCATTGTGTGCATTTGTGTTATGCACTACCAGTGGTTATAGCAATGAAATTAAAGAGAAAAACATAAGTAAATAAGTACCACAGCAAAAGTACATTAATTTTCCTCTTATTAGCTGAGGCTGAGGTACCTGGCTAGATAAAGGTGCAGTTGTAACTTAGTGCCTACAGATGTAGAAAAGTTTGATCAGAGAAGGCAAAAAGGCACAGATTATAGATTATACGGGTGGGCCACAGAACTGTGTGGACTTCTCAGCTACTGGGTGAGTGGAGAGCCTTGGTGATGTCTATGCTGTGATCAGCCTGGCCATGTTTATCCTCTGGGAGGAAACAGCTCCCATGTGCCCATCCTGTGACACTTAGCAGGAAAACATGCTAAGTGAGCCAAATAGTGCAGATCAAGACTCACAATATCAATTGGCTCAGCTAAATTAGTGTCTACAAACTGAAGTACAGCAAAGTGGGCCAATGCTCTTCACATCTCAGTAAAACATCTATTCCTTTCCAGTATCCTGGAGGCTGAATAAAAGCTGTTTATTCAGAGAGGCCCTGAGGCTGACTTTAGTTTTTTACACTTGCAAAGCAACGTCAAAAAGGTCAATGGTTCCTTAGAGGCACATTTAAAAAAAAAAAAAATAAAATCAGGATTTATGCACACAAACCTTATTATTTAAAGTGCAAGATCTGCTCTAAAAGTCATTGCACAAGAAAAGCACAGAGTAAGAGGATTTAATATTTATTGTTTCAAAGATGTTGAATATCATCTGTATCTAAGCATCCAAAACATCTTCCTACAACCATATAAGATGCTTTCTTCCTTTCTTTTCTTGGTTAGAAATGTGCAGCTGGACCTAATAAAAAAAATCACTGATAAAATGTCTGCTAAGAAAATACTCAAGCAATCTCTTCCTATACTTCATTTACAAGAACAAAAAGCCTTCAAAAGCAATATCTTCCTATTTCTTCTGCCCAAGATAAAGAGCAATATTTATCAACAACAAATGAATGTAACACTTCAAGATTTTTTTTTTTAATATAGATCTGATTTGATTTTGTTTTATTTGCATTTTCTTCCTTTTATGTGCTCATCAACAGTTTGGACTCAACATCCCTAGGGAGTTCACAGAGAGGTAGAGTGCAAACTTTGGGTTAGGTAGAAGGCCTTCAGTTATCAACTGAAGTGTTGAACTGAGTGTTCAAGATGCTTAGTAAGGACCTGGCTGTAGGCTGTGCAACTGCAGTGATGGTAGGTAAACAAAGAACTTTCCCACATGGGTGTTAAGCACTAATGTTATAGAAACAGCATGTCTTCAGCTTTTTGAGAGTAGATTTCTAAAAAGCAGAAGTGATATAATTTGATTTTAATTTGCTTCAGGCATGCATGAGACCACATTGAAATGTTAAATCTGTGGCTGCAAATTTACTCTGACATAGGTCTTTATTTTCAGAGAGAAGTTTGTTTTTTTTTTTTTCAGAGATGTACCAAACAGAAGTATGAGACAGTCATGCATCAATGTATATTTGGGAATCAAAGACAAAAATTATGGTGAGACTAACTTAATTTGCATGACCTATATATAATATGATGTCTCATGAGATTTGCACTAACAAACAGTATAAAGACTTGTCTGCTGGGAGATTATATTTCCTTCACTTTACTCTGCTTTGAGTTTATATTATGAAAAATGAACTTACGAAGAGAAATTCTGCAATTTAAAAGTTCATGAATTTGTGTGAAAATGTAGATACCCTATGCTCTCTGACATCTTTGGTCATCTTACACCAATTGTAAGAACCTTCTGCTGTTAAGAAAAAAGTCAAAAAATAAATCTGCATTGACAAATATAGAAATGGCTGATGGAAGGGACAATACCTTGGCTGATGCAGAGCAATATTGATACAATACTCTTTGCCAATTTTTATTCCATTAGTTTTCTACAAAGAACCCTTAGTAACATGACTTTTGATCTCAATTTTAAAAAAATATTGTCTCAATTTATTTATTTTTTTATTTGCCTTCTTGTTTGTTTTCCAATAGCATCATACTTTGTAGAGTTAACAATTTGGCTGTAGAAGTGGGGAGGCTTATTTGCTTAAATACAGCAGGAAGTTAGAGCTCACTAATTTTGTGTGAAACTAATACCAGTTTCACCCTCTACTTGTGTTCTGTGCTACACCAATCAAAGATTAATTAGTAGTGGACAATATTAATCATAAATGTTCTTTTGATGTTATGGAGATGTGGTGCCTGCATTACAAAGACAAGTAAATAAAACTTAATCCAAAACCCAGTTAAGTTGACTGAAACAGTCTTACAGGATATGTTGAATTTCATCTGATGCGTTACACCTGCTGAATAAGCTCTTTTTTTGTTGTTGTTAATGTTTATCAATGAAAAATAATGATAAGGAAGAGTTATTGAGCTACCTTTGTCTGAACGTGAATCTTGCAAAAGCACAAGCATAGAAAAAAAGAACATATGGTTATCTTGGATTCCACAACCACTGCATAAGCAGTAGTGAAAGTGCTATAAAATAAAAAAAGTGCCTGGAATAAATATGTATTCTATATTAATTATAAAATGAATCACTGTGAATAACCTATTCGTTTAAGCAACTAAAAGAATTTTATTTGAGGTACAAATATGGTTATATATTTTATATATATATATGTATATATAGGTAGATAAAATAACATTTTATAGCAGCAATGTTAATAAAGCCATAAAAGTGAACCAGAGTTCATTTGAGATGGCTATTTTTTGTCTTTTTCTTCTCATAAAAATCAAAAAGTATCTGTGAAAAGCAACAGCTATTATTATTCAGTGGAATTACCCATTATTACAACCCTCAAAAATTTATTTTTAACTACAGTAGTACAGTTTAGCAATATTTCTCTGCAATCTTTCTAGATTTCTTTATAATAGGTGTGAAGTAGCTTCATGTAGAAGATACTTAAGAATTTTGCCCCATTCTACTTTAGAAGTTGTATGCTTCCCATAAATCATTATCCTTATAAACACCCACATCATTACCACTCTGAGAAACACAGTATTTTTAACATCAGGAATGGGTTCTCCATATTATACATCTAAAAATGTACTATCAGTAAATGAAAAGGAAGGAAAATTATACATTTCTACTATTGTCATTGTAGAGGAAAATCCTTTTACTCTTTCATGAAGTTGATAAGATTTTTCTGGGAGCAGGGAAATCCTTTCCTGCATTCATCAAACAGAAACAAGGAAAGAGTGTTAGTATGATATTAATAAAAATAGTCATAGAAACTTAAGAGACAAAATGGAAGCCTATAAATGTGTAGATAAAATGAGAAAAAAAATTGAAAGTGATAATTTAACAAAAATTAACCTATGTAAAATTCACAGAAAATTATCACTGGTATCTTTAAACTCTATATGGACTCCCATGATGGCAGAGTAAGAATAAGATCAGCAGTGCAGCAGCAGAAATTATATAAAGGTTAAACACTGGACATGCTAGTAGTAATAATACTGAAATTTCATGTAAATATTATTACATTTTTATTAAAGCAAATGATAAGTCTCTAATAAATTTTTGAGTTCCTTCTTTTTTTCCAACAACAGCTCTAGCTGTTAAGGGACAAGGCATGGCTCACAAAATAGTTGTGTGACAAGATATGTTACATAAACATATAATGAATGGCTCACTATCTTTTTGCATGCTTTCAATTATTTTTCCTTAAAGGTGACAGAGATAATGAAGATAAATAACATTTTTATTTTTAGACATGAGCATTCAACAATTTTCAATTAGTTTTAGTAGGTGACACACGAAGGTGGAATCAAGTCAAGATTTCAGATACGATTCCTGACTTCAAAGAGACTGGATTAGTTAATTTATAATGGATCCTATCCTGACCAAGTATTTCCTACCTCTAATCAAAAGTTGAAGACCAGAACTACACAAACACACACACAAACAAAAAGAAAAATAATACAGATGGTGATGTGTTTCTTGCAACTTTTTGCAACTTTGGTCACACTGCAGAATGGATCCCTTTGCCCTGACCTTATGTCCAACTTTATAATTTGTTCACAGAAAACAGGGAAACTTGCTGTATCCATATCAAGTTCCAGCTGTTCACTGTTGTGCTTAAAATTAACCACAACACTGAAGCAGGCCTGATGATTAAAAAGTTGGAGTCCAGTCAGGTCTTGAACTAATTTTTTAGTTCTCCAAAACAATGGAGACATTTTCATTTAGACTGCTTATAATTCTCTTTTTATTAATATATTTTAAAATTACAACCATGGAAAATTTTGATAGGCTTGTTTGCCTTTATTTGTATGCATCATCAGATGGTAAAGGATTTATATGATATGACTTGCAGAATAAAAACCCCTTTATTTAAAGAAGAATATTTACAATCTTAGAAATTACTTTTGTTTCTTTTAACAGCCTTGTTACTTGTGTTGCTTAACACATTTTGTGATTGATTCTCACTATACTTATTGCTTTATAAGCACAGAATAATTACCTAATAGTTTTGCTTGTGGATCATATGGTTTTAACTCCTTTTGAATTAAAAAAAAGAAGGGGATTATGGGAATTAATGTCTGGAAGTCTAAGTATTCTCTGATACTTGTTCATAGAATCACAGAACATCCCAGGTGGGAAGGGACCTCCAAAGGACTTCCAGCCCAGGCTTTTGTGGGAATGGGAACCTATATGGAAATATCTACCACCCTCTTTAATTGCATCTTGAAATTCTTCAGGAATAGGGACTTTACCCTGTACCAGAAGAGGTGGTTGCAGCAAATAAATGTGCTAGCACTAAAAAGTAACTGCATCTTTTCTGTCAATATGAAACCTCTCCCACTTCAGTTTATATCTATTTCCCCTTGTCCTCTCTGAGTGGCACTTGTGAAGAGGGAACCTCCATCCTCTTTGAAGCTGTCCACATTTAAGTCCTGTGTTTAGATCCCATGCAGCCCCATGTTCCCCAGGTAGTGGAGACATAACTGCTTCAGTATTTCCGCACAGGACAGGTTCTATGTCCTCTTACCATTTCCATGGCCCTCTTTTGGATCCTTTCCAGACAGCCCACAACCTTTGAATGGCAGGAACCAGAACCTGACACAGTGCCCCAGGTCTGGCCTGACTGGCACTGAGTGGCATGACCATGTCTCTGTCTCTGTGAGAACCCCAGCCTTGCTCTGGGGTCTCATATGGTGGTGAAATTCCTCCTCCAACCCGTGCTTCCAAAGAAAAACTCCGCAGGCTTAGCTGTTCGGTCTCAAGGCAGTTTATTGCTAGTTATCTAACAGATTATGTTCTTGGACTGCAGCTATTTGATCAGTGGCCTGGGTAGAGGCACACACACACACTGACATCCTCTCTATCTGCTGTCTTCTTCGTCTCTCTCTCCGCCCAGGGTTGCTGCTATCTTTTATAAGATATATTACGTATAACATGTTTACAATTATTCCCCAATACCTACTACCTACGTTGCCAAGTGTTTTTCTACTCTAAACCAATCTGTGAGTGCCAACATCACCAAGAACATGGAGGTAAGGAAAAAGAAGAAGGAAGAACAGGATCAGCCCACTTTCCTCCATCTTAGGACTTCTGACCCCCATGTACAAAGTGAAAACCCCCCTGTACATGTGCTAAAACACCCCTGTACAATACTAAAAATATTTCCCCTCTACTTTGTAACTACTTATACTATACTATCTAACCTTTTGTGATTGCTTGTTCCACCTCCAAAGTTGGTAATTCATTCCATGGCTCAAACTCAAAATCACAGCTGTTTTTCAGCTGTCTGCCAGGGTCTAGAATGCTTCTGACCAAGGCCTGGAACCTCTAAAAATGTCTGAGAGACATTTTGAGTTCCCACATGTCTCTGCCACTAATGATCCTGCAGATGCCCCCCAAGACAGATTTGTCTTCACTGCTGCAGCAGCACAAGGCTCGCATGCAGTCTGTGTCCACCAGGACCATTAAAACAAGGCAGCTTCCTATCCACACTGATCATAACAAATGTTAAAAAACATCACCTGGTGTTGAAATCTGTTAATTATTAAGGGCTCCTTTCATAGAGCCATGGAATCATTTAGGTTAGAAAAGCAGTAAAAATAAAATAATTGATTTCACTAACTTCACACTGGCAAGTCCACCAGGTGCCACCTCTACATGCCTTTCAAATACCTTCAGAGATGGTGACTCAACAACTTCCCTGGGTGTTACAACCCACCCCTGAGGTGGCATAACTGAGGTTCTTGTTAGTAGATGCATTTGAACAATTACAGTGAAATGACACTGATTGGTGTGTGTGTATATGTGTATATATATATCGCAGGTTTATTTTAAAACAATTTGAAAATGGAAAGGGGGTATTGGGCCTTTTTTTATTATCTGTAAAAAACCAGCAATATAAAAGTATAAAAATATCCTTTAAGGAAATACACAAGTTAAAGAATAGAAGAAACAGAAAACACAAGAATAGATAGTGGGGACAAAAAATACTGCTACCTGTGAACCCAGTGACAAGACTCAGGTTTTTTTAATTTCAATGTTCATTGATTAAAGTGGTGGTTTCAGTCCTCATCTGTCAGGGGTGGGCGAGCCCCCAAAATAAAAAATTTCGATTGGTTAATACACATTCAGTTTCAGGTGGGAATGCTAAGCACCCTCCCTGTGGTAAGAGTTTCATGCTGTCTGTTGCAACACTATGGAGCATGCACATTCCTCTGGCCAGAGAGTCAGAAATTAGTCTGAGGGGTGCTTCAGGGGTTGCTTTATGACCCTTTCTAGGACATAAGCATTGTTTCTTATGCCTGCATAGTTGAACCTCTGGCTTACATGTAAATGTCCCAAAGTTTTTTCCTACTCTATGAAGCAATGTTCTGAAAACCAATAACCGAGACACTTTGTACAGCAGAGCTTCAGAATAAATTGCTGTAAGGTGAGATTTATTTCCAAAATCTTGTTACTTGGTGAATAATTAAGATTGATATAGGAATCAGTATTGGTGTTCACAACCATTCGTTCTCGGTTGGCATTTTTCAGTAATTTTAATTTATATGGGAAAAAATACTTAAAGGTATTTTATGAGTGATCAGTCTCTGTGTACTAGAAATTCTAGGCTTTTTGTTTGAAAATAATCTTCTTTTCCCTTATACACTGTCTGATTAAATATCCTCTGTAATCAGCTTTAAAAATGCCATTGTCCTTAGCCTTCTCTTTAATAAAATAACTTTGAATACACTTACTTACAAGCAACCACAGCAGTAATCAATCAGTCCCCCACAGAGGGATTACAGTGTACACTGCTTTGTAAACTTTTTTTCAGTCACACAAAAGACAATATAATCATGAACAGTCACCAAGGGTTTACAAAGGACATATTTGACCAGCCTGGTTGTACTTTGTGACTCTTACACATAGGCAGGAAGACAGTAGATACCATTACCTTAGTCTCCTTTGACACCATTATCATGGCCCTCTCACTGGGAAAAATAGAGGCTGGAGGAATGGACTGTTGTTAGACTGGAATTTAATTGGTTACTAGGCTCAAAGGGTCATTATTAACTCCGTTGTTACTTGACTGGTCAGCACCCAAATACAGATGGAAATTTGTGGACAACCTCCTAACAGGGATAGGGCAGATTGAAAGTTATAAATATTTTTCTTGACAAAACCATGGCTTATTTAATCTGCGTTGGCTGTTAGCCTTCAGGTGGGAATTTGGGCTAGGTGATCTCCAAAAGAACCAAAGAACATTTTTATGATCTTATAATTTTATTATCTATGACTACTACACAGTGAAGATTTCAGCATTGTGAGTCAGATGCACCTCCTCTATTATTCCTTTATTATCATCAATATAAAGTACAATCTCAAAATCACAAACTTCAAAGATCAGTGTTCTGCTTACAAAATACTGAGAAAAACATATCACTTATTCTTTGTGAAAAATAAATCAACTATCCCATGAATTGACTTCCTTCATCCTAATACTCTAGATCTACCAAATTAAAGTAAAATGTTTTAAAGTAAGACTTTATTTACTTTATTTTAAGGTTTACTTCATTTTTCTTTGTTGTAAGGTTTCAGCCACTTTAGCTGTTAACTGAATCTCCCCATAAAAACTCCCCTCACCCCTTAGTCAGTATAAATAGCAACAGACTGTCTGATAACAAGCAGAATGTTGTGAAGGAGGAACAAAAGGCTAAATCACTAGAGGGTCCATTAGAGGACTAATGTACTTCACAGATAATGTTCAAATAAGAACCCTTAAAAAATTAGATCCTGGCTATCATAGGAAATAATGGAAAGGTCTTACCTGGAGTTTATAGAGGGACATTTCCATTGGTCTTGTGGGGTTTGTTTGGGACTTTTTTGTGGGTTTTGTTGTTGCTGTTGGTTTTGGTTTGTCTGGTTGTGGGGTTTTTTGGTGGGGTTTATTTGGGTATGTTTAAAAAAAATTATTTATAAAAATCAGTAGGCTATGTTGCCTAGAACTCATTGCATAGATATAAAGAGTAATTTTTTGCCAAGTGTCTTGCATAAACTTTCTGAAGATTTTGTGTCTTTTGCCTCACTGAAAACAATAGCAAAGGGTATTCTTTCAAAAAGTAATTTTCAAGAGTAGGACTGACTCAAACTCTCTATCAATGAAAGCATCTAGTGTATGGCTTGGTAACCTATGGCATTGTTTCAAGTATAACAATAGTCACCATTAGCCTCAAAACCATTGTCCTTTATTTTTCAATTTGGCTCTGCTACTGAATAAATAGGAGGATCTATTGTTCATCCTAGATATAAAATCGTGTTTGCATTGGTCCCTTAGGCATTTGCACTTAGGAAGAAGTGCAGAGAAAAGTCTAAAATGAAAACCTTCAGCAGATTGAAAATTAAACTGAGATTTGCTGTTCAAGTTACCAATAAGGAATATTGCAGGAAGGAAATTAATATGCATTAAACATAGGACATTCTCTGTTCTCATGGAAATATTGCCTGCTTCAGCAGTGGGTAATCTAACTATCATTCATATCTCATGTACTTATAAAAGAAGAAATAAATGAAAAAAGATGGCAATACTTTTGTAGAAGTATGTAATTCTGCTTATTAGGAGGAAGATGTCTACACCTAATTTGTGTTTACCAGAACAAACAGTTGCAGGTATCGACATAAGAACAGTGAATTTCATGATAGTAACAAAATCATGTTTGGAGGGAAATGTAATATTTTATTATATTAATTTATTTTAATTAATTTTTGACAGAAGGTCACCAATGCAATTTATAATTTTCTATTATTTTCTGTTTGTCTTACTGCCTCTATTTTAAGAGAAATCTGTTTACCTTAACAGGGACTGTGCTGCCTAGAATACATTAACTGAGCATTAGGTTGTATTTCAGCAGTTGAAATGGAGGGAAATTATCTATCTCTGTGCTATATTTATCTTGTCAAGAAACCTTCTCATATTTTTACCTCTTAGTTTCCTTACTGTTTATTTATTTATTTTATTTATTGTTTATTTATTTAACTTAGGAAGTGATTGGATTGTGAAAGACAAGTCATACTGAGAATCAGGATTTTAGGGTGGACTTTGTTATAAGAATGATACTGTTGTAAATGAAACATACTGTAGTAATTGAAACTTTGAAGCAATATATTAAGATGAAGGATCTGTTAAGTCTAGATCCGGAGTAAATGGAAGTAACATTTATCTTAACCATTTGATTAACCATTGATTTTGTCAGGCTTTAGATTTAAAACCAGCAAGTTTTTACTTGACAGAAACAACTATAAGAAATCATTCCAAGAAAGTGACAGAACTGAAGTGTTAGTTTAAGCCCTGCAATACTACTGATAGTCAGCAGCCTGTTTTTAAAAATGTTGCAATGCTGCTAGCACTAATCTGAAACCTCCCTCAGCTGCTCTCTGACATAAAACTTCCTGTGAAAATCACAGCTTCACACTACTTCAACACTTGTTGCACTTATAGAGAAAATGAATAATCTTTAATTATGTCATGCTCTGGAATAAAATAGACTGAATTTGTTTTTTTTTGGTTTTTGGTTTTGCTTTTTTTTTCCCATTTTTTTGGGGGAGGTGTTAGGTTTATTTTGGGGTCAGGGGTTTGTTTTGCTTTTTTGTGTTTGCATATTTTGGGACTATGTGTGGGTTCTTTTTTCTCTTTTATTTTGTCATTTTTTTCAAAAGGCACAAAAGAGCAGACCTTCCTAATTTGGTTCAGTGCTTCCTTTGCCATAATGGACTATGGAAAGACTAAAAGGTATGATATTTTATTTCAATCAGTGTTATAAAGTTTTTCTGAATTTATTCTAGCCTTAACATTAAATTATTACTACTAACAGCTGCTAACTTGCTGTATTTAAAGTCACTAAGAATGGAACCATTCCTATCTCTTTCAGATATAATTTTGAATTGACAAGTCTCCGAGTTGATTGATCAAAACCTACCTGAAGCCTTTGTTTTCCTCTCATTATTAAAATATATGCAAAGCATATGCTTTGGGGAAATGATACTTTCATTTTCAAAGATTTGTTCCTTTTAATTAAGTGTAATGCTAACCAGTACATATGTGTTATAGTAATTGAATACTATTGTTCTATTGTATATTGTTGTCTATACCTTCATTTCAATCATACTAGTAAGGTCACTATGTGATCAGAAAAAAGGTCTTGGCTAAGTACACTCACAAAAATACTGGTGTGTTTTTCTCCACACAGTGAGAACATCAAACTCTCTTAAGGTATCTGAGAGGTCTGCATTGGTTACCGTAAACACCATTAAAGATACACATTATGAGACATTTAAAAAATTATTTAAGGGCATAGTGGAAATAAAAAATACACTTGATTGTAACACACTATTTTTGCTAGCAAAATATAAAGCATCAAATATGGGAAAAAATTATGGCACATCTTGAGCCATAATAAGAATTTGATTTGGTAGAATGTTGGAATTCATTACCACATGAGAATTGCCTTCCCTGGAGGTGAAGGGAGGAAGCAACTTCACACTAACAATACGGGAGTTAAATCAATGGTTCATGCAGATGTGTGTGTGGCAGTGTCCATAATAGTGTACAAATGCATACACACATATGTAAATCTCCAGTGGTGTATATGCTTAGGTTTTTGCAAACCTACTAAGTTAATGTGGTAAGGAATTTTATGAGAACTCTTTATTATCTTGTTTCTGTCTAATGCTTGCAGTTTCAATAAGATAACAAGAGGCATATGGGGTTCTTATCATTGAGAATAAATATGGTATAACTGGAAATTTAAAGTTTATTTTTTATCTTGTGTATCAGATATCTGTTCATATCTCCACTTGGATAGAATGATTGGAGATAGTAGCAACCCAGTTGCTGTGTTAGAAACATTTATTTAACTGTGTTGATAATTTTAGCACCAAAGGATATCAAATATGTGTGCATTCAAGTGAGTGACAGCAATGTCAAGTGCTTCATTTAAAACATCCTGCTAATTAGAAAATTGATTGATTAGAAAATTGATTTTTTTTGCCAATTTAAAAGAGCTTTACTGTTATGAAAAAGTTCATCTTAAAGAAAAACCTATTTTATAGCAATAGAAAATAATTACTAAAATGTCAACAGTTTCTCTATTCTACCTAACAAGAACTTAATATATGCAATATATTGACAATTATAGCATATTGACAATTATAGCAACATGAGAAGATTACTGATTTAACAAACTGAGATTTGAATGTCGCTTAAAATGGGGATGGGCAAAAAATGAGTGATATACATACAAACGTACAGAAAGGAAAACATAGCTTTGATATTACACAACAACTAATTACATTTTAAAAAATAGTAAAATGACATTAAAACAAGCCTGAGATTTGCCAGTGTGGAAAGAAAAGCAGAAAATTAGACGAAAACTTGGAAATCTTCGACTTTTTGCATGAACATGTAGCCATGATTCAACAAAAACCAAGAAAGAAAGATTTCTAAAACCTCATTCTAGTTCACTAGTAATTTCCCTGGTGTGAGAATAAGTTTATGAAGCTAATTGGAAAAGCAAGCAAGATATGTAATGCTGTTGTAAAATTCATGTTGGTGAGAAATTTAATTATCTATTAAAAGGACGCAGGGAACAGCTGGCTGTAGTTGCTGCTATGTTGCTATTAAGGCTGCTTTAAATTATATTGTGATAAAAACATTTTCCATACCACTAGCATGCACATGTTTAAGGCAATAAAGGCTAAATTTAAAAAAATAAAAAAAAAAAAGAAAGCAATTTTCTACAAGCAGATCAGGATGCTAACTTTATCTGAAAAATTGCCAATTCATAGGAGTCCTAAGTTTTAAAAGTTTATAGGATCTCGCTGGAGTTAACTTTCCCTTTAGCAAATTTTACAGTACTGTCCTTTGTTATTTGCAGCAAGAATGCTGTGAATGACACACCAGTATTTGCCAACTACTGAGCTGTGCCTGCACAGCATCCATTCCGTCTGTTGAAACCTCACCAAGGCTGGTAGGCTGGGCGTGGGAAAGAGACTTAGAGGTCACCAAAGAGATATTCCATGCCGTATGGTGTTGAGATCAGAAAAAAGACACAAGAAGAGACAAGGAGAGAGGGAGGTGTTTCTTATTAAGGTGATTATCTTCAGAATCAACTGCTATATTTATTTTAGCCCTACTTCCCATGCTGGACATCACCAGCTGAATGGAAATAGGCAATACACCTTTCTGGTTTGTTTTGTTTCCATGCATGAATTTTGCTTTTTCTCATTCAACTACCCTTATTGGTATCCATATGGTTTTCACCTTATTTTCTCTTCCACTTCTGCTTAGGAGGGGGAGTTAGAAAATGTCTTGGTGGACACCTGGTGCCCTTCCAAGGTTGTTCCTGTGCCCACTGAGTGACCACTCAGTGTCTCCCTGCCAGCTCAGACACTGTGACCACAGGGGACACTCTCCTGCGCTCTGGAGTGCAGGAGGGCAGCTAAGGGTTATGAGCTCTTTCCCGGAAGAGACGCAGCCTACAATGGCAAAGGAAAGGGAGTAGGCAGTTCAGAGGGTATAAATCCAAGGTTTATTGGAAGCTCCAGGGAGCCCCTTGCTTCAGGGGACATGACTCTGAAAAGCCCCTGATGAGCCTGAAGCAGCTTCTTTTATTGGGGGGGTGGAAACAGGGGAGGGGTTCGCCTCTCCACCAAGGAGGGGATAGAGGGGAGTGGAACATGAAATAACTGCCAAACACAACAGCATATCAGGGAACTTAAAAGGAGGGACCGCTGGCCCTTGACCAACCACTCAATACCCTTCGTGGAAGCTTTTAGAGAAAGGGGATGGGGAGCTGAGTGAAAGACAAGGTGACAGGGAGGGGATTTGAGCATTGACAAGGAAATTTCTAGGGATTCGGGTGGAATAGGGATGGGATTGACATCTGGGGAAAGGGGAGGCAACCTAGGGCAAAACCACCAAAGGAAGGGGGAAAACGGGGACAGGGCAAACAACACAATACAAAAACTAAACACAGTGCAACACAGGGTGAACCCCCCACAGTTCTTTCCTGGCACTCAATGTCAGGCAGTTTTGAATTTGTAAGTCTAATAGTTATTAATTGGCAGACTTGTAAGAGGGTCACACAGTTTAATTGCTGCACTGCTCAGCTCTTTATTTTGCTGAGGTTGGAAACACACTAATAGAAAAAATGGCTATGTGCCTGTCATTGATGTCTAACTGTGCTGGGGTATCTTTCTGGTGGGCAGGATAAGAGAACATACCCTGCTACTAATTCAGGATTGATGTGGGTATTTTTGATGCTCAGGTTCCTGAGACCTGTGATTACTTTTAGGTGAATTGTTTGATTTTGTTAACACTGTCAGCTTCTTGTCAGGTTCCTGAATCCAATGTCATCAGGGAGAGATGAAGGCAAAACATGCCACTAGGCAGGTGGTCCCTGTGTGGCAGGGTGTGTGGAAGTATTTGGGTGGGTGTTTCAGGCAGTTATCACCTCTCACATAGAGTGTGATTTGAGATCTGAACCAAGCTAATAACTTCAGTGAATTCATCCACCTAGAAAAATCTAGAAGAGTATTTTGCTCTCTGAAATAAAACCCAGCAGCTTCTAGCACTATTTTGAGGCTTGGCCCAGGTGTGTTGAGCTACAGTTCAATATTATTGGAGTGGGTGGTTATGATAGAGACCCAGACTGTCTCTGAAGACAGGTAGACCAAGACAGTGATCCAAACTACAACTACGAAAATCAGTTGAGACAGGGACCCAAACCTGAACTACAGATAGTGAAAAAAAAGTACTGAAAAAAAAAAAACAGTGGACATGAAGGTTGATGGATCTATACAATGTATGTCCTTTCCTGGGGACTATGAAATTGATGGAGAAAATAAAAAAGAGGCAACCATTTGCAGTCTCTGGAGGATGTTTCTGTCAAGCATGAAGTCAAGACAAAACAATGAGCAGGACTTGCTCAGTCTTCAGTAATCCCACATGGCCAGTGAAAGAAAAAAGGAGAGAGCGAGCCAGCCAAGGAACAGCAGTGAGCCCCAGTGAGCAGTGCTGAGCCATGATGCAGTTATCCCAAAATCTACCCACAGAACCAGAGACCGTTCATTGCGTCCAAACTTTCTTTGCCACTTTTTGGTGGAGACCTTTTCGTGACTTGGTTGGAGAGCCCATCCAGCGTATCTCCTACTGCCTGCCCCATTTGAGGTGCTGCCAGGGAAAGTCTCCCTGGAGACGAGGCTTCCCCGCTCCTGGCTGCCCACTGCAAGTGGCGCCGGCACAAGCCCTATCTCCTCATGTCTCTGACAGCCCTGACAGCCAAGGCTGAGGCGAACTAAAGTGGCTGAGTCAAAACTAGATGGGCTCCTAACATTTGGCTAAATGCTGTTGTGCCACACACACCAGAGCTTTAACAGGATGTCTGCCAAGTTGTATGCTACAACTGATGCTATCTATATGTTTTTCCAAATTCCTTTGGCAGCTGAGTGTAAGTTATTGCTTTCACATAAAGCAGTATCTGATGCACCTGGAACTAGCTGTCTGAGGGGTTTAAGCACAATCCCACCACTTGCCATGGAATAATTCAACCTTCACTGGAACAGAAGAATCAAAACTGCTAGCAAAAGGAAAACACTCAACAAAACCCACCAGTTCATTAATCTGCTCTTACTTCTTTATGATCTGGCTTCAGAAGTGTCATAGACTTCAGGCTTTTGTCAGGATCTTAAAAGTTACTACCCATTTATCCAGAAAGGATATTAATATGTTGTGCTGGTCTTAGCTGGGATAGCATTGACTTTCTTCACAGAAGCTGGTATGGGTCTCTGTTCTGGATTTGTTCTGGAAACAGTGTTCATAGTTCAGGATTTTTGTTACTGCTGAGCATTGCTTATATGACAACACACAACTTTTCTCACTTTTATTCTTTTGATTTTCTTCCCATCCCACTGAGGGTGCATGAGTAAGCAGCTGTGGGAGGCTTGGTTGCTGGCCTCTAAACCAGGACAGACATACCTACAGAAAAGTTCAGTGTCACAGGAGAAGCAGGCACAGGAAATCTGAGCAAGGTTGTTATGCTGCTTTCTCATAGCCTGAGATAGCACAATTGTTTTTTCACAGCACTTCAAAAAGCAGGTAGCTGTAATGGATAATTCAATACTGTGGGTTTCAGTTATGCCTCTTTCTTCATTTAATCTTAGTAATATTAGTTGTTATAAATGTGTTGACACATGTTGCCAATGATTTATGAAACTAAGATATAACAGATGAAATTCTGTGTGTATAAACATTACATCAAGTGAAATCATGCAGTTTGAAGTAAGAATTGGAATTAAAAGAACATACTAGAAAATGAACATGTAAAAAGTAAATATCTTTTTATGTTACCTTTCCTACACCCAAGTTTTGATCTTTCATAGAAGCTTCTTATACAGTAGCTCCTAGCCACTCTGTGAGGCAGTCCAGTAGGAAATGAGTAAGATTTATTTCCAAATTTTCTGGTTTAAGATTCCAGTATTTATTAATATCTGGAGTTCAAGCAGACCAAGAGAGCATCTATTAATCATTCTTTATAGGTGTTTTGGGCTTACATGGCCTGGGTTTTGGTATCAGGGGTTCACAGAGGTGGCTTCTGTGAGAAGCTTCTGGATCCTTCCACCATGCCAATCCCTGGTGCTTCCATAGATGGACATGCTGCTGGCCAAGGTGTGCCAATTAGAGATGGTGATAATGCCTCTGTGATAACATATTTAAGAAGAAATAAAAACAAAAGTTTTTGTGCAGTTTTAATATTCAGAAAAGAGCGGAGTGAGAACATGTCAGATGGAGAACCCTGTAGACACCAAGGTCCGTGTAGAAGAAGGGGGAGGAGGTGCTCCAGATGCCAGAGCTGAGATTCCTCTGCAGCTCATGCCAGTGAAGCAACTTTGCCCCTGTAGCCCATGGGAAATCGTAAGGATGCAGATCCACCTGCAGTCTAGGGAGGAATGCCACACTGGGGCAGGGGATGACTGGAGGAGGCTGTGATCATGCGGGAAACCTGAGGAGAGAGAGGGGTCCTGTGCCCATGCTGCTACAGCCTGTATTTACAGAACTGCACCCCATGGAAGAGTGACCCATGCTGAAGCAGTTTTGGGAGGACTGTTGTCTGTGGGATGGACTCATATTGCAGCAGCTCTCAGAGAGCTGCTGTTTGTGAGATGGATTCACATTGAAGAAGTTAATGGAGAACTGTCTCCCATGGGAGGGACTGCACAGTGCAGGAGGGGAAGAACTCCTCTCCCTGAGCAGCAGGAGAAGCAACAGGTGATGAACTGACTATAATCCCTATTCACTCTCTCTTTGTGCCACTGGGGTAGGAGGTACCGCTGGAAAGAGGGAAGGGTAGAGGGTTTTTGAGCTTTATTTTCCTTCTCATTACCTTGCTCTGATTGTGTTAGTAATAGATTCATTTCATGTCTCTAAGTTCACCTTGTTCTGCCCTTAATGGTATTTGGTGAGTGATCTTTCTTATCTCAACCCATGAACCCTTAATTAAATTTACTCTTTTCTGTTTAGAGGGAAGTGAGAGAGAAATTTCATGGGTGCCTGGCATCCAGCCAGTGTCAACCCATAACAACAGGGTCGAGAAGCCAGTGGTCCCTTTTGTTGTACTGACTTAGGGCATACTTATCTGGAATGTACTAGAGGAGTATCTGACCACTCTAGTAGGAGTTTCTTCTTTATCATGAAGTTTTTTCAGAGGTATGCAGCAGTGTATGACTTTACATGGCAAGGTTTTGATAGTGGGGGGCTATAGGGTTAGATTTTCTGGGAAGATGCTGGAAGCTTTCCCCATGTCTGATGGAGCCAGTGACAATTCTCCAAGACGGACCCACTGCTGGCCAAGGCTGAGCCCATCAGTTATGGTGGCAGAGCCTCTGGGATAAAATAAGAAGTGAAAAAAAATTCTTACACAGAAGTTATCTCAACAAGCGAATAGTGGAGTAATCAGTTGTGAGACAAACAGCCCTGCAGATAAAGAAGGTCAGTAAAGAAGGAGGGGGAGAATGTGCTCTAGGCACCAGAGCTATCCCACTGCAGTCCTTGGAAAAGACTTGGGGATTCACTGTTGTCTCCCTTCTGCCTATGCAGTTCCATGGAAGACCAGAGATCCACCGGCAGCCTATGGAAGACCCCACTCTGTATGTACCCCACAGAAGGGATCCAAGATGGAACAGCTGGTGAAGAGCTGCAGCCCATGGGAAGTCCTCACATAGGAGAAGTTCATGGAGGACTATCTCCCATGGGAGAAACCCAGTGCTGGAGTAGGGTAGGAGTGAGAGAGTCCTACAAATGATGGAGAGGAAGAAGCAGAAGCAGTATGTGAAGAAGTGAGTGCAGTCCCCATTCCCCATCCCTTCATGCCACTGGTAGGAGGAAATAGAAAATCAGGAATAAAGCTGAGCCCAGGAAGGAGGGAGGGATTGAGAGAAAGTGTTTCTAAGATATATTTCCTTATTATCCTCTTCCGATCTGATTGAAAATAAATTAATTTCCACAAGTTTGGAGGGTCTGTTTTGCCCATGATATTAATTTGTGAGCGGTTTCTCTCTGTCTTTATCTCAGCCCATGAGCATTTTGTTGTATTTTCTCTCATCTGTCCACTGAGGAGAGGAGTGTTAGGGCACCTTTAATGAGCACCAGCCATCCAGACAAATTCAAACCAGCACGAAATTATAGAAGACTAATGTATACTAAGAGTCAATTTAAAAAAAAACTATTTTCTTGCTGTCAGTCAACTAGTTAAGAACGTTTTTTTTTTTTAATTCAGAGAATCCATCAAAAAGTATGCCTATTAATGTGTCTGAGTCATGGCTGTTAATGTGTCGTGATTGTAGGGGTGCTACTAAGCTGAAGTGGAAGAGATTCTGCCTTAGATTATTTATTCAATATTCTAGTATTCTTTATTTATTTTGACATACACTCCAAATTTAGAATCAATTAATATGCTTTTAAAGTGTAAATATTAGAGTCTCTCAATGCTGTATGACTAAAATGGGAAAATTTGACATGTTACAACTTTGAAAAGGATTAAATTTTGATGTATCCATTATTTCTCTTGAGGTAAAGTTTTAGGAGATCTTGATAAGCCCATATTTAGGAATTTCTTTTTTGTGTATGTGCAAGTGGATTTCTTTACAGTCCTAACAACTTCAGCACATTGAATGTGAAGGATTTTCCATGTAACTGCTTCCTAGAAAAGCAATTCACACAAAACTGAGTCTGAGCTAAGAAACCAGCCTCGGCATGATAATGAGGGTTTGGTGAGACCCTTGAGTTAAATTTTGAGGGTTTTCTTGAGAGGAGGAGTATCTTGGATGACTAATGGAACAAAGAAGGGTCTTGTGACAGAGTCTAGAGTTGTGACTAGGCTTGCATTCACAAATTGCCAAACTTGTAAAGCAACCTTTTCATTATATGCTTTTAAAAATAGTATAATAATACAGATCATTTATGTTACATTCACAAACTTTGAAAGAAGTAAAGAAATTGTTCCTGAATATAATTTATTTCTGGGATTCTAACTCATTAGCATTGCAACCACATATTAGGAAATTATGACCTAGAGATATACTAACAATAATATCAGTCTTGGCTTCCTGAAACAAGAGTTGAAACAGTCCTTTTTCTGAACAGATTTAGTCCAATGTCTATGTTTTTTTCCTTTGGGAGTTCTTTTTTCTACTTAAGCATTCTATTTCTACAAACTGCTATGTCCCTGATGGGAAAAAATATGTAATTTCAACATACTCAAGCAATAACTAATAAAAGAAATTATCAGTCATAAAATAGTGCAATTTGAGAGTATAATGAATCAGTCATATAGAAATTACTATATAAAATGATTTTAAAAAGTTATAGAACAAAATAAGTAAATGCTGTGCCATGAAATATTGGGTGATCTTTCCAGACATGCATAAACACATTATCCCTGGTCATAGCCAAGCATGATTCATGGTAAAAGTCTTCATCCAGATTTCCAGGGAATGGTTATTTAACTCATGCTCCTGTAAACAAAACAAAAATACAAACTGAATAAGTGGTAAGAAATAATTCAAAGTGCTATAAAAGAACCTCAGCTCGTATTACCATCGTTCTTTAAAAGCTTATATTTTGCTGTATTCAAATGGTTTATAAAAATGCATGTTTTGAGGAAGCAAGTCATACAGATTTTCTTATGAGCTGAATCACAAAAAAACATGTCTATTTGAAATATTTTGGTCTTATACATGCGTTGTTTCCATTCTTGCAGGAGAACAACTGGAGATCAACATATTTTACAGGAGATCTACATATTTTAAGATTTGTCCTCTGTAAGTATTCCCTTTTTTGTGTCAATATAAACATTATTAATTGGCTGTAACTTTTAAAATTGTACATAAAAGTACACAAATCATTCTTTTTCACATAGTGTTATTGTATATAAATCTACTGGAGATGAAGCATAAAAATGATCAAGAGAGGAACGAAAAAGAAAAAATCCTCCATCTTCCACAATTTCAATTGAAAAATTTGCATCTTAAGTAATAAAGTGATAAATATCTAAATAGAACGTACATAACTTAAAAATAATTATTTAATAATTAAAATTTTCAATAAACAAATTCTTAAGCAGAAGTTTCACTTACTGAGAAGGTTTAATCACATAATGTTATTTACTGAGCTTATATATGTTATTCTTCTACAAAATTTTCCAGCTGATTAAGACAGTGAAATCTGCAACTTTTGCATACTTCAGTTGGATCTCACATTTATAACGTCTGCTCATTTGTCAGTGGAACAGTTACAGAGGGTTCTTTTCTTAAGAGCAAGTAAATTGACTGGAATATTATATACAATAGATAACACTCATGCTCTTTTACTGTATCTGAAGAGAGTTACAAATGTTAGTTTTATTAGTTAACTAATATCTAAGGCTGTTTTCCAAACATAAGCACAGGGCATGATGAATCATTCTTTATCCATTTATACAGAAGATAGCTTTTCTAGATAAGACTCATATTGCTCCATGGTGCTTGAAATATTAATCAGGGCTAATCTGTACCCAGTTCTATGTCTAAAATTATGAGCGTAAAAAACATTAAAAAGTTAAAAAAGCTGAAAAAACTACTGATCTCAATAAAGAATGATGATCTTAATGGAAAATGAAAAAGAAATCCTCTTGAAAGGCATGGGGAAAGATTTGGAAATGCAGGGACTCAGAATTACTGAAAGAGTGCTTAGTGTTTAAGGATTACAGTTTACATTGCATTTTGCATGGTATTACATGCACAGGTTTACACTATCTTGACAGTGAGGTATCTTTAAAATAAAAATAAATTGGAAGAGCCCGGCTGACTAGACATCCCAGACAAAAGATGTGTCATCTTCAGTCTTTCTCATACATCCTGAGAGGAGATATTGTCCTGAAAACCTTTATGTTAGTATCTGAAAATACTGTTCATGTCTTCTAGATGGCTGAAGGTGAGCAAGTTACATATCAGAAAAGATGAAGGAATTTGGAAAGTTTTATAATACAGGAGAAAAAACCTTGTACAAGAACTCTATGGCTTTTGGGAGACGTTAGTTTTAACATTTTTTAAAAATCAACAACCCCAACAAAATTTTCATATAAACATATAAAAAATAAATTGAAGGAGTCAGAAATACAGTTGTGCAGTCCTTCTGAATCTCTAATGTGGCATCAAAGTTGAGTGTCAGAGCCTGAAAAGGAAGATTTTGAGAATTCTGGGATGACAGAGCACAAGACCAGTCTATGTGGCTCTGGAATTGGCCAATAGTTGAAGAAAAGCAAAGAGAATGGCAAGCTTGTTTTTATGATTTGTCTCTTGAAAACCATAAATTCTAGGTTCTGTCCTAAAATTTTTCTTTTTAAACACCTAAGACATAACCTGGTATCTGTCACAAAATAAATTCTTTTATAGTACAAGAGTTAAATGTTCATAACAAATTAACATTTCTAAGGTGTATCTGAAAGAGCATCCTAGAGAGGTATATTCTTTTACATCTCTTTTTTCCCCCTATTTGTGCTGGAGAACCTTGAAAGAACATGGAAATATTTATGATAAAAAAGGGCAGATTTGGGTATCCTGGGAGGATTCGTAATCCTTTGGATTTCAAGTTGCTGCATTTGGAAATGTTTGCCATATAATTTCTTTTTTTTTTTCTTCCAACCTGTACATACACTTAACTCAGGTTAAAGTGAACCCTGTTCATTCAGATTTAAAAAAAATAATCATTTTCCTTCAGGATTTTTGAAAAAAGGTTTTGATATCACTTCACAGGAGAATATTGTGGCATGTGTCTGTGAAGAATTCTGTTTATGTTTCATTATTTTCTAAGTACATTTACTAAATTTTGAAGTTCACTGATTCTCTGAGATAAAAAGGATTTTTAGCTAGAACCTATACAAAGGTTTTGCATTATTATTTTTTTTTCTTTTTTTTTTTTTTTACTTTGAGATATGTTTTCAGAATATCTTGTTTGGTGAACCAAATTACTTCCTTTTGTACACTGGACTTATCTTATTCAATTTTTGGATACAGGCAAATTAGGGGCAACACTTAAGTGCAAAAAGTCATAGTATGGTGAGACTAATTCCAGTTAATGATATCTGACTTGCCACTTATTCAGCTGATTATCCATTTATCATTTTATACTTGAGCCTTACTTTATCTCCAGAATATTTGGAAGCTGCATTGATAAAAAGGGGGGAAAAAAGAAGATAATTGATTGTGCTTCAAAATGGATCATTACAAATCATATTTTAAATAGCCCTTCTTTAAATATATTAAGTAATGTCTTATTCTGTCAGTTTTTATCAGTGTAAAAAAATGTCATAGCATATGTACTGTATTCCAGGTATTTTTCTTTAAGTCCAGTACTTCTAGTCACAGTGTAGTTCCTTACCCACTGTAATCCCTGGGTCCACATGCTTATTCCTTACACATATTTTTTTTGTTATTCTCTTGAGAACTTACATAATAATAAAATTCCATGTGAGAAATCTTGAATATAGAAATCATTTTGTGTATGATGTGTATTGGGTGTTTGGTTACTATTTTGTGTAATTTTTGACCTTTATTTTTTTTAATTTTTGTATGGAAATTCACATAATCAGGCTATCATTTTTGCCATTAGACTTTCTCATTCTCATTTTTTCTAAAATAAATGTGATTCTTAATAAATTTTTCCTGCAGGCATGATATTTTTCACTTTTCTTTTAGCTTTATTCAATCTTTGTTTTCTCCTCATTGTTCTAGTGAGTCAGATTTTCATATTTTAAAATTTTAGATTTTCTTGAAGGAAGCAAGTATATTATAGTAATTTTAAATGTCATTACAAAACATGAACATGTTTGGACCCTAATCAAGCATTTTTATTTTCATTTTTATGTGGCACTTTTTCAAGAGGAAGAACAATGGCCAAAACAAATGTTTGGGCTCACTACATTTTAGCAGCGGTAAGATTAAAGGATTTAGGGTGACATTACCATTTGTGATGGCAATGTCAGAGACCAGTAAAAGAATTAAAAGTAACTGCTATTCACAATATGTTTAGAAAGTGTTGTTCTGACTTGAGGACTCATCAGTTCTGTGGACTTGCTTGCTGCATTGGTATTTCCTACCATCCTATGTAGGCAGTGTTTAGTGACTCAGATGATTTTGAGAGAACTTCTTTGAATGACCAGTGCAGAAACTCAGGGTTGAACTGAAAAATCGGGCATGGAGGAAAGATTTTTTCAGTCCAAGCTCTCATGAATACAGCTCCATTTCTCTTAAAGAAAAAAAGAATAATTTTAAGAATTCCTTCTTTATGAAAGTGGAATTTTTAATTATTCTGAATAAAACACATTATTTCTAGTGAGAAAATTTTAACAAATGCAAAAACCAGGAAGAAAAAAAAAGTTAAAAGGAAATTGGGATGACTAGTCAAGTTTTGACATTTGTCAGAAAAATGTTCAAGGGGAAGGATTTGCTTATGGATTTATACAACTGCTCAGTGTAGAGGACACCTGTATTTACTCAACATCTCTGTCCACACACATGGGAAGAGGACTGTAATCATCAGACTAGCTGGTATTTAGGGCTGGATTACACCATCTATTGTATTAACATTGTTCTATTCTGGATACTATTCTGGCTAGAGACTTGCACACAAGTATCTTAGATCTTAGCTGACATTCCTGGAAGAAATAAAGGCTTTTCTTGTTTGTAGTTTCATGTGGCTTTTTTTTTTTTTTTTTTTTTTTTTTTTTTTTTGTAGTCCATCATATTTTGAAATCAAATTCAATGCCTTAAAAAAGAAGAAGCAGAAGCAACAGCAGGTCATGCTACTTTCTTAATGTCACTGAAGCATGCTAATCCCACTGAACAGCCTGTTGGAATGCCAACACCTCCAGAGACTTTGGCTTAATGCAGTTGATTTGATTCTAGAACATACTTGGCAAAACTCAAGAGGTAACATGATTTGAGAAATACCTAACAGGAAATCCAGGATCATGCATAATGGTCAAAAGCAGTACACAGAATAAAGACAGAATGCTACATAAGCAGAATATTAGTCTGTTCCACCTTTCATTTCCACCTCCTGCCTCCAGTGTTTTATTACTTCTAGTGACCAATTTAAATTCTGATTTGTTTTAAATTAGTAACTTGCTCTTATCTTGCCAGGGCATAGAAACTTTGGTCTCGATGAAACCATAAAGGATGCAAGTATTTGATTACTTTACACCGAGTATTAAGTTCAATTCCTTTCAAAATCAGTAGAACGTCCCCACTGGTGCCTGACCCTGGTCCTTTATTCTGTCTTCCCTATTAGGAGGTCAGCTATTATGAACATGTGGCTTAACTTTCTCCTCCTCCCTGCAAGAATGTTTACTCTAAATTCAAAACCAGCATCATTTGTTTCTTCTCCTCAACTCCTAATGAAGCCTCCAACGAGGCAGTGAGGGGTAAATAGTATCAGTGTAGGCAGTCATTCACCAGTGTACAAGTATCAGGTTTCTCTCTTACTTTCTTTTATCTTAGCGGTATGTGGAGATTGTATCTGAGTAAGAAACATTCTCAGGTACCCAATAGATGGGGCTACAGATTCTAGGTTTTTAATAGAATTTTCAGCTTTGCTTTAGTTTCCCAAAGTTAATAAAATTATGATAATTCCTCCTCATTTCTATCAGATATATTTTCTTCTGGCTAGTGAGTATATTAGTGCAAGGATTTATTTTGTCTAGCTTCTTAGTTTTTTTTTTTTTTAATAATAAGACATCCTGATAATAAACTGAAATATATTTTTTGTATTTAATCTCCCTAACCAGATCTGCACTGTAGAATAAAATTGACTTCTGAAACTACCCACAATATTATTTTTTACCTTAGTATAATCATATCTTTATTCTATTAACTCTATGAATCCCACACTATTTTTTGTCACTTTGTAATTATATCCCATCACACATCTGATACATAAGGAAAAATAACTTTTACAGTCTGCTTTTCCTTTATTTTAAGATTAAAATTATGGAGCTCATGGTCCCTCTTTATGTCTTCAATATGATGATGAAACCTTTCATATCCTGCCAATTTTAGCTAAATAAAATATTGTCAAATATAACTTGTGGTATCAGACCACTTGTGGCAAATAATTGCAAATGGTGTTCCTTCCTTAAAGGGATAGAATTATGTAATTAAAGGTTGCATTATGTTCCTTCCTATGCAAGGTAATTTTTATTTTCTCTTTTTATAGTTCACTTGCTAACTACTAATAGGAATTTATGCATCCAAAATTTTCAGTCTTGAAAGTCTGTATGATAGAGAGTCCTGTGAGTTAAAAAGTTACAAAATTCAAGTAACTACAAAACTCTTCTAAGGTCAGATTTTTAAAATAAATAATACTAAGTTATGGTCAAAGCCACTTAAATGTATTTTTAACAGTTCCCTACACTTTTGGGTTCTTGATAAAAGGCTTGAATTCGTAATATTTTCTTCTACACAGTTGTTAGTTTTCCTGTAGATTTTTGGAGCACAATGTCTTTGCTTTTACTGCTCTTTACAGTGTAATGGATTTGAAAATAATTTATAGCAATTTTAAAAAATTATTTTAGGTACCTGCAGATATATGTTTTGTACATAGGCCCCTACTTCTCACAAATACTCTGAAGTGGAATTTTAAGACTACTCAAGTGAATATAAAATGTCAAAATATGTCCTAAAGAAATGTTACCCAAGCAGGTAACAGAAGAATACAAGCCAAGTATTTTTAATCAAATATGGGATTCTAAAACAGTTGCAAAGAATTTTTGCAAAGAATTTCAATATGAGAAATAGTTTTGAGAATCAATACATTTATGTACTGTAGTTGTAAAATGAACTTCCAGCTAATAACTCATCTCTATCTCTGTTAATTTCTTTGTGACACACACACTACTGCTAAAACCACTGTATTGGAGCTGGTGCTACAAATGGCTCAAAAAAAATCAAACAAGCATTTAAGTAATTTACATGTCAAAAATTTAAAAATGAAAAATAAAAAAAAACCACAAACCAACGAAACAAAACAAAAACCAAAAATGGAAAAAACCAAATCAAAACCCTGAAACAAACAAAACCAAAAACCAAACCAAAACAAACCCAAAACCAAACAAAAGACAAAGGCAAAAACAAACAAAAAACCAACTAAACAAAAAATTAAACCAGAAAAAAAAAGTTGAAGACTATGCTCAAATAACTTATTTCATCTCACCTTCCAAAATATTTGACATTACATCAAAATCACATTTGGCCTGGCAGTAGCTGCTCTTTTCAGCACAACAGCTTCGCCTCATCACTGCTGTTAAGATAATCCTTTGGTCTTGCTGTAATGGAACTTCAAGGCTTGCCTCATCAAGAGAATTAGATCATATCTTGTTCTTGATCCAGATAAACACTACGAATTACTGAAACAATATATCACCTTAGATGTTTTATTTTCTGGGAGACTAGTACATCTGGATTGTTTTTCTGATTTATCTGCAGTGTGTAAGGCGAGTTGGAGAACAAATGTAAAATCAACATTCTTAGCTCCAAAAAAATTAGAATCTATCGAAGATGCTTTGAAGACTGACACTTACTCCTTTCTTTCTGGCAATTTAAAGACCTGAGAGACAGATTTTGAGACAAAAATGCTATGAATTAAGAAATATTTTTTTTCAAAATCATAAAATCTTCTAAAAATCCCAAACATAAAAAATGGACAGATGGGATCAGTTAATAGGATTTTAATTCCACAATATATACCATGATGGAAACAGTCATAATCATGTAAAAAGCAAAGACTACCTGAACCAAGGAGATCAGATTTGGGAAAGGAATCGGAATGTAATCCAAATAATTTCTGCACTTGTTTTCTACTATGTGGACTAGGAAGTGTGATGAGATACTTCTTGACTCTAATATGGAAAGTATTTGCTCTGAGCATTTAAGAAATATAAAATCATATATAAAAGACACTGTTCAAGTCTGGAGAATAAATAAAACTCATTCGTAAAATTAGTAGCTTTAAAATAAAATAATCTTAAACAACTTTCATAATAGAACTTGTAATTGTGCCTGCTAGCTATTTTGTATTTCTGATGTAAAGTTCACTTGGGGAGCTAAGTTTTACTCATTCCATTAAAATGCTCAGGATTGTGTGAGAGATAAAGTTACACACAGCTGTCTACTTCAGTCATATGTAAAACCAATACTGAATTTTCTGGGGCTTCTAAATATTAAAAAAACTACAACCCAGAAAAAATAATCTAAATAATTTACAAGAAGAGTTGTTATTCTTTCTCATATTTATGAACATTGAAGTTTGGTGTAACTTATCTCTATAATAAGTTATGCAATGCACAAGAGAAATTCTTACATGACTGTTTCATGATGCAGTGAAGCAATAAAAAGAATCTAGGACATTAGATTTCCTGAAAGGCTTATGTACAATTTGATATATTTTGTGAAAAAATGCATTTAAAATGTTGATTTTATTTATTTAAAATACACCTTTCAAATAAAAGGCATACCCTATTATCCACAAACTTCACTTAAATGGTGCATTGATACATTTTAGTCCATTAGACACAGGAACAGTGAAGTTAATAAGCTAAAAATTTTTGTAAAATATGTGAAAATTACATCTAGTTTCTGTGCTTCATGGAGCTTATGCAATGATACCTTCACTTTGATTTCTAGCTGCAGCAAACAGAGCAGCAACCTGTACCATCAAAATCGAGCCAGCTAAAAGGAGTAATGACAACTTCCTAAACCCTTTCCCAATAAATTGTAACTGCTTCTGCCAAAAGGAGTTTTACAGATACATTTATTTTGCATAACTCCTTTGTCCTTCAAATCTGGATTTGTGGCATTTCTATCATTTGAAGACACAAACAAAGTATATAAAGTACATTGGTACAAAAAGGTAAATTGTACTTTAATACAATCACCAGTTTTTAGTTGCGCAAAAGTAGTATTTTAAGTCTTAGTCAATTTTGTTTTTAAGGGTAATGAGTAAACTATTGTTATAATGAAAAATTTGGATTCATATAGATACAAGAAACATTTACCACAGTTTGACATGCTAATTGTATACAATAATTATTATAATGTTCACATATAGTTTTCAGACTGTAAAACTTTAATATTACTGTAATGCTTCTTAAAATTATAGACCTAAAAAGGGATCACCTGGTTTTTTGCAGATGTGAAGGTTTTCCCTTTTTCCTAAGCATCAAGATTTCACTATTATTCAGGATTATTCAATCTACCTCATCACAGAATGGATATCACAACCCTTTATTCTTCTTCAAAAGTTATTTCATCCATTACTTTTACCATAATAATCCAGAGCAGAGCACTCTTCTGCTGTTTTTGTCCTGTTATTTCTTTTCAAATCTTTACTACATAAAATCATGTGTGGATACAAAAATTAATTACATCAGTTACTTCAATAATTCCTATATATACTCATCTTCTGTACCTCAGTCATGTTTTTGAAGCTCTTAATCTTGTTTTATTTTTAACATAGGTTTGAATTTTTTTTTTAATTACATTAATTGTTTCCCCTTGTGTATTTTTATTGAAGAGACTACTTTAGTACTTCCTCGTGTGTTACAAACCAGAAAATATCTCCCAGGCTAAAAGATATTTAGTAAGTAAAGTAATAACAGTTGTCTATTTTGACAAAGAGTAGAAGGAGTTCGGCTTTTTAACTTGATCTTTCATTACATTTAATTTTCAATGTTTTTGAGCTTCTATTTTATTAAAGTCAGAATAATCAGGGTTTTTTTTAAATTAAAGGAAAATAATTTTAGTCAACCAGATAAAGCTCGAAAGTACAGATCACTATAAAATTATCTTGTAGTTTATTGAAGAAAAAATGTGATGTGAAAAGTCATTTTGCCCAAAGGGACTTTCTTCAATACATGTTCTGTTGCCTGAAGAGAAGAAAGAAAGCTGTCTCCAAATAGCATCCAAATTTCAGTTAATGTCTAATAACTGTTATGATTTTAAGATTTTAATATTAATTTTAAGATTAGAAACCGGTGATCAAAAATAATATGAATATATAAATTCAATATTTGTATGAAATAATGAATTATGAATAAAACAGGGTAACATATGGACTGCTGAACATTTAGCCCAACATCTCTGAACTGTTCAACATCCTTGGAGGACTACCATATCAGAACCCTGAGGAATGAGGAGATTAGAGTGGCTGATTCTGGGTGAACTTTCTAGAGAAAGGAGACATACCAGATAAATGCAATTAGCCATAAACACCCAAACTACATCAAGGCTATAGAGTGATAGCTTCTATTGTAGGAGAAAATGTGTATCAGCTATAGACTGAGAAACACTCAGTTCATTTGGAAACATTAAGAAAGACTGCAATACTACTTTCTTCATAAATATAATTTATTTCAAGAATTTTACTACTAGATGTTTATTTCCTGTGAGAGTGAAAACTGCCTAATGAATGTGTTCATATGTACTATATATCTATGATCTTGACTACAAACACAGTGGATGAATGAGAAGGGCATTGATATGCAATAGGAAGAAAAACTGCTTGTAATTTCAGGCATATTGGTATATGCCTTTCCATTTTATTTCTAGGAGCAACATGTCCTACCATTTTCAAGTTTGGCCACTTTCCACAGTTTTTTCACACAGGGTGAAGCATCACTAAAAACCAGCATGAAAGCTCTGTCCATGTCAGTGATGATGTCTGCCTACTTTCTTCAAAGTTTGCCAGTCACTGTTAATCCTGCACATCAGTTTTAGTTTAGACAACCATTTGGTCTCCACTTAAAGAAAATTTTGTCTAGCTGGCTGGTAGTGACCTGCCACTAGTTAGGACATTTATAGTCCAGACACATACACATAGCACACACCTCTGAATCATACCTTCTAAATTACACTGACCAATACCAGACTTGGTTTCCTGATGAATGATCATTGTTGTCATTGACCACGATCAGCTCTGCTCTTCTGCATGTTTTATAACTTCATTTTCTATTTTAGTTTCCTTTTTGTGAACACACTGCTCAGTTGCTGTATTTCCTAAATGTTGTGGAAATACATTCCTCTGTGGGAGAAAAACGTGCTAAAAGCTTAAGCTGCATCACAAAAGATGAGAACCAAATGAAATACATAGGTTGGACATGATTTCCTTTCTATATTTTCTCTCAGGTCTAAAACATTTCAAAACAAAATTTCCCTAATTATATAATTAGGAAGTCGGGCACTGGCACTGGCTGTCAGAAGAAATGCACTAGTCATATCAGCTGACTCTAAATCCTGGCATTGCTTTCCTATCACTGTAGTGTATTCCCTTCTACTTGAGTGACCATATTAAATTGCTCCAGGCTCTTTCCAGCTCTCTTGTGAGTCAATTTGTTGGATGAAGATTTGAAGAGTGCTTCCCGCAGGAGGGAGAGGAAAACCAGATTAAAAATTCCAGTAGAGAAAATGGGAAGGACAGCACTAGGGAAAAGAAATAAGACAAAAATTTCATCTCAAACCAAAGTACTGGTATGTCAGGTACTGTCATAAAGGAATGGAAACAAATCTCATTGAAATTCAAACTAAATTGACACAAAGAACTTCCACCATTGCTGGTTTACATCTGCTATTTCTATAAATATCATTATTCTGTCTCTCAGTTTCTAAAAATGTTCTGGTTCATGCAGTAGAGAGAAAAAGCATATCTCAGCCACCCAAACTGTCACTTGGGAGGGGATGGCATGATGCACCTTGTCAGTATTCCATTTGAGACACGGGCCAACAGCAAATATCTAAAGAACTCTAAGTTAAAGTTGATATACAATGAGAACAACTACTGGCTTTGTATATTTGACAGTCTATTTTCTCAATCTGATACTTCCAGTGACAATACTGGAATCAAATTACTCATTGTGACTGCCCCAAAAACACTGTCAAGTGATTTAGAATCAATTAGTCATTTGCACTGGAAATACTGTGCAAAACTTCCAGCCTTCAAAACATTTCTTACTGTATGGCTTCTGTTGTTTATAAGACTACAGGCCTTTGAGTGATTTCCAGAAAACAAAAATTAACAACCTCAGAGTCTTCATGGCTGGTGGATTTACTACAGTGGAAGCTCACAAGTAATGCCCAGACAGAAACCAATAACTAGGGGGTCTTTCCCAGCAAAATTTCTGCTGAATCCCAAGCTCCAAGCTTATAAATCTCAAGGTCTGTGAAACTGTCATATGAACCAATACAAACTATCCAGATGCATTTCTCAAATCAGCAGAAATCTCCTTCTATTTATTGCTATTTCCAAGGGCCAGGTATGAGAATCATTCCCTAGTTAAGAACAATTGATGATAGAACTTACTCTGTCATTATCCAGTCTTAGTTCATATCTAGCAACATAGTTCCAAAATATACTATTAAAAATTTTATTAAAATCTTTATTGATTTGAAGATCTTAGAAAATAAGTTTTCCACCCATTTCTTGACTATATTTATGTATGTATATCACAGTCCAGCTTTATGTCTTGAGACCTATAAAGATGATTGAGTTCCACTTGTTCTACAGATAAAATGATTTCTTGAACTTCTGTGTCATCAAATGCGCTATTTGAAATTTTAATTTGCATTTGGGGACAAATCAGTTACCTCATTTAATAAATCATATTGTTTCATTTTTCTTCCTTCTTTCTCCAAAACTACTTGCAATAAACCATTATTATCCAATTTTTCACACATAAAGACTTTTAAAAACTAAGTTATATTCATCTTCTATTTCTGACACAATATAGACGATTTGGTCTTTATTAGATAAAAGAGTGAAATGATAAAAAGATCTGAATTGTAAATTTGGAGATACATTTAAAGTTTGAATTCTGAGACTGGAAGTAAAAATAAAGGAAGGGTGCACTATAGTTCACTGAGAAAAAAAGACTGAGAAGAAGATCATGTGGTTGTTCTTTCCCCATGAATTGTTAGTCTGTGAGTTTGGAGCTTCATTAGATTCCTTGTACTAAGTTTAGTGTGAATTATCCCCTTAGCAATGAGAGCATGTAAAAACTGACAAATGACAAAATCATCATTGCGTGACTTCTTAAAAAGTCTAGATGCTATATCTTTGCTCTTTTAACCTTTTACTTTCAAATGCAACATGAATCCATCATGAACTATGTCTGTATTTTGAAGTATTATCTATGAATTGCTTAATTAGAAGTGGAAGAAGATAAAAGTTAAAAGATTTCTTCACCTACCTGACTGAATTTCAAACTTATCTATTCAAAATGACATTCATAGGACTGGCAGTGACTATCCCTTGTACTGGGCACTGGTGTGGCTGTGCCTCAAACACCATGTTCAGTTTTGGCCTATTCTCACTCAGGGTGAACTGAGTCTCTGAGGGAGCTGGGGGTGTTGGCCTGCCGAATAGGAGCCTTGGGGGAGGCATTGTTGCTCTCTAGCACTACTGGAAAGGAGGGTGTTGCTGAGGAGGAACAGGGCTTTTCTCCCAAGTAAGTGACAGGATGACAGCCTCAAGTTTTACCGGGGAGGATAAGATGAGATCTGAAATAAAGATTTCTTCACTGAAGGGTTGTCAAGCATTGAAACAGGCTTCTCAGGGAACTGTGGACTTAGCATCCCTGTAAGGCATGTGTGCATACTGTATAAATGGGAACTTGGGAACATGGTTTAGTGGTGGACCTGGCAGTGCTGGGTTAAATTTTGATGATCTTAGAGGGCTTTTCCAAACTACATGATTTTATTATTCTATTAAGTGTTCTTGTTTTCTCATTTTCTACATGTCAGGCTCAGCCTAAATCTTCCTTTCATTCTGTGAGTGCCCTGAAATTGATGAAAGCAACTTTAAAAGAGAATGAAGGGAACTTTGAAAGCTCCTAATAGAAGGTGGTAGCACCATTTTTTGTATTATAAAGTGAAAAGGGTCAATGGATCTTTGCATCTCTAAAGACTGGGCTAAAACTGAAAAGGGAGACCCATAAAACAAAAGAGTTATAAAAATTTAAAATAAGCATAATTATTGTGGCTTGTTCTGCTGTTATTCAGGAATTCAGATACCTGTATTACCATAAAAGTTACCAAAAGACTACAGTGAGCCTGGAAAAAACCATCTGGTTTATAATTTAAGACAGCACTCTTCATACTAGATAGGCAGAAAAATGGAAGAAGCTGGAAAGAAGAATTAATGGTGTACATCTTACTACATGCACATGGCATGTATAAAATCAGTGGAAATAAAGATGCATTTTCATAATTATAGGTGATACAAACAATATTTAGAAAATCTTATTTACTTTATGAAGATGTTTTGAGAATTCTAATCTTAATACAGTTAAATTAGGTCACTGCTACTGTTTATGAAGAAGAGGAAAAAGTATGTACAACATGATTTAGATAATTTGTTGTACCAGTAGGGAACCAATAATAGTCTAAATAATATTAATGAATAATTAAGGAATGAGAGATTCAGGACACTATAACAGCATGGATTAACTATGTACTCAGACTAAAATGAATGATAAAAAATCAATGGCAATCAAAGTAATCAGATTACAAAATATGTTGAAAATTTTCAACATAAAATGTGTTGAAGTACAAAGTAGTTTAAAGACTTGTTATGTTTCCTATGGTTTCCTTCACTGTTTTCAAATATTTGGTAAATTCTTGCTACTGTTACCATTGGTATTCTCCTCCTCTTGCTATTGAAAACTCTAGTCTGAGCTCCTTTCTTTGCCACTGTCTCCTTTGTTGTGCTGAGGTTAAGCCCTAAAAATATTATAAAGCCATTAATGTTAGGTCAGATTTCTATCATGTCTGTTTTAACAGCTCAGGCTATTTTGCTACACTGGCATATAGGAGAAGATTTCAAACCCAGTAATAATTTTGTAGCTACAAGTTATTAAGATTCACATGCAGCTGAAGACTTGCACTGTATTTCCATGTCTGCATTGCTGTAAGTGTTGAGAAAACAAACAAACAAACAAACAAAAAAACAAAACAAAGCAAAAGAAAATTAGTATAATCACAATAAGGCAGAAATCTCTGCCATGGCAGTGGTCTGTAAGAGGTACCAGCCACCCTCACCCCTCTCGTTCTATCTGCCTTCTCTCAGCAGACAGGTATCAGCCATGAACTGCCTGTGGCTTGGTGCCTGAGGGGCAGCAGCTGGTGGTGCTGCAGAAGGGCAGTCTGGTGTGAGGAGCACAGCAGGAGAGGAAGATCAAGGCAAAATGCAAGCCAAAAAGGTAGTAAATAGGAGGACATTTTAATGGAGGGGAATTGTAGTGAGGACCTGAGAAGATGAGAATCTTGGTTTGCTTTCTTCCTCTGTTGGAATTAAATAGATAAATAAAATATCTTATTTGAAATGATGGTAAGCACTGGATGGGAAAGTTGCTGGGCTTCAGGTTTCCTTTTTTTTAAATAATAACTTAAAATCTTCTAGGAACCAGAAGAGATCTGCTGTGTCAAGCTCCCATGAGGCATTCTGTAGATGCTAACATTGTTCTTTGATGTTATTAAGATGGGAATATGCCGGTATACTCTGAAATATGTAAGAGAAGCTATTAGCATAGCAGCAGCACGTGTCTTACCTGTAATATAAAGGCAATTTTTTGGCTTTGGAGGATAGGGGCTCAAGATCTAAGGAGCTTTAGAGAACACTTGAACACCCACTCTAAGTGAAGGAGGAGGACAGCAATTAGCAACAGCTGTACAAGTAATGGGTTTACATTTAACTGTACAAAAAATAAACACCTCCCATGTAAAGAGTACTGAACAAGCTTACTGTACTAGAGTATGCAATACAAATCTACAGGGAAAAGTATTTTTTTAATATATAAGAATTATTTCTGTACAGAATTTTTCTCAAAACAAAAAAAAAAAAAATCCTAATCAATATGACTTAGAGTTTGAACTTAAGAACTTTCAGAATCAGCTGTACTGATTCTAGGGTCTGCATATTTTGTTCCAAAGTCATAAAACTTTCACCTTCCCTGGTAATAAGGACATTTGGGAAGGACATAGAGTTTATTCCAGGTGCTCTCAGGGTAGTTTATGTCCTAAGTTAAACTCTCATTAGATCAATTTCAGGAGCAAAAAAGCTCTGAAATAGTTTGGGGAGCAGATAATTCAGAACTCCTTAGCTACCAGTTTAGTGACCTAATTACTCTTCTGCTTGTTCTGTATGTTCTGGCTGTGTCTCCCTCTGGTCCTAAGCATCTGAGCAATTTATTGTATAGTGGTTTTACCCTCTTCCCCTTCTTCCTCCTTCATGATTAGGATAAATTGATATGCAATTAACTTTTTCTAATGACAGATTTATCTTTATTATTTCTATTAGTTTTTTACCACTACTTATTTATATGTATATGTTATTCTGTCAAAGTACATTTGACATAATTCAAGTCATATGTTCTCTTTAACTTGACAGAGATATACAATCCATTTAGGGCATTGATAAGAAATAGAACACTGCAAAGATACAGGTGGGATAGAGAACATTTTAGGGGTTTTTTTTGACATTCCTAAATATAGTGTAAAACTATTTTGCAAAACCAGAGACCATGGCTTCATTAGCATAGTGTTTAAAGGATTTAAAGGAGGTAAAGTAGAACAGACTTCAGAGGAACAGCAAATCTCCATATAAAATCTTTTCTGCTACTTGCTCTGTGCTGTATTACACTTCAAATTTCGTGGTTGAAAAGGAAGTGGAAGGCTGCACTTGTCCTTCACTCCTCTATTTCTCTTGTGTTTTTCCTCGTCTTTTACACCATCGAAATCACACAGGAAGGGAAGAGTGTGTGTGTGTAATTGGATGTCATTTCCCCAAAAAAAGCACCAATATGTAAAATTAGCACTTTTGGGAAAAGCTTCCTTTAACAGACTGTTTTACATCTCATCATTTCCACAGTACTGCCATTCACTGTCATACTTGCTGTCATTTTCATGATCAGCAGTGACTTGAAATGGATGTGAGACATAGCTGGCAATAATTTCTCCATTGCATTTGTTTGTGTGAGTGTGCATCTGGGGTTCATAATTTTTATCCCTTGACAGAATGTTTTACATGCAGAAAACAGAGCCAAGCATTATTTTGAACTTTATTCACAACCTTTTTATTAATGAACATTACTCAAACTCATTCTGATATCAAGTTCTCAGTCATATAGAGTGAAATTATTACAAATTATTTAAATTTATTAGAATTTGTGTGATATAGGTGTTTAATAAATTATTAGATACTAAGATCAGAGCACCATGAATATCCTAACTTTAATCCTATTAGAACATCAAATAGATTTGCTTGGCCAGTCTTAAAACCAAATTCTTGGTGTTTGACTTAACACTATTTTAAAATATATTTTACATATATTTTAAATAGATTCATTTTTAATAAAAGCAAAAATATGAGGGAACTGCTGTTGCCTCATTTTTAATATTTTTTACCTTATTAGTTTGAGATGTTCTGGCTTAAGATGAGGGAGGTTTAAAATTGAAATCGAACTTATAAGCAAGATCATGTGGAAGATGTCATAGCTTTACTTCCATTAACACATCACTGCTTTTAGAAGTGGACTCATTGTAGTCTTTAAATGCAGTGGGTACCTCAACCAGTGCAATGGAGCAGAGATAAGCCTTTAGAATTACTAGAGCAGTGGGGAAGGAGGGAAGAGCAGCAGTGATTAATACATTTTTCTCCTTTTATTTAGTGTACTTCATACTCTAAAATAGCAACTTCTTTATGAAGGATGCATGCATTAAACACAAGAAATAAGACAATGCAGTCATGTCTTCCTAAATTACAGACTGGTTACGAATTTGCCTAAAAATTTGAATAAGAGAGTATTCTTGTGCTGTGAATTTTAAATTTCTGACATAAAAACATGCTTCAAAAGATTAATCCTAGCTGTTAAGAAAGGATGAATTGTTACAGAAATTGCTTCCTTCTAGTCTAAGGTGTCTGGCCATTTTCAGGATCTTCATTTCAGTGAAATGTGAGCTTTGGCTCAACTGTACAACTCCTTTTTTGATCCCACATGTAATACAATCTCCTCAATAACAGTCTTGCACATGGTACAGGTTCATGTGCCCCTGGACACAGCTGCACATTCCCAGTGCTTTCTTTGTGGAGCCACTGGTGCTCAGTCAGGATATTTTTGGTAGATAAACTGGCATTGAATGTCTTAGTGGTTTACACAGGGTTAATTTTCTAATAGTTTAACTTCTTAACTAACATCCATGCAGATGAGCATGGCAATGGCAGAAAGAAGGTGGAGAAAACTTGTTCAAAGGGTCAGAGATTGAGGATTCAGATAACCCCAAGGAGTGGATGGAATGGATCATTGGATTGCTTTCTGTGTGAAGCTTTCTGTGTGAACCTTAACTCAACCACAAAAGCTGTCAAGGTGTTGTACTAAACTGTAGGTAGGGGGACTTCTGAGCTCTAACCTCTCTACTTCCTGAGGATGAAAGAAGAAATTAAGAAGTCATCAATATTGTGCTTGTGGTTCAAGCTATATGTCAGCAGCCAATCTCGTCTTCAAAAACCTAAGGTATTCAAAATTTTTTTTGGAGTGAAATATGTAAGCAGCAGATCACTGAAGTATTTGTTGAATTTGCTAAAACTGAGAAGAAAGAAAATAGATTTAATTTTTAAAAATTATTTAATAATTATTTGATTATCAATATGCAGGAAGTATGAAAAGATATAATATATTCCCTTGTTAGTCTTATTCTGCTTTCATTACACCAAAGTATACATTTGTATAGGAAGATTTGATGCTGAAATTTGTATGTTTCTTTTCTGTGAAACGTATAGAGTCTTTATCTGAAAAGACTGAATTTTTTAAATTTATTTGATTAATTTTAAGATCTTCAAATTTTCTCAGTATATATTCCAAACATATTGTCATTCATATATTTGTTCTGCATTTACTGCCTTTTCATTAATTTATCCATGGAAGTAAGAACTTTTCTTCTCACCATTCCTTCCTTTCTGACACTGATAATGGACCAATATTGACTTTTATGGCTATAAGGATCAACAAATATTAAGAAAATATTAAGAATTAATCAACATATTTATTATTTTAAAATTATATTAACAAGTAAACAAACAGAAAATGTTGAGTAAGAGTGGAATGAATCTGTACTCAAGAACCAGCTAAAGAAAGAAACACATTGGACTAGATAGAGATCTTTAAATTAGGAGAAATCATGAGAACTTTTCTTTCCCTGCTTGTTTATTTTCCTATGTAAAATATGTGAATACAGTGGTAGTATAGAAGATGGTAGAAATAATACTGTCTCTGAAGAAATTTTTCTTCTAAACTTCTACACACTGAGTAGCAACAGCTTTTTGAGAGCCTCTGAGGCAGTATATTTTTTTTTACGTGAAGGCATCTTGACTTCTTGTGACTAGAAAAAAAACAAAGGAAAATGTAAGAGAGTAATTTACCCTCACATCAATTCTGACAAGCTGAATATGCAGGGACTGAAGCAAATATTTACAAATAAGCAACCTCCTTCATAATTTATATACAATTTCTGTGATGTCATATGTTCTAGCCTTAGCTTTTGCATTTAATTTCTGTATTCTTAAGAAAATAGTTTAAAAATATTTTAACTTAATATTCACATTCTTATAACTCTTTGTGAAATTAATTTATTAATACTCTTTCTGAAGTTGATGGTTCCAGATGAGGAGACAGAAACAGCCTGTTTACTTTGAAAGCTTTTGCATCTTCAGCTCTACCTGTTCAGACATTCTAAATATCCTTTAAAATTATGTTGGAGAGAATTAATTTTCTTTGAGGTTATTTTTTAAGAGCTCTATTCCATTTGCATGTATTCCTGCATTTAAATCACAGTAAAGAGCTATCTGGCCAGGAAAATATTCTCACCAGGATCTGAAGCCAAAGGAGATTTAATCTGCAGTGGTATCTTTAAGTGGTCTTGGTTTATGTGTGAAAGTATTGGAGAAAGGTCTGATGTATATAATTAATCCTGTTCCTTATTTTAAATAACTTTAATGATTTGAAAGATGGCTAAGCTAGGAAAAAATGACACTACTTGAATTCCTTAGATATAAGCTACATTTTTTTTTGTCAAATGTACAAAGTAATATTCAAAAATAAGAGTTACAGGAAAATAAAAACTAAACCAGGTTTGAATAAGATAATAAAAGATTGCTCATTGAGGAGCTAACTTATAATGTACTGTGAAGAATTTGCATGGTGCATGCTCTAATCCCAGTTTAGACAACATGTTGAAATTTTTTTATATACATGCAGAAATAATTACATCATTTAAATAAAGAGAAAATTAAGGACTGAAAGGAAACAGATTTTCTGGTGTCTTACAGTTTGAAGTTTAGTTTTCCATATCAAATGAAGAAATCTTATTGCAACTAATGACATAACAATGAGATTTTCCTCATTAATTAATTGGAAATTGATTAAATATTTACTTTTGTGTTTAGGGATCCAGCTCTGAATCTTCTGATGAAGTGGTTGGAAATTGCAAGGGTAGTATCGGCATCAAAAACATCATCTGAAATGCTGATTAAGCTAAAGTTGGAGAAAGAGGAAAATATTGGCCCCAGCTGAGCTACAGCATGAGTAATGAGGAAGAAATTTCATCAGCTATGGTGTGCATTAGTGGTATTCAGTTCTGATAATTTCAATACTAGTAGTTCACAGCAGAGTTTGCTATGTTCACGTTAAAGCTGTATACTTTTGGACTTTTCCACTCCCTCTGTCCCAACCAATATGATGAATTTAAGATGAAAAACCCCAAAACATTGTAATATATGCTTCCATTCAGAAATGTGAGCAAGCACTAAGATTAATGTTAAAAAGGTAGATCTTAAATAGTTACAAAATATCAGACTACCTTCCTCTCACATTTTCAATTTCTTTACTGTGGCTTTTAACTGGAATAATTTCAGATAGTTATTAAGTACCTTTTTTCTTTTGGCAACTGAACTTCAAAACTAGCTATAAATTGAAATAAAATTCTACTCTTATGGCTTTTCTCAAGATATTTTTTTATTATTGAAGTTCTGATTATAGTTTTTAATTCTGTTTTCTTACAAAACATTGATTTTTAAATGAATTTATTCTTGTACAATAGGAAGAAACGTGGTGGCCACATCTCAAACCTAAGTAAAGCAAAGGAAATTTAGATATAATTACATAAAAATTAGTTATATTTAGCCAACCAGAAAATGTAAATGATTATATAAATCATGTAAATGTGCATGCAAATGTAAATAAAATATCTGTACCTAGATATTTACAGAATTTTTAATAAATCATGTGCTAGTGTTTTACACTAGAAAACTCTTCATATTAACATTTCTGAAATATGGGAAGTAAGGAAAGTTTACTTTTGATTATTTGGGGTTAAAAGTAGAGAAAAAGTCTGTCGTCATCTTATTTCAAATGCAGACTTGATCTAAAGATATTTCATGGAATTATAGAATCATTAAGATTGGGAAAGAGCCCTAAGTTCATTGACTTCAACCACTAACTTAACCATTGACATGTTCACTGCTAAAATGTGTTCCCAGAAGCCACATCCACAGGTTTTTTGAACATTTCCAGGGATAGTGACACCACCATTTCCCTAAGCATCCTCTTCCAAGACCTGACTTCCTTGGGGTGCATTTTTTTCCTTTTATCTAAAGTAAACCTCCCATGGTAAAATTTGAAGCCATTTCCTTTGCTCCCATCATCCCCTTTCAACCAGGCTAAACATTGCCATCTTCCTCAGAGAGAAACATAATTTGCTAGAGATCTCAATTGTTTACTATAATTCTGTATTGTATTAATACTGTAACAAACATTCTCTTATTTGTTTTAGTTCTCTTTGCTTGCTGCAGAGGCTCTTGGCTGAACACGAATCACTAATTGTAAAGACAACAGTATGAAGGTTTTGCAGTTCTTAAGATAATGTAATGCTTACACTAAAATCCCAGTGTAAACTTGGACATTGTGAATTTTTTTCATGTACAGGATCTCAGTGGTTATCTCAAGCTCTTGAAAAGACATTTCATTACCTCCTCAGGGTTTCATTGTACTAGGCAGTCCTTTTTTTTTTTTGTGCTTGTTTTCAAAGATGGCTTTGAAAACCTCATAGACGTTTTGTAACTTGAGAGCAGAAATGATGCCACACATTTTCATTGCCACCCTTTCTGAGATGTTCCTAACACTTTTTTTATCATTATTAATTTCTGTCCCATAAAAATTACGCAGAACAGCATGAAAAATCCTAAATCTCCTAGAACAGAATTTTATTTTGATTTGGTTCTGGACAAAAAACCCAACCAACCAATTAACCAACCAACCACACTCACACTTGCACACTCACTCACCCCAGAAGACAGAAAAATAACCCCAAACCCCCCAAACTGTGACATTCAAGTGAAATATTAATTGTCCTCCTTCAACTATTCTGCTAGAGTTGTTGAAATATATTCAATATATTATGTTATATGTTATTACCATATATGTTTTGTTATCACCATTATTATATTGTGCCCAATGGCATATGTTGAATTCTTTTAATTATTTTAATTTGTGAATCTGCATTCTTAATTAATTTTAAAACATTTTAAAGTTTCTAACACATAACTACAATCACTCTGCACTGTGTGAGTGATTTCTATCCATAACTTCTCACTGGAATAGCAGTGAAATTCAACACAGGAAAGAGCTGTAAAGTACTGTAATGGAGGCAAAAATTTCTTTCCTTGCTCATTAAGGTTTCAGATAAATACACTCTTGAAGGACCTGAAATTTATTTCCTTTTCCTGTAGTGGAGAGAAAATAAAAAGATAATGAACAAAGAGACAGTGTCATGGAAATGGGGAAAGTCTGGGAAGTGTCAAAGGAACACATTATTTGTTTTGTCTTGCCAAGAAAGGTCTGTTCACCTCCCTGTATAGTCTGTCCTCTTGCTCTGATAATAGGGGAAGAAAATAATAAAGCCAAACTAGTATGGTCAGGAATTTAACAAAGGGATTTTTCTATTAATTAATAGTTAATGCTTCTGGTATGTGTTTTAACGTGCAGCGATTCAGTTAATATGGCATTGTTTTGATGATGAGCTGTTTTGAGAAGTGCTTTCTTAGCCCCAGACTACAATGTGAGCTGTTGAGTGTATGCTTAAAATGGCCTTGTCTACAACTTTTCTCTGCAACTTAGGAAATGAACTTCAGTAGTAAATGACCTATAGTACTGACCTTGTCAGCATAGAAGGCAGATGGTAAATGCATGCTTTGCTAACTGATCATGCAGCTGGGACACAGCAGCAGGGGATTTTTCATAACAGGTAAAAATTTAAATATTTTATAAGAAACCCTAATTAATCTGTAAGCTAAAAAACCTGATTTCATTACAGATTACTTTCCTTTTCTCCCTTTCCCTAAAGAAAACCACAAGAACCAACTTTTGGAGGTTTCTTTAAGAAATCTTCTTTTTCATACAATTAGAATGAGAGAAATCTTTGGTCTGATAATAGGATCTACAGCTCTTACAGTGCGATAAAAAACCTGCAGTAAAATTTTTTTATACAAAGTTGCATATGACAATAACCTTGCATGTTCCATACTTCTAGGAAAATCATGATCTTGTCTTGTGAGAAATCAGGTATTTTACTGAGAGGTAATTTCCAAACCACTGCACACTCATTTCTGTTAAAAACATGAATAATTTAGGAATCTTTTTTTGTCTTGAATGGAAGGTTGTTGTGAGACTGTTCTCAAGGCTGAGGATTCACAGTGTGTCAACCTCTGAATCACTCTGAAAGTAATTCCATATAATAATGAAGAAGGATATCTGGAGAGGGAACAAATTCTTTGTCTGGTGTCAAGTATTTTTGTATGGGGAAATATGATCTCTCCTGGATTCACCACCCTTTCCAATTAGTATTAACCCATGAGCTGTTGCCTGCTTTCAGTAAGAGATTTAACTTTTCTCACTCAGGGTCTGATAACTTCACTACTCTCCCAGTTTTGTGATGATTAGACAGGCCATCTTGAGAATAGAGTGCTATTTGCATTCCCTTATTTCCTGGGTTTTGTACTCCTAACTATTTGAAAGAGTTGAGGAGTGTCCACGTGTTACATGATGTTGTCTTTAGCTCACTGATGCACAATAAAGCTGGGGTTATGATCTTCTCCTTATGCTAATGTTCTTTTTAGGGTTTTAAAAATTCTTCTGTTAAGGTTCTGATCTGGCTAACTTACTTTAGTTTGAACAGCCAGCTGATCCAACATTTTTCTTTCAGCTGCAGGCACACTTATGTGTTCAAGGAGCTCTAACTCTCCTTTAATTTTTCTGTGCCTTTGATTAGTCAGAAGTTTACTACAGAAGCAGTCCTGTAGATTCCTAGCAGTAGATAGATTCCATACAGGGGATAAGAATATAAAGGTAATATTACTATTAAATTGAAAAAAACCTCAAGATAAAGTTGGAGAGCAAAATTCTGACAAATAATATTTATCTGGAAGCAAAATGCGGCTAGACTTTCATAGAGGACTTCAGAATTTCTTCTTCATCCCACCTTTTTCTTTTTTCTAAAATGAAGTGGATTCTTAAGAATATAGAAAGGGAATATGCAACTTATCATTGATTAAAAGGCTCTTGAGGTCTACGTTTATCTTGATATCTGTCATGGTTTGACACTGGCCCAATGCCAGTGCCCCCATGAAAATGTAATCTCTCCCTTGAATGCTGTGGAGTGGAATCAAGAACAGAGCAAAGCAGGCTCAAGCTTAATAACAGAAAAATCTTTATTAAGCTACTACTACAAAAGAAAGAAAGAAAGGAAAAAAGAAAAAAAAAAAATACACAAAGATCAAAATGGAAACCTTGCAAAAGCATTCCTCCTCTCACCACCCAGCTCCAACAAACCACAGTGAGACACAATCTGGACCCCAATCAGGTTTCCACCCTCCACACAATCGACACTCAGTCCATCGAGGGAACAGAGTCTCTCCTGTGCCACAGACCCCCCAAGAAAACACAGCTCCAGATCCTGTGTTTCCATGTTACACATGGCACCACCTGGAGAAAAAGTTTGCCACGGTGACCCTTCTCCTTTCCATGCACAGTGCTCTCTGCACCAATGCATGGATGGACAGACTGCTTTTAGGATTTTTCCTTTCAAGGATGCCCTGCCAAGAGGGGAGAAAACAACAGTTCAGTTTTTTCATTGTTTGGGACCACAGTCCCCCCCATTTTTTCCCATTTTCCCCTGGGGCCGAGGGTCCAAGAACAGAGATCTTCTCTTCTCCTTCTTTTGAGGACAAGGGGGCACCACCACAAACCCCCTAACTTTTTCTCTGTTCACTCCACTTCTGTCTTTTCCCAGCTGAAGCAGGTCTCTTGACTCACTGGCATCCTCCCAAAATACAGCCTCTCTTGAAGGAGAAGATTGGTTCAGTTTGTGGCCAACATGGAAAAGTCCAGCCAAAAGCCACTCCTTGTCCCCCTCCCATCTAGAATTTCTCCTTCTAACATCCCAGGGTCCTAGGTGTCCCTCTTCCTCTCTTTCAAACCGAGGAGGGGAAAAAGAAATCAACGAAGCTTTCATTTCTCAAGGAAGGGTTAAAAGTCCGGACTCCCAGGATGGCTCGATGCTCAGCCTCCGGCTCACACGCACTGAGCACCTTGCGTCCCCCCTGGCTCCTCCTTCCCCTCGGTGAAATTGCTGACAAGACTGCTGCTGTCTCTTTCTCTCTCCCTCTCGGTAGAGAAACTCTGGTGGGGGGGGACAGAGACATCCCAGATTTCTCCACCCTTCCATCTGCAGGGGCCAGCCCGGTTCCAGTCCCTCCACCCTTGGCCCACCTCAGTCAGGCCATGGGCCTTCCCCTCCCCACCAGCCACGGCCGGGCAGGGGAGAGGCTGCACTGCGGCTGAGCGGAACCAAAGAGAGCGAGTTCCCCTGGGAATTCTGCTTTTAACCCCTCTGTGTTCTCAGAGGCGTGTCCACCCTCAATTGGTCGATATCCAAATTGACCTCTTCCTTCCGGAAAAATTATTTTTCCGTGTCAAACTACGACAATATCTTGAACTTAGCAGAGGATGGTAAAAATTTGCTCAATTAATTGAAAATTTAAACTGGTCAAAAGTGATAATTTTTATTTCTTCTTTATTTCTTCTGTATAATTTTAAAAACCCAACCAGTATTTTAAAAGGATGTACAATTATTTAACTAAACTCTTACTAGAAAATTCTATGGGTTTTTAAAAGAATGACTGACTGCTTTCTGCCTGTCATACTCTCTGTAATCAGAAAATCAGAGTTATGCCACATAAATCAGTATATGAAATGTAAGATGTACAAGACACTACTAGCAAGGCCATGGGTTTGGAGAATCTGGAAGTGTGGAAATATGCATTTTTTTTCATTTTATAGGCCTGAAATTTCATTACATTTCCTGAAACATTAAAAAAATAGGAGTTTCGGGCTCCATGTTATATTTGAAAATTCTGTCCTCTTGTAATGGAACAGGATATTCTTTGTAAAATATTTTTAAATTTTATGTAGAATTTTATGTGTCTGATTCTTGCTGTCAAAGTAATTTATTGGCGTTTTCTAAGTTTGCCTTCTGGTATCTTGTATTAGTTTTTCACTGTTACTTTTGTCATTATTTTAATATATATTCCTTCCTTTCATCTATGGAATAGAATTGAATATATTGTACACATTTCTTGTGTACGATATGCAGTTCTAAGCAACCATCCACTATAAATTAAAAAGCTGTTGATTTTGTGGTCTTTGGAGTATTATCTATTCCTACTCTGACAGTCTACAGAAAGGATGTGCATGAAAAGACACCTTAGGCAAAGTAAATTTTCAAGTGCTAAAGTGATTCTTCTATGGCAATAATTGCAGAAGAAGGCTATTTACTTTTAATATATATATTTTTTTTAGGTAGCTTGATTTTTACCTTTACAGCAGTTTACATTAACTTCATGTGTATTTACTGAGTTTCCAATTTCTTTTAATTTCTTTAATTTCTTCCTTGATAAATTTCGTTATCTACTACAAGCTCTGTTCTCTCAACAGTCATCAAACTGACACATACAAAATAAAAGTTGCATTGTGAGCTCAATTAGAGTGCAGCAAAAATAAAGATGTGTTCCCTCTTTTAAAAGTGATGTGATTAATATGCTACATAGGTATCTAATGTAGTGTACTAAAAAAGGGTGTTCTTCATTTTTTTTTCTTTAAAAAAAAAAGGGTGGAAAAAAATCTATACAAGGGTGTGTTAGCTCCACCAACTTCTCTCTATTTGTTTTTACAGTGATCAGAATAATGGGAACCATTCTGATTACAAACCATTAATCACAAAACTGTGAGCTTAGTGTATATGAATAAATACTTGTTAGACTTCCAAAATGAGTTTTCATAAAGAGAAAAATGAAATGTAGATGGTTTTTAAATGACAGTGCTTTCAATGGGGACAGGAAAAGGCAAATTTGTAGAAGAGACAGATTAAACTTGGAGGCCAAACAGAATATTAAAAAGTTCAGGTTTATAGTTGATCCGGTTCCAAGGAGTTGTAAATGGAATATTTAGCACCTCAAATTAGGTTGTTGCAATACCTAATAGTGAGGACAGCACTTACCTCTTAATTGTGTATACATCTTCCTTTTGCAGGGTTACTGACATCTTTTTTGATGCCATACATACTTTATAAGTAGTCGCATATCAAACTACTGTTAGTGATTGAATTTCTAAAGCTGTGTTTTAAAAGAGTGCATATATCCCTAGAGTACTTTTTCACAGTGTCAGGGTGATGCTCAGAATATATCAAATTCACTTGATACACATGCTGAGATTCAACAGCACCATGCCTATTTGGTTTACTCTGCAGGTGGTCTTGTAAATTATGTGGAACTCCTACTGCTATTCATATATATAATGAAAACATTTTGGGTTGTTTCTTCATTTTACTTGAAGTTTCTTGTGTTTCTCAGTGAAAAATGGCCATTCATTGGTGTTGATTCTGTGATAGACGTGATTTGAAAAAAAAAGTCAGTCTAATGTAATACAAGGGATGCTGAAAATCATTATGTTGTAAATAAAATTTAAATTGTGCTCATGTTTAAAAATTTTTAAAACTTCTCTAAAAATTTATTTTATTTGATAATTTTTCAAAATACAGTAACTTAATTTTTCAATGCAAATGCAAACCAGTTCCTTTTAAGACAAAACACTAGCAAATCCTCTAGGTGCCCTAAAGATTTCATGTAAATTAATGAATTTTTTAGAAAGCAGAATTTTGTTAATAATAGTTATTACTTCAGATGGTCTAATGTCTGATTACATGTTTCCTGAAAGATTGTGTTTATAAAGAAGCTGCTCAGTGTATTTACAGGTAGTTTTACAATTTGTCATAACTGTATAAAAGCTTTCATATACATCTGAAAATTATTTCTTTCAGGTGCTTTTAGTTATGTGATTAATAACTATTGCCCAACTATTCTGTGGGTCTTGTCTCTGTGGCCCTTAGTAGGGAAACTTCTGAACACTGATGTCATGATGCTATATTTTCCAAAAAATGGTTTCAGAATATAAATGCTTTATGAACTGAGGTATATATTTAAGCAGAATTTCATATTGTTTTAGGAATAAGTTCAAATCCTTGAGTTGCTCAGAGATTTTTCTAATAGAATGGCTTTTTGTACTGTTTTTATTCTGTAGAGAAGAATGGTAGATACTGTCTATACACCTCTATGTAACAAATCATAGGCAAATACAAATCTTAAGCTGCAATACTTATGATGCATTCAAAAGAAATATAGATTTTCTGCTTGCGTTTGATTTTGTGTGTACAATTACCAAATGAAATCAATATAAAGTAAAATAATATGGAATTTTCACAGCTAATAAGTGAGGTATTCCAGTGTCCTAACTCCTGTTTTTCAAACTAAATGGGCAATTTTAAAAATGCGGGTGTTGGAATAATAGTCGCTGCTGCCTAGAATCTGTCCCCCACAAGTCTCTCCTGTGGAAAAGCAAGTTGAGATAACCTTTAGGTAATGCAGTCAGACCTTCACTCAACACTCATGGCAGCTGGCTCAGTCAAGAAAGGCTCTTTTTGCAGGGTTTTATTCCAGCAAAGGATATCACATGTGGCTGAAGGGGACCCAGCGAGGTAAAAAGACAGCTGACCACATACAGGAGACAGCTTAAGAAGGGGTAGGGGTGGGGGGAAGAGCTAAGGGCTGGGCAGAGGAGTTTGGTCTCCAGGTGTCCTAGTTTAGAGCAAATATGGGGAAAACCCTCTGGAAGGAGCCCCCAGAAAACAGACCCCCACGGCCCCTCCCCACCCACCTGGTTCAGGAAAAACAAATATCTCTGAGAGAAGTGGAAAAGAACCTGTTTATTTAACAAACAAAGCACTCCCCAGCACCAAAGAAAATAACAACACCAGATGACAACAAAACTCTTTCACCACTCTGAAGATATGAACAAATCCAGAAAGTCTTTCCAGGGGGTGGTTGCCCAGGTCTGGGCACTGGGGATTGCTCTGGCACTGGGAATGGCTGCTGCAGATCACAGAGTGCAGGCTCTCGGTGCTCCTCGGTGTATCCAGGTCCCAGTCCGGAGCAGGTTGGATGGTATTCAGGAAGAGGAAAGGAAAGGAAACAGTCCAGGGAAAGAATTGGACTGCTTAGGTAAACTAACTAGGAAGCAAAGGCAAAAGCAGAAGCAAGCAAAGCAAGCAAAGCAAGCAAGCAAGCACCAGCCTTTTCTAGACAGCAGACCATGGGGGGAGGTGAACCGGCTGATAACAAGGCAAAACAAACCTTCACTTTTAGAGTCAGTTCTGAAAGCACAGAAGATTATATCAAACATAAACAGAACACATGACTGGAGATACAAATACCATAACATCACCCTAGGACACCAGGGAAAGGGGGGTGGCCACCAGGGATACCAATGCAGTGAGAGGACAGGAAAAGGAGAAACCAGGGGAAGTTACACAGGGGACATTGCAGCACACAAACCCAAATGGGAGACTGTTTTTCTACCCAGAAGGACTAACTCTATGGTGAATAGTTACTGCTGTTGCCAGGGCCAAAGGCTTGGGAATTGACCAAGGTGGGAGAATTCCTGGGATGCTACATAATCTGACTTTCTGCAGTAGGACTATTGATAGAATAAGGTGTTATTCAGCTGAAGGCAATTGAAGATCGAAGGACATGGACATCTAACTGTGAATCATGAACTATGCCAGTTATTTTCACAAATATGTGTGCATAATGCGTGATTTTATGGGACAACACGCTGTATAAGGGAAAATGCATTCCTCCAATAACTACAGATAGAAACACAGAATTTTTTCTTTCCATTTATTCAAGTTCTGTATGTGTTTTCTCCTAGTCTTTATGAAAACAGCTAATGTGGGCCTTCCTGCAGTGAATCAGACACTACTCACTTTCTGCATATTTCTCAAAGTTCTGCATAAGGTAATTAGTAATCAGATAAGACTCGGTTAAATGTTTTCCACTTCATAGTGTCTTAAACTGGGTGAATAATAGAATGTTTTGAGTTGTGTAGGAGTCAAGATGCCTGAGGATATCAGTCTCAGCCCTTGGGAAATGGCATCTTCTTAATCTGCAGGGATAGGACTTAGTCAGCAATCCCATCACATATCAAAGGTGGGCCATGCAGCTTGGGGCAATTTACAATGCTAACACCCAATATTACCATGGCACATAAAAGAAAATTGGCCAGATTAAAAATATCTACTCACCAATTTGAAAAGGATTGTGATAAAATTAATTATCGGACCAGGTCAACTAAAATTGTAATGTCTGCACTACTGCCATGAGTAGCTGGAGCCAAAGCATTAAAACAATGAGACAGAATTGGGTGTTAGCTGAGTAGGCAAACCAGGACTACATTAGTCACCCTCAGTGAGATGCCCACAGATGTTGATAGCATCAGGCATGTGACCTTACAGAATGGAGCAGTCATTGATTTCCTATTGCTAGCAAGTGACCATGGTCGTGAAGAATTCAAAGGTATGTGTTTCATTAGCTCTCCAGTCATAGTGAGTCCATTCATTGCAGCATAATCATGCTAAAGGAAGGGGCTAAGAAACTGCAAATAATCCAAAGAAAAGACTGGAAACTCCGAAGTTACATGCTTTCCAATATCAAGAGCAAACTTATTGTTAATACTTCTAGTTGCCATACTAATTTTGTTACCTTCTTTGTTTGGTTACATGCTGAAAATGTTTCAGAATTCGTTAAGTGCTATGCTCATAATAAAAACAAACAGGAGAGATGTAGGATTCAAGCTGTCTGAGGATGTCAATCTCAGGCCTTGGGAAACGGCCATGTAGTCTGCAAAACTCATGTTCATGTTAGGGCGAGCAAGACTCCTGCATCATTGATTTGTGAGAGAAATGTTAATTGAGGTCTTTATAAGGTTACAGTCCTGGAAAGTTCATGGTTCTCTTTGTTCCTATTGGTTGTACTCCTTCTGCAATATTTTACATAGTCTTAGTCCTCACCTCTTGTTAGACCATCAGATTTAACCTCCACCTTTTCTTTAACCTTATAAATATACCCTACCTACCCCAGTTTGGGGTCCTTTTGTTTTATCCCACACTGCAGTTGTTCATCTGCTGTTTGCCTTCTGGTTTGTTATTTTTGTTATTATTAAACCTTTTGCTTTTTGGATAAATCTATTGACTGGTCCTTTATTATGGCTAACGTAACTTTGGCCAAAGATTCCAAAGTAGTGGAAGGTTAGACTGCCACAGGGCTGGAAGAAGTCTTAAAGATCATCTAGTTCCAACTCACCTGCCATGGATAGGGGCACAAGACCAAGTTTACAAGATCAAGTTACTCAGATTGACATCCTGCCTGGCCTTGAGCACTTGTAGAGATGAACCATCCACAAGATCTCTGTGTAACCTGCTCCAGTCCCACCACCCTTACAGTCAAAAATTTCTGTCTTTTATTTAATTTAAACCTACTCTGTTTCAGTTTGAACCTATTCCCCCTTATTCTGTCACCACATGCCCTTGTAAAATGTCCTTCATCAGCTTTCATGCAGGCACCCTTTAGGTACTGGAGAGCTCCTCTAAGACCACTCTGAAGCCTTCTCTTCCCCATCAACCATCTTCTTATCTCCAACCACCCCATTTATCTCAGCCTGTTTTTTCAGAGGAGGTGGTCCAGACCTCCAAGAATCTCTGCGGCCTTTCTGGACTTGCTTCAGTAGGTCCAAGTTCTTACGTAGGGGGCCCCAGGACTGGGTGTGTTTCTACAAGCGTGGTCTCTAGAGAGCAGAACACATAAGAAGAATGACCACCCTCAAACCTGTGGTCACATTTCCGTCAATGCAGACCAGGATTCAGTTGGCTTTCTGAGTGCACTTGATTGAGCTTTTCAACCATCAGTATTGCTAAGTGCTTTCCAGGGATCAATTTCTCAAACCATTTTTCAATTCATTCTCCTGACAGCTTGATTTGGGCTTTGGATTGCCCTTACCTAGGCATAGGGCCTCTTGTTCTTGAAGTTCATGAGGTTCACACAGGCCTGCCATTCCCCCTCGCACAGCCCCCTGAATATCAGGCTAGCCCAGAGGTCTGAGGCTGTGAGGGGAGAAATATCAGGAGATGGTAAAGATTTCCAAAAGAGGGTCTTACCCCAATATATGTTGGTTCAACTCTCTTTATTCTGTGATGTCCATGTGGAGAGCGGGGCAAAAGAGGACGAACAGGAAATGTCAGGGGTCTATATAGACTTTGGACAGGGTGGGCTTCCCTGGCTCTCCGTCAACCCCGTTGGGACAAGAAAGAGGGATCCAGGATTATCTTGATCAGAGTCACAGGGTCCCAGGGACAGGGAAAATAGAGTGCCCATGAGCTAACTGTAACACAGGCCCACCTCTCAAACCTGTCAAGGTCCTTCTGATTGGAATTGCTTCATTTGAGGTTGTTGATAGCACCATGCAACTTGGTATTACCTACAAATTTGTCAATGGTGGGTTCTGTCCAACAGGCTGATATTGAGCACAGCTAGTTCCAGTAATGACCCTCAGAAATGTAATTTGGCAGTGGCCTCCATTTGTATATTGAGTAAAGTATAACTTTTTGAGCGTGACTATGCAGATAAATCCTTCTCCACTGAGTAGTCCACCAATCAAACCCATGCCTCTCCAATTATAGAGACAAGAGTGCTGTGCACAGGCCAGCATCAAATGCTTTCTGCAAATCCAGGTACATGACTTCAATTTCTCTGTAACCCTGTTAAAGAAAGCCACGGTGTTTTTCAAACATGACAAAGACATTAGGAGAAATTTATTAATGAAAAGTATTTCAAAGCATTGGAACAGGCTATGGAGGAAACTGTTGGAGTCACCATTCTTGGAAGTATTTAAAAGATGTGTGGATATGGCACTTAGGATCATAGTTTAGAAATGGACTTGGCACTATTAGGTTAGCAGTTGGTGATCTTAGAGATGTCTTCCAACTTAAAGGATTTGCCCTTAGTGAAATTGTTTTGGCTGTCACCAATCACTACCTTAATTCCAAGTATCTTTTTATAATTTTCAGGGAGGTCTGCTCTGTGATGAAAAGTCTCATGAGGAGCAGCTGAAGGAGTTGGGGTTTAGCCAGAAGAGGAGGCTCAGGGGGACTTCATTGCTTTGTACAATTACCTAAAAGATGTTGTTACAATGTGGGGTTCATTCTCCCAAGTAAAAAGTGACAGGATGAGAGGAAATGGCCTCAGATTGTTAGATATAAATAAAAATTTCTTAGCTGTAAAGACAATCAGGCATTGGAAGAAACTGTCCAGAGAAGTGGTGGAATCATCATCCCTGAAAGTGTTCACAATACATGTGGATATGACACTTGAGGATATGGTTTAGTGGTGAATAGAGTGATACTGGGTAAACAGCTTTTGCAATCTGAATTATTCTTTGTTCTTGACACATACTGAGGAAAGGCTGATCAGCTTGTATTTTCTCAGGACTTTCTTTTTAACAGTAAGTTCCGTTTCCAGTTTTCCAGAAGGTGAAATCTTCACCAGACTGCCAAAACTGCTCAGTGCTAGTGAATAGTGGCTTAGCCTGAGGTTCCCTCAGGACCTGTGGATGCGTCTTATCAGCTTCCATGAATTTCAGGTTGTTGTACATGGTCTTGAATCTGATTTCCAAAGGAGGAGGTTTTTCACTCTCTCAATCCCTGTCCTTGTCTTCTATGACTTGGGTGGGGTGGGTGGAGCACTTTCTGGTGAAGTGTTATGCAAAAAACCAATTCAGCCTTCTCCATGCCCTGGGTAACCAGGTATTCTATTTCCTTCCAGAAAGAAGGATCTTCCTAGATGTAGAAGCTGAACTTATTATAAGGTGTGTGGTAGTGTCACTGACTATTTCTTTTATTAACTATTTAAAAATCAATGTACCTGTATTTTATGCATTCCTTTTTATTTTTTTTTTTTTTTTTTCCCAGGGGTCTTGCTTATAGATTCTGCTTTTATCCTGACAAAAAGACAAAATTACAATTAAGGTTGCAAAGAAAAATATTTACTTAATCACAAATTATGTTTTCTGCTCTATTTTCAACCTTAGATAAAAAGTATTGTAAAAAGTTACAAGTTTTCTGTACCTATGAGTTCTAACACTTAAAAGTATTTCAGTATTTAATAATAATTTTAAAATAAGCGTTGACTAAGTTGTTTGTAGTCCTGGTGTAGTCCTAGTGATAATGCTGCTGTGAGTAAAAAATACATGCTCACCTATTTAAACCATGTTTATTTCTTTTTTTTTCAGAGGTTTTTCGTGTCAGGTTGAGATGGATTTTTTCATGTGCATGTGTTTGTGTATTACTTACACTAGTTTTCTGGATTAGTCTGGGGTGAGATCTAGAGGATCTAATTAGTAGAAAACTGCTAACCTAGATCAAGGTAGTCTTGTGATAGACTAATTAAAGGGTCTAATACTAATGGATTAAAATTTATATGTTAGGATGTTGTGTTACTTGCCCTTCCTGTTTTTTCACAAGTACAGAACAATACGCTCTCTATATTAAAGCAGTTTGGCACAACTGCTAAAAGATTTGGGAAATCTTAAAGAGTTCCAAAATCCTCTGTCTACAGGGCCTTAGCTCTCGAAGGCCTAGTCTTCCTAGAAAATTGTAGGTCAAAGAGGGAAGAAAGATTGGGAAAAATATCTTTGTTTATAAAGTAAATAAAGACTGATAAAATTATCTAAAAATTATTTGAAGCAGTCTAATAAATGGTTACATATTTTTTCAGAGGAAAGAAAATTAAATGTGCTTAACTTAGCCTTCTAAATAAAAGATAGACTGGGAAAATACATGCCAGGATTCCAGGTTTTTTTGACAGAATTTGTTAGGAGGAGAGAAGAAACAAGCATCTTTTAAAGTCATCCTCATACCAAAACTCAACAATTTCATTGTTGAAGAAATATTTTTAGATTCTAAACAGGATAATGAACAGCTGTAAACTTTGTATTGTTCACTAATTTTTATAATTTAAAAATAAGATATCTTTGATAAATGGAAATGGAATAGTGGTGAGATCAGTGCTTACCTCTTTTAAAGTTAAAAGTTTAATCACTTGGAGTCCAAAAAAAAAGGAGAGATGTTTATATATGGAGAGACTCACTCATGCAGTCTATAAGAGGGCATCCATTTTAGGAGCTTGGACTATTTTCCATTATCATAGTCAACAGAGAGATGCCAGCTCTTCATTGGTGCTGCTTTTCTTCACTTTCAAATGGGGATTAGTTCTCCAAGGTCTGCACTTGCTTTATGATGGCATAGTTGTATGTTGCCATTAAAAGGAACTCATGAAGCTGCTGGGTAAGATTGATAGGAAATTGATTCAGTCATAAACTAAGCTGATGAGGGAAAAAAAAAAAAAACAAGACCTTTCAGTCAAATTAATCCTCAGATCTATCTCTTTGTTTGGATGCATGAATACTGTTGCTGGCAAACACAATAACGTGGGAACGCACAGGGAAAGTTCAAGGAAAAGCATCTGTCCTGGTTTAAAGTGATCCAAGCCCTCAGGTAATGTGAGTGCTCTGCTAGGAAATATTTATTCGTATATTCTGTATTAATTTATCTGCTTTTCTGCCATACCTTTTTGCATATGCTGTGTGTCTGGGACTGAAGCCACCTTTCACTAGAATAGAAATTCATTTTCTGCTTTGGGCTTGTTTTTCTAGTTGTAGTCAGTAACTTATCCTCATTTTCTTTTGAAACATCTGACCTCTGTAATTGTTGCGGTGATGAAATTGTATTAGAAATAAAACTTAACATGGGAATTTAACTTATAATAGAAAGCCAGTATATGACTGCTGCAAGGAGTGAATAGAGATGTTTCTCTAGGAAGAAATAACTACCTGTTCTCTCATGATCTGAAGGACTATTGGTGAACACTGATTTGGTTACATCTGTCATGCTCACACACTGCTGAGGTCTTCAAATTACCCAAATTACTTCAAAGTGTTATTTCACCTTACAATCGCATGAGAGCTTATCTTCCAAATGCTGAAATCCCCTTGGCTACCAGACAGTTTCCATGCTAGCAATTTCTGTAAAGCTAGGTGTTATGGTTTTACCCCAGCCAGCAGCCACACCCCACCCAGATGCTCACTCCATCAGTGGGATCAGGGAGAAAACTGGAAGGGTAAAAGCCAGAAAAAGTGTGGGTTGAGATAAAGACAGTTTAATAGGGAAAACAGGTAGCACACACACAAAGCAAAAGAAAGAATTAAGTCACCACTTCATGTGCTGACCTTGATGTCAGATTCTCTGGAATATCCCTTTCATCAGCTGGGTCACCTGTGTCTCCTCTCAACATCCCAGGCACCCCCAAATCCCTTGCCAGGGTGGAAATGCAAAAGCAAAACAGGCCTTGGTTCTGTGTAAGACCTGCTCAGCAATAACAAAACATCCGTGTGTTATCAACCCTGTGTTCAGCACAAATCCAAAACACAGCCCCATACCAGCTGCTGTGAAAGAAATTAACTCTACCCCAGTGGATAGCAGCACATGGACTTTTGCACTGATATACTGAAATGATTCTAGATAAATTAATTAGTGTTTGCATTTCTTATCCCACTGAATAATGTCACATATATGGCAAATTTGTTTTCACTGGTTCTAGCTTAACTTTTAAATTTTCTTACTTTCTGAAGTCTGACAAAGTTCTATCATCCTTCTTCCCTCTGCCTTTCTGCCCAGGCTTTGGGAGAATTGTCAGACTAGATGACATAGAGTTAGTTGCAGTGTTAACCTTCCTAAATAAGAGGAAAATGTTAGCACTCTTTCAGGATACTATAATTTTCTTAGTTAAAAACTTATTTAAATCACTAGATTGAAGGGGCAGAAAACTGATTTATGTTTTTATTAATATCATTATGTTTCCATTCTCTCATAAGGGAATATCATCATCCTCTTTAAAAATAAATTGATAAATGAAATTTTAAAAAATTATACAATATTCTGACATGTTTAAAGAACTATTCTTCCTATTGTACCGGACCATTTGCAGTTTCAGAGAATATAAAGCTAATTTTGTGATTCTAATTAGACTGAGTATTTATATATTTTTCCTCCCAACATGTTTTGATTGTGCTACTGATTTTTGAATTTTCTGTACTTAGAAATTCTAGGGCCTCCTGTGTTCTTGTGAAAATGGGCAATGTATCTCCAGACATTCACGGCACACTCATCTGTTCGACGCCTTGAAGTCTTTCCATGAGTTGCAATGTGAAGCTACAGTTAATAAAAAATACTCCTAACAAATAAGAAACATACACGTACATACACACACACACATGCACACACACCATGCCTTGCAAAAACCCAAACAAACAAACAAAAAAGTGACTACATAAAAAAATGTCTCAGAGGCAGATCTGACCAGAATTTGTTTCTATTAACGTTTTCATTATAATGACAAAACAACTTAGGATTCATAGTTTCTCATGCTGTTACCTCCTCTTGTGGTTTCCTCCTGTGCAATCACTTACTCAGCACAGTAAAGTAATAATAAAACTCTACTTCCACTTTGGGCTTGTTGCAAGCCCTGTATTTTTGAACACCATGATTAACATTTGGAGCTGAAAGATGGGAATAATTTTCTCTCAGTGAATGCAAAAGCTGTGACAATATTGTGTAAAACATATTTTTTGTTTCGCTTGGATTTTATTTTGCATTGCTACTTATCTGTGGGTCATTCTTGCAAAGTAAATCTAGTCTTGGTGATGTAAAACTTATGGCATTTCCTGATCTTTTCATAGATCTGTTTTATTATTTTAAATCACCATTAATTCTACTTTCTGTCATAGGCATACAGCCGGTAGAATTAGTGGTTATGTTTTAAAGATATGAGCTATTACTAACCAGTATAGGATTATCCTGAGGTTAGCCTCTGAGCATATTATCACTTATTAGTGTGTATTTATGTGTTATTTCAAATAGGGTATAGTTTGCTCTCTTTTCAGGCTTGACAGACTTTCTGACAACACAGTTTCAAGTCTCTGTCTGTAAAAAGCTTTTTCCATATATTTTCTGTGAATGCACTGTGGCATTTTGTATATACATGTAGAGTAGAACTATTTTTTCAATACATTCCTTTATAATATTTTTTTTTTAATGCAATGAAGTAATTCCTCTAGTGCTTGGGTACTATATGCAAACAGAAATCCTCTGGTTATTTCTGAATTTATTTTTGTGTTCCCTGTATAAAACATGCAGAAACATGTTGAAGCCATGTAAGATTTTTGTTACCAGTGTTTACCTTTTTTTAAGATCAATTAGAAAATTTAAATTAAAAATAGAGATTAAAAAAAAGAAGACAAAGCTCTATATGTCTTTTATTAAAATAATGAAGTAATGAATGATGATAACGATTTGTTATTCAATTTTGATTGAATGTATTGCTTCCTAATACCTGCTAAATTCCTCACTGTTTTGCAGAAAGGAGAAAAATCACTCTAGAATTCTTTCCAGAATTAGAGGATGTCAGCACAACTTTTTCAGCTACCATTGTTTATGGTTCTGCAAAGCTAAATTCTAAATGGGTAATACTGGCACATAAAAGAGAGGAAATCTTTTCATATAGCTTTGTGTATACACTCCTTGACCGTTTCTTTCCTTCTATTTGAGGCTATCAGTATGTCTAAAATCATTAAAGTAATATTTCACATCCCTGAAAAATTCAAGTTTAATTCATTAACATTTCCAGATATATCAATTCCTTTCTGGTAATTAGCCTGTATCTCTATAATGCTGCAAATCAGAACAGCTTTCAAATGTGCAGGTGGATTCAAAAAATTACAAAAGTGTATATATTTCCCTTTGTTTCTGACTGGTACAACGATCTGGAAGATGCTTTTTTTTTTCCCTGCATGCTTCAATTTTTTTACAAATGCTTACACTTCAGGCCCAGAGAAATGTCCTTGTGTAAGTAATATAAATTTATTTCAATCTTCAGTAACAAATCACAAAACAAGCAGGGAATTAGAAGAGAAGTAGGGCAGGAGAGGGAGGAGGGAAAGGTAAAGGAGGAAAGAGGTAGAACAAAAATCCTAAACATGGAGTAAAGGAAGAGATAGATTTTTAAAAAACACTGTCATATTATTGCAACATGCTGATTCTTCACTGTTGCCTGAAACTGCTTTAAATTCTTATTTCAAAAGTCATTATTCAGCACTTAATAAGTCAAGACATTATATCAATGAAGTATATTTTCTCATAAAAGACCTCTCAAATTTAATTCAAGAGAATTTCCATGAGTTAATTATCTTTTTATAAAATAAGTTTTGTTTTAAAGGTCTGTAAAACAGCCCTAGAAACTGACAGAAAAATATGTAAACATTCATAAATGAATGTAATGGAAGATATCTTGATACTGCATCTTAGTTCTCTTAAAAAATATTTATGGAACTCATAAGACAATTATGAGAATTAATGTTTGCTCACTTCTGTGTTCTTCAAGTGCCAAGATCACCTTTTCATACAAATTTCATGTCATTCTTGGGCAATGAGTAGCTTGGTTTCATTTAAGCTTCATTTCATACTTCATTCATAGGGGAAGAATCTGTGCGGGAACCACTACTGAGATAATTTTCTCATTCTTAAGAAGATTATATATTTAAGAGATTCATAATATAAAGTTATTAGCTCAGTTTTGTATTGAGTATATTCTGTCAAAACATCTGAACTGTGTGCTGGTTGTATTTACCTGAACCTCTTAATTTCTGGGTTTCAGTAGCTGTACATTGACACATAAAGAATTGAGAAAACATAAGTGGAGTTAGGTGAATAGTACAGGGAGACGTCTCTTACTAGTTTTGTTTCTACAGATCTGATTATAATACCTATAGCTTTCATTTACAAACAAATATTTAAAATATATTGACATATATTACTAGCCTTTTTTCTTGTCTTGAAGATAAAATTGTTTGGTCTCAGTTGATAATATAACCAACTTGTAGGACAATGACCTCAAGTTAACTTCTATCAAATAGCATTGTACAAATACTGTTATACCTTGATACTTTGAACTTCTCTATATCTAGTTTAGTGTCTGTTATGGTTGGCCTTTGTTTTTATAACAATAAAATTTGCTGATATATATGTATTTTAAAACTACAGAGTGATGGCAACACAAATCAACATGTCTGTTTAACAGACACTGCAAGCCTTTTCTTGTCAGCTGTGACTTAACAACAGCAGCAACCCTTGAAAATATAAATCTTCTTGAGGGCATAAAATAAATTCCAAACTGCAGTCCAGCAGGACTGACTGGTTATGACCAACAATCTTAAATACAGAACAGAAAGCCACATGTTCAGATAACATGATTTAAATGAATCCCTTGATGAAATGCAGGTCTAATCTAGCCTAACTGCTTTAGCTTAAGTGACAATTAATAGATTGACATTACTTTGGGATGAATGGAGTTCAGAAATCTCCACAGGGGGGTAGAGAGTGAACTACAGTAAAAAATGAGAACAGTATTTATGTATTATTCTATAATTAAATATCAGGTTATCTATCATAGTAATTGGCTTTTTGAAAAGCTTGTTGCTTGAGTACTTTGTTGTCATCACAACTTCTCCTCAACTCTTCATTCTTATTAAATACAAAATTACTTTCCCAGCCTATTTTATGTTTGCCAGTAACAGTAAGCATAGCATACTGAGAATAAAGAGGAAAGAATGGGAAAGGAACAAAATATTTGCACGTTAATCTTTTAATTGATAATAATTGAAAAGTGTGTAGAAAACTCTCCCTTTCACCAAGTTAAAATGCAGAATGAGGACCCAGCTTTGCTTCAGCTAAAGGGGTCCATAGTTATCCACTGTTATCTTTATCTACTGGTACCTTTATACCTAAGCATTAGCCCTACAAATAACTTCTGATATTCAAGCAGGGATTGGCACAGACACATTTTTTAAAATGGCACAGATAAGTACTGCACATATATGAAAGTCTAGCTTGATTGCTATTGTTCCAAAGTCAGCCATCATTTACGACTAGATTGAGAAAATTATGTTCTACATTCAAGTGGTAGGGAACAGGTGCTGGGACTTGTGACCATATCTGCCTGACCTATATAAAGCAGGCAATTGGTTCACAAAATTGAGATTTCTTTGCTGCTTTGGATTCCTTCATGGAACATATTAGTTCTGCAAAACTGCTTGTTATTTGCAATTTGATGGTGGGGATTTTGGTTGTTTCTTTTTCTTTTTCCATTTGCTTTTTTGTTTTTTGGGTTTTTTTTCTGATTGGTTATTTTTTGTTTGGTTTTTCTTCTCCCCAGATCATAAGGGCAAAACCACCTTATAAAGATATTAAAATCTATTCACTGCAATTATTTACATAATTTTGTATGTGTTAAGGCAACTGAAAGTGGATATAAGGATAATATGGTGCATTTGTTTCCTGTTTCAATAACTTATAGAATCAAATTTTCAGTATTTTGCAAGTATTTTAAATATAATTTTCTTCTAGGTGAATATTCTGAAATATCTGCTTGCTGTTTTGGTACTCACTAAAAAATGCAGGTCTTCAGTTTAAGACCTGAACAAATAAATGTTGTGGTTATGGTTGGGACAATGTTCCCCTTCTCACTGAAATATCAGTGAATTTAGCTGATATTATTATTATAGATCTGATTGTTTCTTTTTACAAGATTTTAGCTCATTAAAAAAACCTCCTTGTTTTCATTATCAGTGGTTAAAATGCTATGGTATTTGTTCATGCATGGCACTAGGGCTTTCAGGAAGTTGTGAATGGATGAAGTTGTGGAATGTTTCTGGCTATTTTTTTTAAAGATAATAGTATATACTTCTATACAGAAGAGGTTTCAAAAAGCAGACATTCTTGTAGTGAAGTATTTTCTTTGTGCTCGCCACAATATTTTTTATACTTTTCTTGTGGAATTTCTTCAAAAGCAAAACTACATCATCTCTTGCAAATACATACATCTATAAGTAAGCTATTGCTGTAAAATAATAAAAATAGATAACAGGGGGTTTTGGTTATTGTTTAAAATCATAAGAAATTTTTCATGCACTATGAATAAGATATAACAAGTCCAACTGGATATTTAACTGAATATTTTTAGGTATATATTTAGCTTCTGCTAAAAGGTACCATCCCCACAGGTTTCTCTGTATCATCTTACAATGTTTATAATTTATTTTTCCTTTGCTGGGGTGTGTGTATCTTGTTTGCAAGGAGGAAAAAGCATTATCACAGCTTTGCCTTTCTAAGTGGGTTTTTTGCCCTCCAAAGCAATGCAAGAGGCACATGAAGTGTTAATAATTTAAGATGCAAATTGTCCCTCCCTTCCTCTCTCCTCATGTTTTAGTCTCTTTCCCAAGGACTCTTAACCTAGAGGACTTTGGCATGGGTTGATACAGTGGAGCTATTTGAACTCCTTTGAGGCATTGTCAGATAAATTGATTTTGTTTCAATAGTTATGTGGTATACTAGAGCCAGAAAGAAATGGGTTGACAAAGATTTTTTTTAAGTAGTATTGATTCTATTGCATGCCAGAGAAATCTTGATTTCTTATTTGAGGTCCACAATTAATGGACATACAGAGAATAAACTGACTACATGGTTTCAAAAGAAGTATTAGATGCCTCAATGAAGTTTTTCCAAGATTCAATGCACAATTATATGGACAATGTTGCATTCTTCCTCTGAGCATTCAATACAGTTCATTAACAGAAAGTGTTACTGTCCTACTCCAGCACAGAGTTAAGCTGTTAGGTCTGTGAAAAGCATCAGATTTAAAAAAAAAATTATTTCAAAGAGAGTAGCCTGTGCAGAAATACAATTTTTAAATACATACCTTTAGTGTATTCTAAAATGTATATTCTTTTGCAGTTGCTTATTATTTTATGCCTTAAGTCTCTGAATACTGGGGTTAAATTTTACTGCACTAGTGGAAGGTGTTCAATTGCATATGATCAATACCATATACCTTCTGTTTGTTACAAAATTTCCTATTTAACTGCAGAAGTTACTGCCCGTGTGTTGTATGTAGACATGGTAAAAAGTTATCATGGAGAAAAAAGAAGTCTTCTTGAATTTTGTACTCTGTCACATGAGATCTAAGGGGATGATTTTGCCAGGAATCAGAGATTACAAGGAGGAGAGAATATTTTGTGGAATGCAGCAAAAGAAAGAGGGAATTTGAAACAAAAGGAGGTGGAAGATGGGTTTACCACACCCATACTTAGCATAAACACTGTAATTTCCTTTCTCAATTTTTATTGCTGACACATTCTACTAACTTGTGCCAACTAGATTATCTGCAGGGAAAATGTCAAGAAGTCAGGAGGCTGATGCCTAAGGAATAATCACAAAATGTTAGGGTAATTAAGTTACAGATCCTAAAACAACTGCAACATAACAGTGTGTACAAAGAGTATATATTTTATTACTATAATGATTTTTGTTAATATATTTGTGCCATCATAATTCAATGGCTAAGGAAAACAGGGAAATATGAAAAAAACATAAGAATATGGAGGTTCACATCTAATACCAAAGCAAAAGAAGTTGCATCAGTCTCAAGAAGATAGACTTACCCTTCTAGTAACAGTTTTTTTCAGTACAACCAAGTAAGCTATTGGATTGGTCACATTCTTGTCACTGAAAATACCCAGCAGTACTTGTAGAGACTGCCTAAGCATAGACACCTGTTAATTTCCTTTTTATGTTGTTCCATTTTATTTTCCTTGTTTAGATTCTTTTACCTGATGATGTTGATTACAAACATCAGCAATATGATACTTCAAGTTCTCTAATGGTGCTTATTGTGAGTTAAAGGTTCTCTTTATAGCTCATGTATGTTTACAACTGTGATGTGAATTCTTAACAGTGAAAATTCAGTACAGCTCGACAAAATAAATGAGGATCTAAATATTTCATAAGCTACAAAGAAATGAAAAGTCATCTCCATTTTCTGATAATCAAAGGGTGACTGGTTGTTATACTGCAGGCACATTTCTATTGCATCTTTGTGTGAACATCTTCCATCTTAGTAAAGAAATAAAATGATAACATAATTATGTTTTTTTGTTGATCTGACTAGTGGTTATGTTGAAAGAAAGCATTCCCTTTGGTTTCAGTGCTTGTACTTCTTCCAGAGTTTTCTCATGCTTCTGACTAAAACACCCACCGTTTCATGGGAGGACTCATACGGCTAGAAGTACTGCCTCTCTTGAAGGCATCACCTGCAGAATGGCAAAATCCATCAGACTTCATTAATACAGAATTCAATTTATACTTCAAATTATCACATTTTTGCGTGTCTTATACATGGTTTCTTTTAACTGTGTGGGGTAATTTGGTAATTCGTGAAGTCCCATTCATATCAATGATTTCTCTACTGAACTGCATCTTAAAAAATTACCTGGAACTTTATTAACTAGAAAGGCTATGTGGTTCCCAATTTTTTTTTTGGCAATATAAGCAATGTGAAACTTAGTACATTAAGAGGACAGTAACATGACAGGTCACAGGCCTGTATACATTCCAGTATAGTAGGAATTTAAATTGTTCAACCCAGAGCAACTGGTCACTCAATTGAGATGAAACCATATTTGGCCACATGAAGTAACACTGTTATCCCCGTTATTCCTAGAATTTTACCAGTTTATGATGGGCAATACCAAGTTGGAGTTCAGGAATGACAGTGCTAAAACTGAGTAAGTACTTTAACAAACCATGTCCAAGAAGTCTACCCTGCTACATGCCTACAAAATCATAGAATCACAGAATATCAGGAACTGGGAGGGACACACAAGAATCAGTTAAAGTCCAGTTCCTGGCCCTGCACATCACACCATCAAGAATCACACCATGTGATGAGAGCATTGTCCAAACATTTCTTGAATTCTGGAAGGCATTCACTTCTCCAATATTTTATAGGTTGAGGTTTGACATTTGCATTTCTTTTTCCAATAAGTATTATAATAGAATATTAGTTTTCTTTTTCTCTAATTCAGTGTATCAATTGCATTTGCTTTTTACACTTTTTTTTTATGGGACAGAGATACCTATTATTAAGCTAATATAATAAAACCATAAACTTCTCAATTATGTATTATACTGTAATCAATATCAAAAGAGTCAACTCTATCATGAAATCTATGAGTAATTCAAATTGGTGTAAAAATATTTCAGAGGAACACTTGCCCCCAGAAACATATTTTTTCTATGATATTGGCAAACAATATTGAACCACCAGCTTAGAAAATATTTCATGTAACACTTTACATCTCTAAAAACTTGCAGTGAAAAATCAGAAGGGATGGAAATCAAAGCAAAAAAATACCTGAGGACAAAACCCTTATATATCATTTGAATAACATCCACTACCCACACCAGCAGAAGTTAGTATGCTAAAGAGGCATATGACTGTTTTTTTTAAGCCTTTGCCAAGAAAAACTTAGAACTGGAAGTAGTTGGCAGACTTCTAGGAGTCTGCTGACATCAGGTTACAGGTTACTGCTAGATTTATAGACAGCTAAGAAATATTTTTTGGAAGACAGCCACTAGGAGACAAAATGTGCAGGAATACATACCTTCCCTAGGAAATTTGTGTAGGTAATTTGAACTTATGTCTGAAAGTCTTTAAAAAATGGCAAATTTTTCTTCATGAAATAATGTCTTGTGTACAAGCCAGTATCCACTGTTCCTGTCTATAGGATTCAGAACGTTCTGGTAATGATTTCTTTTTTGTATGAATGAGACTAGAGATGGCTCCCTTGTTCTGTCCCATTGTCCTGCATTCTCTGCATTTAAGACTGTACATCTCTTACGTTGCTCACCCTTTCACATGATGGAATAGAATCTACTCCACTTTTCAATAATTGTCTTATATCTGCTATCTAATTTTCCTGAACTTGATTTCCCAACCCTTACTCACTAAACTTAGGTATGTAAAACATGTATTCCCTATTGATCTGTTTTATCAGGGGAAAGGGAGCATTTTTAAAAATAATAAAATAAAACAATGTATTGAGTTCTTTTGCAGTAGGGTAGCTCTCCCAAGGGGAACAAAATCTATCAAGTAGGATGTGAGTCATTTCCTTGATGGTGACAATACTATCCATAGTAAGAATCCCTGCAGATTTGGCTTTAGGTTGATTAAATGACTCTCTCCATCTAATTTTGCTTTCCACACAAATAAAGATCTGGATCTGTATTTCCAGTGTCTAACAAATGTCTTTGCGTCTAACCATGAGAAAATTATTTTTAAGCCATTTTTTTTTTCTGGCTATTTTTCTGCCTCTTCCTGTGCAGGTGATGCTGCCCAAATTAATCTCTTCTGGATAAAATGGTCAGGCAGCTGTTTCTGCTGGCATTTGTTTCAGGTAGATGGGAGGAATTCTGTCCAAGCCTTTTCAGTTTCCTGTATTCAAGCTTAAGTTTTGACTGTCACTAAGTGTCTGGTAACAATAGTGTTTATTAATAGCTCCTTTATTTTGTTATGTTGTGGCTAATTTACTACAACTAATTAGATGAAAATGCATCTAAACCTCACATTTTGTTCAACAGTTAATTTTTGCCTTTATTGTCCTGCTTAGAAGAGCTTTAATTTATTCAGTGTCACCACTTTTTTCAACTTCAATTTGTAAATTACTATCAGTGTTCCAAAGACATATTATTTACAAGGTATTCTAGATCAGCTGGCCTTTACCTCAATTACTGCCAAGCTAGGTGTTTTTTGCCTTCACTTTTCTTCTTCATTTTACTTTGTGTTAGGTTTTTCCTTTCTCAAATAAATTAATTTGTTCCTATCATTCTGGCCCCTATTTTTATTGAATACTTGATACTGTTTAGCAAAAACTTTCTATTTGTAACCCTTTAGAAAACTTTATCTTTGATTTGGTACCTAGAAGGGCTCCAATTTCCTTATCAGTTCATTCTTTCTGCAACTCTCTTTAATGTCAAAGTAATTTAAATTAAATTTTAAAAAACCAAACCAACAAACAAACAAAAAAAAGGCAACAAAACCCCCCAAAAATCAACAAACGAAAAAAAACAACAACAAAAACCCTACCCAAAACAAAACTCTTGTTACTAATTTACTTTTGACTGGCAAAACAAGATGTTATTCCTCAGTGGAGAGACTCTTCTTAGCCTAAAGCAGTACGGTCTGTTCAATCATACTCTCTCTTCTTGAAAATGAAATTTAAAATTCTCACTGAAATGAAATTACTAAGTTTTTCCTCTTTTAAAGAACTCAAAAGATTAATTCAAAAACTCAAAGTAATTTTTCCTGTCAAGGCTGACTCTTGTGTCATCACCTGAAAAAGGCAGAAGCCACATGCAGTAGTTGGCAAACAAGCTGATAAATTCAAATCAGTCACAGAAAACACTGAAGCTTATCCATCCAAAAAAAGAGACACATGTGAGTCAGGGTGTGAGGAGGTGTGTAAAAGGCTGGAGAAGAAATTAATGTGTTGGGGAAATATAGGAGACACAACTCTAAATGGACAGACTTGGCTTCTATGCTTTTAGAGTAATTTGGGAATTAGCTTGAAGTTTATTATCCATGTCAAGAGTTTCCTCTTGACATAATTTTCCTCTTCTTCATAATTTTTCTGTCTTCTTCAGTAAAAGAGCAGGTAAGCTTGGGAACAACATGAGGTGAGGTAAGAGGTACCATAATGAAATTAAAAAAATAAAACCAGATAAAATATGGAGTGAGCATAAAAAAAAAAGAAAGAAAAGGGGAGAAAAGTTAATTTAAAAGTAATAGAGAATATATAAATAAGATATATGACAACCGGCTGATCTACCATACTTTAGAAAGTTGACTTTTTATGAGGTTGGTAGATATTTTTCGTCAAGAATGTACTCTTTTCTATCTGCAAGCGTAAGGGGATGACAATCAAACAGTTGAAGTCCCCATCAGGATACTGATAGTTCTATATTTTTTAATTGTAGTTTCTTTCAAGTTTATTAGTAGAAGTGACTTTTTAGAAGAAAGTTGTAAGACAATAATATTGTAGGTGACATAAATTATATAAAGAGATTTCAAGTAAATATTATTTTTTGTGAATTTTTGTCTATTATATAAAAAAATCATTATAAGTATTTTTCATCTAGTAGGAAAGTAACAGCTGAGAGAAAAAAATGAATTTTTAACTCATGTTGTGACATTACCCAAGAAAAAAAGGATCTTGAAGTGAATATTCATTGTGTTGGATGAACAAAACATTGAATTTTTTTACTGTGTGCAATTCAACAGACAAAGAAAAAAAATCTGTTCTATTGAAATTTAAAACAAAATTTAAGAAATATATTGCTGCAAACCATGGACCAGATAACCAAGATGTTGGTTTTGTGCAGAAAGGTCAGAGTATACAGTTATAATTAAATGCTATTAACTTGGAAACAAACACTGAAAAGATCAAAGCTAGAAACATCAGAATTACTTAGAAGCTTATGTTTCACTGACTTTCAAAATTATGTGGGATAGCATTTCATTGGTTTGGTTTAAAAAGTAGACCACACAGATCTCTGTTTGGTGTGGTTTGTACCATTGTGTGATGTATATTAATTACAAGAAATTAATTTGCGTAATCTTATTTTGTTTCTCTTATCTATACACTTGCAAAAGAGCAAGGATATGTGAACATGCTAATGGGACTTCAGATGAAAAATCTTGAGTGTCCTTTTTTCATCACTCTTCCAAGCCCCCACTGGCATAGTTTTCACATTTTCAGTCAGATGCTAAGATAGTGGTTCATGTTGAAGATGTCACTGCTATCGTCATGGGTAAAGGTTAGCCTCAGTAAAACTACAGTCAGAGACATTTTTACCTCAGAAACAGGCTGGACAGAACTGAAGGAGAAAAGAGGCAGGAATGACACATTCTTGTACAGTTATGTTCTGCATGCAGTAACTTGTAACCCTGAAAACAATCTAATGCTCCCATTGTGTCTTTTTAACTTGCAAATTTCAGCCAAAGTTAAAAAAATCAATAAGCCTGACTTGTCCCTGATGTATCATGGGCTATATTTAAAGCAATTTCATTCACAGTTTAATAAAAGAACAACTCCTTGTCACCCCTGGCTATTTCTGTTATTTCAAGACATCTACCAGAGCCACCTCACTTCTAATTTGTTGACATAACCTTTTTCAAACAAAAGCAAATCCAACTGAGTAATTCAGCTCAATGAAGAACAAAACTTTCCTAGTCATAATGTGTCTAGACATTTCAGACATGTCTACCTTTGTTTCAGACTTCTTCTATTCTTCTGAAGTAGTAATTCTAAGCCCAGCACCCAGGAACTAACTTTTTACCAATTATATTTTCACATGGTTGTATTTGCATGACACCTGATGATATAGTGTTTTCTTCAATGGATTGTATTTGCTTCTACACTTCTGAAGTATTTTTAGCATGTAAAGATAGAATGTTTGTGAGAAACACATAAAGCTTAAACTTTGGCTTTGCTTCTCCATTTTTAATGAAAGTTGTCAGCCTGCAGATTTTCTTGTGATTGAATTCTAATTTTATGGCAACTTCTCAAAGTTTTTCCCATGATTTCTCAAATACATATTCACTATTCGGTGCTTTGTGATGACTTTAGAGCAAGATGTTATGTTGTCAAATGAGAAAACACTGATGTACTTTAGTTTTTGGGGTTGCATTTAATAAAACATGATGGCTTGGCAACTTTGCTGCAGTTATTTCAGCTGTAAAGATTCCTCCCCTGTCATAAATGATCAGTATCAACTGCATCTAAAAGCATTTCATCTCTTTTTTTAGGAATGATAACTCAATTTAAATATACTCAGTGTTTAGTGTTTTAATACACCCAAGAAGCTAGGGACTTCTTATAATATGAGGGAAGCTGGACTGGACAAAACACAGGTCGAGCCAATATGACTAAAGCTACATTCTCCCTTTATTGTCTGTAAGATGGCAGTTTTTGTACACTTCAATATAATTTACAGATTGTGAGCACAGTACCATTGGTCAGCAAACATTGTTTGCCTTTGCCTTAAGGTGGCCAGAGTTCTGCAATACAGCTCTACCCTAATTCACATCCAGAAAACCTTTTAACACCGTGACTGCCTTAAAGTAATTTCTAACTGTGCAACAACTATTTTCATCAGAGGCCTAGGCTGGGGGTGCAGCTCAACCTTCGCTCTAAATATAAATCATATCCTCTCTCTCTCAGAAATCTCACAACACCCCCATCTTTATATCTTCTGATGTGACAACCACATCAGATTTATGATTAAAAGACAGAATTTATTAATCTGAATTAATTTATAAATACCTTTCTACCTGACAAGCATTTATCCACGAAATTTATTTGTGAGGAAAAGCTCAAAAGATGAGTTAAAACTATATTAAGTCTAATTTTCTTAAAAGATTCATTCATGTGTTATAACATTTTATCAATACTATCCCAAATCTGTGTAATTCAAAGAACTGTCTTATGACAAACTGCTCTTCCAATTAACAAAAAATTAAGATTTTGCTTTAGAAATATTTTGCTACAAAATAATCCTTCAATTTTTATAAATGTCATTTTTATTTGAAGGTGCATAAATAAATTTACTACCTGCATAAAATTCATTCCAGTAAAATATTTGTCCACAATTTCCAAATATGGTAAAAAGATCACTAAAATAAAAGTTTTCCAAACTTATGCAATTCTCTCCAAGCTTATATCAATCCTGTGTCGCACGATATACCTTCTTTAACACAACACAATACGTAATTTCCCTCTAGAATGTTATGATTATTATTATTATTATTGAATATAAAGCATACATTTTTATGTTTAAACTTAAATTTTAAAAAATAGCAATCATTTTGGATTCAGCTCTGGCCATGTATTGGAAGAGAGGATAACAAAACTCTTATTATGACATCTGGTACTATCCCTGAATAAAGCAAAATGTTCCACATTTCCTAGCCTCTCATGACATTTATGTCATTCCTCTGTCATAATCAGACAGAAATATTCATACACAAAAGAAGTCACCTGCTTCATAAAAGCTCTACTCCAGTCCTTTGAGAGAATAGAGAGATCCTAGTATAGATCTAAATATACCCCATGGAAATTTCAGAATTTAGTCTTTCAGTTTTCAGTAATTTCTAAAGCAAGTCTTGCTAGCTTATGAATTACAGAAAAAATTAAAAATTTTCATCAGTTTAGCACTGTACTGCTCTAAGTATAAAAGGTAAAAATCTAAGTGATGTCTTTTACTCAAATTATATGAAGAATATGTTTCCTTTTCATTTTAATGAAATATAAATTAAAATAAAAAATGAAGTATTATCATAAAAGTGCTATTCACTAAAATGACAAAAAACATATCACTCCAATATACAAAAACTGAGTTTGAACTACTGCAATTCATCAAACAGTGAAAAGAAAGAATTATTTTTGTTTTATTGACAGTATTGTAAAGGTTTTTGAAAGCAATTACCTTCAGAGCCATTTTGACCCAGGAACTGAAGAGAGTATATTTTTTTGTTTACTAAAGTAGACACTACATATTAAAATTCACAGGGAAAAAAAAGAAAAAGTATTTTCAGAATAGTGTGTATATCAAGTTAATTTTGCTTAGCAGAGAATTCCTAGGGTTGCTGTTTAGGAACAATCTGATGGCTTTAAAGAAGGCATTGTTGCCTATAGCTGCAAGCATTACTGACTTAGGAATAGACAAGTGTGAGAGGAATTTTGGTATGAAGGCAAGGGAGTAAATATTATTTAAAAGCAGCTAAATCTCCTGCTGTGCTGGAGAAATGGCAGTTCCAGACACTAATGCAGACTTAATGTTGCTAAGCATCAGTATTTTCCAGAGCTAGGGTCCGTCTGTTTACAGTCATAGTCTAAACAGAATGGTTGCTCCAAATTTATTTAAAATGTACAAGTTATGAATTTTGCAGAATTCTATGAAAGACTGAAAAATTAAGATTTGTGAGGTGCCAAAGGATCTCAAGGTCTGAAGCAAAAGTGTGTATTTTAAAATCTGCCAGTTTAAGGCAGTTATTTGAAAGTTAGGCAGAGATCTTTCAACAGAAACAGCATTTAGTTAATTAAAGACCAGCACTACATACAAAAACACACAAACTGACAAGAACACTCAAAATACGTTTTTTTCCCTTTCGAAATTGCCTTGTATTCTGTTTGGCAACAAAGCCAATAGTGCTATTTTATAACTGTATCATTTCTAGGATGACTACTTTTAAATGGAAACAAATAGCAGCTTCAAAAACATAGTAAGACTTTAAACAGTTTTCCTTTGGTAATAAAATTTCAATTATAGTATATTAATGGGACATTTTGCTTCAAGTCTTAGCATCTGATAGCATGATAAAACAGGAGTGAAAATAAGAAATGCACTTTTTACTTACAAGGGATGATAATTTGGCCCAGTGTTCATTTACCTGAATGGTGTATCTTCTGACTACTGTACTGAGTCTTTTCTTTCCCAATGAATTCTCAAATTTGAGTTTTTCCCATTATCAATATGAAGGTTCAGATCTGAACAAGGATACATGTTTGCATGTGAGGTAGGAGCTGAGAACTAAAGTGGTATTATAACACTCGATAGCTTCATCCTACACCCTCCCCCTACCAAGGAGCCAAGGCAGTCCTCACTGCTCAGAGTCTCTTTAGCTATAAATGTTTGTCATTCCTTCATCCAGATTTGCATCAAAGTTTCAAGGATGAGTAAAAGGGACAAAAAAGACAACTCAGTGTTGAATATATATACGTTGAAATGTTGCTGTTTTCCTAATTTTAAACTTATTTTCATTTGGTATGTTCAATAGAGCCAAAAATACTGAAAACTGCTGTTAAAGTAGAAGTGAATTTGTTTAAAAGGTTGCATCAGAACAGAAATTATACCTTTTGAATGTCACCCATTTCTACATTACTATAAATTTGGGCAGAGATGACAAGTTCAGAGAAAAAAAATGGGCTGCTTTTTCCCATCTGACATTTTCTGATCTTTACAGGACATTTAGCACATGATGTTTTACCAAACGTCTTTATAGATCAAACCTTTTGTGATTTAACCCAAGCTATCAACTCAGTTTCACAAAGCCACTCACTCACTCACCTGAGTGGGCTGAGAGAAACTATTTGATAGGTAAAAATGAGAAGAGTTTTGTAGGTAAAGCAAAAGGTGTGTGTGCATGCTAAACAAAATATTAAATTAATTAACTGCTTCCCATAGATAGGCAGGTATTCAGCCACCTCCAGGAAAGATGGGCTCCATCACCTTGAAGAGGGACTTGGGAAGACAGGCATCATAATTCCAAACTTACCTCCTCCCTCCATCTGCTCACAGCTCTTGATTTGCAGCAGAGTTTTTCACAGGGAAGGATATTCCTTTGGTCTCTTTGGGTCACTGTCCAGCTGTGTCCTTCCCATTCTCTTGTGTATGCCATCTGCTCACTGGTAGGGCAGCCTGTGCATGTGCTAAATATGTGAGAAGCAGAAAAGGTCTAGATATTGTGCAAGCACTGCCCATCAATAATGAAACCATCCCTGACCTATCAATACTCTTTTCAGCAGATACCCAAACATGGGATTATATGAGCTACTATGAATATATTTAACTCTGTTCCAAACAAAACCACTACATTTCTTTCACTGTAAAGAAAAATCACTTGAGGATGTTCTTTAAGATGCTTGTGCTGGAGACGTATTTACGGAAGTCTATAGGAGGCCAATATATTAATTGATCCCTGTAGTAAGGGGTTATTAATAAAATGCAATAGCCTTATTCTCCACTTGCTTGCTTACATGATAAATGGCCTGATATTACTGAGTTTCAAAATAAATCAACCTAATATATTCTCTTTGCAATGTATTTCAATATTAACATATTTTTATGTCACCTGTATGATTTCATGGTGCATTATCTTCTATTAAGGCTTGCAACCAATAAATGCTTCCCAGAAAAACCCTGCTATTTTTTCCATAGAACTGTAAGAGTGCTGCTTGGAAGGGTCTTCTGGAGGTCACCAAGTCCCACCTCAAATTTCATACAAGATTGCCAATATTTGAGTAGATAATTTATACCTTTTTTGTAGCTGAATCTAGTAAAACCTCCAAGGAGGTTTTACTTTTTAGAAAACCAGTTCCAGTGATACTCTGTCTTCCCTGTAGTCATAAGTTACTTTTTACTTTTTCATATTCTTAAAGGACATATATGCTGATATGCTGATACACAAACACAGCAGCTGCCTAAACCCTTTCTATCTTTACCCTGTTACTTCAAAGTCTGTGGATTTTTATTCAAACAGTATTCCTCAACAGAAATGACAAAACTCCATAGTGTTGATGTTTCACTGTCAGATCACTGAAATCACAGAACACATCAATTTTGACTTAAGATTATTTCAGGAAGTAAATAAACATTTTATGTGGAATCCTAAAATTAATTACCAGAATCATTACATATAGGACTCACCAAGATGTGAAAACCCAGGGCACTGGGAATATTTCTCTGTCTGCTCTGGGGTGTTCTGACCCCCAGGAGAGCACTGACTTTGACCCTCATTTGTGGAGAAAACTTCCAAAGCCTTGAGGTAAATCAGAAACCACAAAAGCATGAAATAGATTGTAGAGATTGTAGATAGTATTGTAATATGTCACATGGGTGAGAAATTTAAGTTTTAGGATTTTTAATATGTTATAGATGGGTTCAAGATGGAGGATATAGGGTGTGGTCTTGAGTTCCCTTCCTCTTCTTCTTCTTCCTCTTTCTTCTTGTGTTTAGGTGGTATCTTGTAATTGGGTGAGAAAAAATCCACATTGCGGGTCTTTAAGAGTCAGTTATTGGGTTAGAAAGGAAAATAATTTAGGTGTAATTTCTTAATTGGGTAATTTAGTTTTTGATCAGACTTAAAAAGATCTTACAGCACGAGGTTGTTGGCCATTTTTGTGCTGTTTTCACACATGCAAGGTCTGGGCGCAGACAGTGTGCTGAAGATAAGGGAACAATAAACAGAAGCTGAAGACCGAGAAAGTCCCTCTCATTCCTGACACAGAACTGCTCCAGGAGGGTCTCCCCTGCCAGGGGAGCCCCCAAGGAGTTGCCCAGTTTGGGGCCCACAAACTCACACCAAGACAATCTGATTTTTGTACAAGTATTGACTTTAATGATTAACAGTTGCACATATCTAAGGACTGACATATTAACTTTTTAGCCTACCCTGTTAAATACATTTCAGTGGATGGATTTCTATCAGGAGATTCTTTATTCATAACAAATCACGCACAGTGTCATCTCAGTAAAATTACATAGCAGAGAAAAATTAAGGAAAGTTCTCCTCTTCAACCGTCTCCTGTATTTGGGCTTCTTGCCTCCTGTGCCAGATCATCCCTCCCTCATAAATTATGGCTGAGCAGTAGCAGTTAGAATTTTACCTCCAACTGATAGTGGTTTTATAGCACTGTCATAAGCCATTGACATTACAACAAAGAGCAGAACACAATTAGTAAGATCTCAGCATGTTCTTGCCATCTGTTTGTGGACATATATATCTCTTCCTAATGGACAGTAAGTTGGAAGAGACTGCCAGTATTTCCTCAATAATGAAAAGGAGATTAGGGGTTTGGTCATACAACAAGTTTATTAATGTATTCTTTTGACTCTTAACAGTTTTGTGTATAAGGTAAACTTACTTTAAATCTATTGTATTGCTTCTCAGTTGATGTCAATAATTCTAAATCTGTAAATACCATGCCCTAAATTGTAGGCAAACCCCCATATTTCTACTACTGAAAATAAATAAAAAATCCCTTTCAAAGACAGTATTTGAGTTTATAACTCAGGTGCACCTGTGCTACTGATCTAGAATAAGTTTTATTTAGCAGACTAAAAAAATATTTGCACATCCTAGGAAAATTAATCTCTACTTTCAGTAGAACATCATGCTGTGCTTTGTAAGTGGGATGGACAAAGAGTTGTCACATTATTTCCTGAAAAAATATTAAAAATTAGTAAACACTTAAAATATAGTACTGGTGAGATCAGAAATGGCACTGCTGATGCATTTCATATTACAGAATAGCTGAAATGCTAATAAGCAGCCAAACTAAAGAGTAATTTATTAATCTGCTTTATGTTTTTCTGTTGCAGTTTTCAAAATTTCTTCTAAAAGGAAAACTACTGAAATGGAAATATCACTGTTCCACAATCCATGAAGAGACATATGCTGAGGCTTGGCAATAATACAGTGAGCAGTTCTCACAGGGAAAGAAATTACAGAATGGGTTCTCTCCATTAAACCTTACAAGAGTCAATACAGAAAATAAGAAAAATGGTTTTTGGAGAGTATTGAAGTCTGATCAGTTAAAAAAAATTACAAAATCAGGAAAAAAAAAAAGGCTGGCAACTTTATGTTTTCACTTTCTATTTTCTTTCTTTTAGAACTAAACCAAGTTACAGCCATAATTTTTTTCTTCAAAATAAATTGTCAAATTATTTTTTATGGGTACCATATGTCATCTTAGTGTTTTTGCGAATTCAAAATATGCAAGAGAAACAAGTGCCATGATAATGTATTAGCTCTTTATTCAGTGCATAAATGGTAATATAAGGTAACAATCCATTCTGGTTTGCTCAGGTTGGAAGCAGATGTTGATTCTTTCATTATAGGTTTGCCTGGAGTAGTTCTTCAGAGTTCTTAGGCTTCAAATGTTGAAACATTTAAATTCTGACATGCAGCTTGCTGAGAACATGTTGCCTGGTGCTCTGAAATTGCTTGTGGGCCCTGAAAATGTTCTGAAATTTTCTACATAGTAAGCAACACAGTAAATCAATAATAAAGAAGACTCATAAAGAGTGAAAACTGCAGGAAAAATATGTTTACATTAATTTTAATTAATTTAATAGTCATAAATACTAATTACTATTAATTATTAATTGTAGTAATAAAGTGAAAAATTATGAGAGAAGGGGGACTGAATATTTCAGATAGTATTTCTCATTAGAAGTATTCACTGAAAATTTCCCCTGATTAGTTATATTATTTATAACAGAAAATTACCATGTTGTTAACTTATATTGTTAATCACATGAATTTGAAAATACAAATAATAAAAAGCTATAAATTCTGTTCCATAAAAGATTTTTTTAAAGTGTGGAGATAATTATATTTCAGAAGAGAAGAGTGTAATTTTTTCTTATCTTTGTTTCATAACATATTTTACTTTTTTTTTAGAAAAGTCAAGTTACATTTGGAAAACATAAACCAAATATAGTAACTTGAAGTGTTGAAGTTCTAGTTTAGAGATCACAGTGAGATATAACACTCAGAAATCTTAAGTTACTAATCTTGCAAGGTCTGCAAAATGGAAATGCAGAAGACTTATGCTCTGGGAGAAAACTTTAAAACACTGGCATAAACATGGATTTTCTGTGAGTGTTTGCATGTTGTTAGTAAACACACATCACTGAGACTAATTATAGCGGTTCTATGCACTGAAGAAACTCGCACAAAGAGCATGCAATATAAGCCAGCAGGTAACAAGGCAGGTTTTATAAAGTTGATTTCCCTTGAAGGCTATTCATGCACATATCTTCAGTACATTCTAGCATTTAAAAATAATTTTGTCAGAGTATTTTTTTATCTGAATAATTCAGAAGTATTATGAAATTCTGCTTTGTGTTACATGTGAATGGTGTGTCAAGAGTACCACCATAGAGGACTTTCCTTTGCCTTTGATTTCCATGTCTGTCAAAATACACTTCCTCACTCATTACATTCCTTCTACATTGTCATTTTACTGGAGAAAGGTTCTTTACTCCTTGAGTCTGATCTTGTAGAAACTATCATGTTGCTATAGGACACGAGAAAGCACAACACGAGCCACTGTGATGGCAAGGTAAAAAAGAAGAAAGTTTATTTTCTGACTCCAACTTTTATACTTTTCCAAAGGTGACAGTGGATTGGAGAGTGAATGGGCTACTTCTCCAAAGACATTGGACAAACCACCATCAACTTCTTCTACCCCTACGAAGGAATGCAAAACAGTATGTTGTTTATAGAAAATGTGTGGGAAAGTTTTCTAACAGAATGTAAATTCAGAAGGCTTTAGAAAATCTTAAGAATCAGGGCGACACTATCACATCATGCAGATCTCTCTACCATTTGAGACTAGAAATTGGAATTTAAATTTCTACTGGATATTCCTTAAACCTTGGGTTAAATTTTGTACAATTACTGCAGAGTTCATTTCAGAAAAATAACTTTATGATATTATAGTCTTGCAAAATTCACTTAAATCTGAATTTGCTTCATGGGCTGAAGGGTAGATATCTGTTCCAGTGTGGTCCTTAATGGGCTTCTGGGAGGACAACCTGCTTCACCATGGACTTCTCCATGGGGTTCAGGGCAATCTTAGCTCTGCACCTGGAGCACCTGTTCCTCCTCCTTCATCATGGTCTTGCTGTCTCTCTCACACTGGCTGCACATTTTTAATCCTCTTTTGTGTATATTAATACAGAGGCACCATCAGCCCTGCTGATGGTGTTGTGTTTGGCCAGCATGGGCCCTGTTTTGGAGCCAGATGGTGCTGGGTTTGTTCAACACAGGGGCAGCTCCTGGTCTCTACTGATATAGGTCATCCCTGGATTCTTCCTAGCCATCCACCTCATAGCAAAAGCTTTCTACATAAACTCAATAGAGAACCTGCCCTTCCCTTCTCTCATCTCTTGAAGATTAAGAGGATGGATAATAGGTCACAAAGATGTGCCCTCTCTGGTCAGTAAACAGGTCAGTCTAGTGTGAGTGTGAGCTACTCCTAAGGATAACCATCATCAGTTGGCTGATTATCTCACAGAAACACAGAGATATCCTGTGGGTGATGGTGGGTCAGGCAGTTGTAATCAGCATTGTTGCCTGGTGACACCAGATAAACATCAATGCCAGACTGCTAGCTGAAACTGAGGTATTAATGCCATGTAGAGTTCAAACTGGGAAGAGACTGCTCCTGTTCAGCTTTGAAGGTGAGAGGCAGTGGTTAGAGGCCATAGCACTGCACTATTACACGTTGTGAGTGAGCAAATACTTTGGAACAGTTTCCTGTCCCATCTCAAGGTGGGAAACAGACTTGTTTCAATGCAGTATTGTCCCCACTGCTCCACTCCTTTCTACATTTATGTAGCTGCAATCTCTTCTACTTGCAGCTTTTGAGTGGCAGAGTATCTTTGAACTGTAACAAGAATGAAAAGTAATGCATTATTAATATATAAAGTGAGAAAATAGGTGATATCATCAGAAAAATGAACAAGAATCGTCTTAGAGCTAACTGGTTGATAGAGGCAATTTTATAATGATTTAGTGATTCTTTTCTTTTCTACTTTAGAGTCTTTCAGACAGTATTTGTTGACTTCCAGCATCTTTATGTAAATTACTTTGTAAAATAATCTTAAACCAGGCATAATCTTAGTTGTAAGGGCACAAAGTCCAGATCCCTCCTTCAGATAAATCACATTTTTGTTAACAAATCCTGCAACTGAAGTTCACTGAGAGTATGGGGAGAAAATGACAATAAATATTTTTTTATTTTATTTTTATTCCTAGTAGTATTTCTTGCCCAAATAAAACTCAGTGGATTTAAACAGTATGAAAGAGATTAATGTTAATTCAGCTGCATATTGTAAAAGTAAGTACTTGATCATAAAATGGCATATAATCTGTTCCAGTAAATTATATCTATACATTTTAAAATGTACTGCTTGAAATTTAATATTCAACCATTGATTTCATGTCACTATTTTTTTCATACATTTTACCATTCACATTAAACATTTCTACAACTCCACTTACACTAATTTGTAGTCACTGGCTTAAAACAGCTTCAAAATAGAGGTTAAGATGCCTTTTTCCAATGAGCTGAAAAGTGAATCTTGTTTTAAATTATTTTAAGTTCCTTAAGTGGTAGATCACTATTGTTTATTATAAGGAATAATTACAGAAACCTAACCTGCTCTTAAAACTTTACAAAGAAATACAGAAAGTGTTAATCAGCTGAGAACTGGGAGCTACTCCTGCCTAGTACCTTCTCTCTTTCAAAAAGTGAGTGGAGCCTTAATGACTTTCTGTGCCATGTTTTGTAATGTATGAGAAAAAACATGGAAAGTTTAGGCTCCTTTATTCTTCCCAAGGAGGAAATTCTGGAAATAACAAAGGTAAAGGAAATGGCATCTAAGCCACTCTTGCTTTACATGATGACTAAGAATAGGATTGCTCTGTAAATGTCAGTGACTTGACTTCAGCTGTACTTTAGTACTTTCATGTAACAAGGAGAAATCTGTCATTACAAGCAGCTTTCAAGACTGCCAATAAATGACTGGAGGAATAGGGTTGTTTCCTAATACCTAGTTGTTACAACACTGGGCAGAAAATCCAATGTGTTGCTGAGCTCCCTGAGGTTAGTCCTGCTTTATCCAAAAAGCATGGAGCTAAATGCTGGACTTGAAAGAATTTGTCCAAGCCATTAATTTAACTATAAAATTTTGTATTTTCTTGGGCACATAATCCCATTGTGCTTCAGTTGCCATCTAGAGAGAATATTGCTAGCTTATTGAATTTCTATTGAGAAGTTGAAAAACTAGTTTGCAAAACTGTCAGAAAAAGGGTATGTGAAACATAAAACATGTACATAAACTATGGGATTAATTTATGGAATTACTTTCCTGGCTCAGCTTGATTGACCAATAAGAGCTTTTAAGTTGGGGAATTTTTTTTCAGTTTGTCAAGCCTCAGCTTTTGATTTTACTGCATTGTGTCAGCTGTCATGTAGAACATCTATATTTCAATTAGGTTCCCTTTGATAGAAAGGATTTGTTCTTAAATGTCTTGTTACTTTAGAAGTGCCAATCCATTTATTCTTTGTTTTAATATAATTTGTGTGAAGATGATTCTTCCTTTCAAGTCTTTTAGTTTTTGGAGGTTTGTTTTTTTTGCTTATTCTTTGTACCTTTACCTCACTACTCTCACTATGAAAGGGAGACTTGATAGATGAATTGCAATATATTATTTGCTTGGATTTGAGGAAAATTTTATTTTTCCTTTTTCTGTTGCATTCTGTCCCTAATGTATGCTTTGGTAGTTACAATTATTTGCTTAAGAGGAGAACAAGGAACAAAAAAGACCTCAGAGTGTACTGTTTTGTCCAGAATTATCATCTCAGTGTGGCATCTGATGTACTAGAGATGGTGCTGGAGACCTGTATGGTCACAAATATGGCTATAAAATACTTTATATAGTTTAAGATATTTATTTATTTATTTATTTATTTATTTATTTATTTATACTAGGAGCTGTGCAGAGATGCAGTTTTGTACTAGCATATTTTACTGCCCAATTTTAACTACTGTTTCCATGGAGACTCCTTTCACTTCAACACTTTTACAATTGTTGGTTTTAATATGATACCAAGAAGTCAACATTCACCAATACAGAAAAACTGGGATGGAAGATAAAGATAAATTGAATGGCCTCCAAATGAAAGCAGGGTTGTGATTTGTTTCTCAGCAGTTGGTTTCAAATTTGTGTTTCAGGATTAGGATTTATGGGTTTCGCTGAATAAATAAAGAAAGAAACAAATCACATTTTATCCCTTGTGAAGTTTCCTTTAAAGAACTGTAAGCATTTTGAATTGGCAGCTGCTTTGATTTATTGAAAAAATATGGATATTGATCTACTACGGATATCCAACTGTGACGGACAAAAACTCTCTAACAGTATAAAGTTAGAAAGTGTATGTTTATTCAACACCGGGCAGCGTGCGGGATAGCTCCCAAATACACACCGCGCCTTCCAGGTGATTACAGAGTCTTTTTATCCATACAAGTATTGAATACACAAAATACAAATACATATTCATCATTTTGGTACATCCCATTCCTCATTTCATATGCTAATAATTTCAAAAGCTATTAAGCATGTGTAGTTTGTTCCTTGAAATGGGTCGGTGGTCCCTTTCATGGGGAGGGGTCCCAAAATCAGGAAGTAAATGAAGTCTTCCTTGTTCTGACCTTTCTACCATTTCAATGCAAATATGACAAATGAACTCTTGGTAGAACTCCCATTCCTTTTCTTCAATTGGTTTCAGAACAGAGGAGGCCCACAATTGTCTTATGTTCCCAAAAGCTATTTCCAGTTTTTATATTCTTCATTATAAACCCAGCTAACTAAACATTGTGTTGACAAGCAATCAATTATTAGTTAACTACTAACTCCTTATTTCATCTAGGCCTCCTCATTTATTATTATTATTTTAATTAACTCCAGTAAGGCTTATTTCTAACAAAACTCTTAGCTCCTCTAAAATCTCTAAATTCCTTAAAATTTACGTTTCAGCTTGACATCTTTCATTATCTTGTTTCGTGATCTGCAATTTAATTGGGTCCCTTTGCTTTGCTTTGTGTTATTACTGAAATTTAAATAAATTGCAAAAGGCAAGGGAAATTTATGGTCTCCCTTTTTTATAAGGCGATAACAAAAATGAAGTTAGTGTGTTCTTTCCATAGAAAAACTGAGGTATTTTTGCCAAAATTAAAGCTGAAAGACATTTTCTTGACCAATGACAGTCAGTCATGCATCTAAAATATCTATTTCATCGTTCTAAGAAGATGAAAGGAACATTTAATGATTGACCCTGTTTTCTGTCGTTGTTTTATGCTGTGATCTAACAGATTATGTTTGCATAAGGAGGATTTTTGGGGTTTTTTTCCAGTTTAGGCTCTCAGGGGATTTTTGTTTGTTTCAACTGGCCTATTATCAAGGATAGGCCTTTACTAACTTTACTAAAAGACCAATAATACCTTTTTTTTTTTTACATTTGGGGCAGTGGGAATGAACATGGCATGTAGAGTACACAGCTATTTTCTATGAAATTGTGTCCCCTTTTTCAAATATCCTTCTACATCCTTTTTTTTTTTTTTGTCAAATGCATCTTAAAAAAAGAGATTAGTTTTACATGCATCTACTTTATATACTTCAACATACATTTTTGATCAGTTTTATTTTACTTGTCTCACAAAGGAAGATTGGGTAAAAAATAGGCACTTGAGTAAAGTTACTACAAATACATCCAAACTTAGTTGAGTTAGATTAGCATGCTGGTGTTGCTTGTGATTGCTCACTGGTACCTATAAGATGTAAGCTGCAAACTGAAAGAAACCATCAGCATCTTCAGTATTACTGCTTTAGCACCAATTATGCACAATATATCTGTATGCATATAAAAATCAAATAAAAGCTGATATGATTTTAAATAGCATTAAAATTAAAACTTGAGCAGTGAGACAGTAAATCTTCTGTTGTTTTATCTTCAGTTTATTTTCTGAAAAAAATAAGTAAAAATATAACTTGTGCTATGATGTTTTGCATCTGATTTTTCAAAACAATGCGAGAAGAATTTTTATTAGAATAATGCATACATAGAAAGGAAGATGAAAATTGCATGAAAATAGCCGGATTTTGCTAGGGGGACACTGCTGAGACAATATTTGGGGGAGACAGCCAGGGGATGTCCTGGGGTAGCCAGTACCAATGAGTCCATAACAGAACACAGCTTAGCCCTTTGTTGAGAATAAACTGCTATATTTTTGGAAGTTTATATTCTTATTTTTATGGAATAATCAGCTAAGCTCAGGAAACTGGTGCAGGGTGTGAGTGAATGGCTGTGTGAGTGTTTGACTCTAGACAAAGGCAACCCATCACAACACAGAAACATTTCTTTCTCTTAAAACAAAACAAACAAACAAAATAAAAATTCTTTCCTTGAAAGCTGAAAAAACCCACTATATCTGGAAATTGCATTATCAAAATTTTGGAAGTGGAAGTAAGACATGAGCGAGGAATATGCAATTTCTCTCATCTCTACTCAGAGGTTTCTCTATTTTGAAGAAAGGTTTATCAGAGTTTAATAATTTGTATTCACAAATAGGACGTCCATTAGGTCCTGCAGTGTCCAAATAATTAATGACAGGAGGTTTATGCTCCCTTCCACAGTGCTGTGACTACCAGGGGTACATGGGGTTTGTATTATACATAGAGATGTGTGTGTGGGAGGTTGACTCTTTCCTTTATGGCTGTATGAGTTAAAGTGCAGGAGCTCAGGATTTGTCTGAATAATTTATTTATGTGCCCCAAGCATGCAGGTCATTAAGTTAAAGAGCAAACACTCTTTGATTTGCATGGCATTTTATTCAGTTCAGAAAAAAATATCCATAGGTCAACTTCTTTCATGCCCTGTTTGAGTCAATTGTTTTGTATATAGTTTCATTTGTGGTTTTCATTTCTTAGATTAATGGTATCGATGTTGGGGAAACATTAGCAAGATAGGAAAAAAATACTAATTTTTAATATTAGTTTTACATTTTGATTTAAAATGTGGTGATTTTAATTCTTATTTTAAGTTTCACTATGTCCTTGGCAATAATAACCTCTTCAAAGGTTTTCAAGTGCATGAAGAGAGTATTTTTTGTCATTCTAAGGATTCTCATGTGGTACACCTACAAATTTGGCAGTAATTCTTCTTACTTCTTGCTTTAGTGTAAAACACTAAAAATTTGGAAATACCTATATGGTTGTATAATTCCAATCCAAAGCTGCTTTGATTTTAAGTCATTCTATTTTGATGAAGAATGAAGAAATGCTTTTTGACCTTCCACATTGAAATGGTATGGGTACAGTTCTTTACTTGCAATTGACTTCTTTCTTCAACATATATGTACAATATTTCCAAACCAGGCTGACATAAATGTGCAACACCCTTTTAAATAAGATTTGAGAATTTACTGGAAAGAGGGAATTTGTATTTCATCAGTAACATAATCTTCCAATTTCCTTTGCATATTTGGACAATGGGGGAAAAAAAGTAAAGAAATGCAGAGCATTACTGGAGTAAAAAAAAAGGGGTGAGAAACATTATCTATTGCAAACTGGTCTGCAATAGAATACTCAGCCAGTTTCCCACCCATCTCATAGACTTATATCCAGTCCCTATTTTGCAACTTTGTTCACAAGAAGCCGTGACAAATGGTGTTGGATACTTTGATATAGGCCAGGCAAACACTGGCAATCAAATACTTTGATACAGGCCAGAAGTATTCACCGCTCCTCTCATGCCAACAGAACATATTACTGCGTTGTACAGTGTGACTAGGTCAGTCTGGAATGACTTTCCTTTGGTAAATCTGCTTCAGCTTTTCCTAATCCTGTTTTATTTGACTTGTAATATTTTCTAAGAGGACTCCATTATTTTTCCAAGGACGGAGGTAAGACTAATGAGTCTCTAGGTTTTTTTCCTGAGTTCTCTTTCGTGCCCTTTTCAGTAGGTATATTTAACCTCTTCCTGCCATTACCCAGATGTTCCCTGATTTCCACAGCTATGCAGATATCAAGACAGTGGCCTGGCAACAAAGTCAGCCACTTGCCTAAACACCCTGGGGTGGATACACCCTGGCCCATAAATGTGTGTGGGTTGAGCACTTGCAAAAGGCTGCAGGGTAGCCCTTCCTCCACTACTGCTGGGTCAACACGGAATTACTGTGGTTGCTTAATCCTGTGGTGTGGTTACAGCAATATCAGTGAAAACAGCCAAAGAAGGTACTGAGATCCTGTGCCTGGCCAGCATTCCCACTGAATATTTTGCCAGAGCTGTTTTGTATTGAGCCAGTATCTTTCCTGTGCTTCTGCCTATTGCTTACCTACCTTAAGGACCCTTTCATACTCTTGAAATCTTTGGCCAGTTTTGGTCCTAGTGGAGACTTAGATTTCCTAAAGAATGAGTTTTGTCTTATTCTCAGAAACAGTTCTAATATTTTTGTTTGTTTGTTCAAATGGTAATGGTTTGTTCAAATGGTAATTTGTTTGTTCATGGTAATAGCTGAAATAGCTGAGTTAAAAGGTCATTTATTTCTGTTTTTTCTACTGAAAAAATAATTTATTTTTGTTTGTGCACTACAAAGAATTTATTTGTTTTCATGTTTTTCCTTCAAATTTTCATTAATTTTTAGTTTTGAACACTATCAATGTTCATTGTAAATTTGTAATATATACGTTGAGGCACTTACTGTATGCTATCACAAAATTACTACTTTCACTATGAAAGTGTCACAGGTGTGATCAAATATATATTTTTTAATTACTTTCTAGTCCACTCACTGTTGCTTTTTTGGTGTCATATTTGTTTTTCCTAGTAATAGAAAAACAGGAAAATTTAATTAATTCCTCAGCTACTCTATTTGAGATCTATAGGGTTTCAAAAACTTGAAAAAGGTCATGTCTATACAAAAAGAAAATTATTTAATTACTAAATTACTGTGCCATTACCCAGTTACTGAGAGGACTTGACTTTCAGTTTTCAGGACTTCTAAAGCAAGGCTTTTATGAGAAATACATCTTGTCAATAATTTTTATTTATTTATTGATTTTTATTATTGCTACACTAGTAAATTGTAAAGACCTGAATAAGATATAGAGCACTGAATAAGAGTCTGTTTCACAAACACCATGTTTCACTGAAATTAATCCTATCCAGCAGCAATAAATTTGATATATTTTAGATATTCCCTTATCCATGTAAGTATTGGGAAAATTAATCTGAATTTCAAAACAAAATGAGCAAAGACTGAAAAATAATTTTAGCTAAAATTCAGCTTTTTTAAGCTTAAAATTAAATGAACTTTGTAGTTAAAGCAGTATCTTTGCAGTTAAAACAGTATTTTCTTCTAAGTTTCTTAGATCCAGGGTGTGCAATGAAAAAACATGAAGTTGCATATTTGATTGTTTACTTACTGGCATTTTACTAAACTTTCTGGTGAATAGCACTAAGAAAATTGAGTTTCAAAACAGTTTTATTTATATTTATTTTAAAAACTTTTATGTTTTAAAGAGCTTTTAGTTCTTTTAACTCTTTTACATATATTAAGCATAACATGTTTAAAATGTTTTAACTGGACATAACAAAATATTTTCAAAGAAGTGAAATATCATCAAGATAAGTGCTTGGTACTTCAGATACTATGGAATATTGATTTTGAGTCCAGAAAGATGTAATAGTATTGGAAATATTTTAAAAATCTCATTGTGAGTCCTGTATGTGCTGCTCAAACACATAAATGTAGGAAGTAATCTCAGTGAAGTCTTTTGACTGTTCTTAGCTGCACAGAGACAGAGCTATTTTTAAAGGCAATTGCTATGTTCCAGTTATTTAATATCCTGTTCGTAAACTAGGCAACATTAATCCATATTTATTCTTGTTCTTTTCTTGCTTTACACTTTCCTCTTGGTTTTTCATGTATTATTTTCACAGTATCTGTTTCGTAAAATATGACTAGCTCTTTCTGATGGCAGAGTGCAGCTCAATGACTGAATCATCACAACAAGCAGAACTGAATGACAATAGTGTATGTGCATCAAAAATGTTAGTTCAGAAATTTAAAAGTAATTCAGCTTTTAGACAGTTTTTAAAAATATAGTTCTTTTTTGAATAAGGAATGGAAAAATTTAAACATTTTAGCAGACAGCATTTGTCTAAAAGAAAGATTTGCAGATTAGGGTCCCTTCAGATAAAAAAGTAATTCACTGTATCTGGAAAAGTGAACTATTCACTTTCTGATAGTAGAATTTGCCATCTGAGTCATTAACACCTGCTGATGAATCTGGGGGGGTTGACACTTTGACACTAATACAGTGAAACTTCCATGTATCACTATGATTAAATTTCTAATAATACATTATTTCTAACTGAGCATTCACTTCCAGAAACTTGTTATTTAAGAAAAAGCAGCAGGATTTTCTTGAAAATTATGTTCTGTGTTTCACTGTAATTTCCTGCCACCTTTTGCAGTTTGGTTCATCATCTGAGGTCCTGGGAAATTGTTTGATACGGTAATTTCTTTCTTTTGATGCCTTAAGTTTTAGCTTTTATATTTTTCTATTTCTGTGCTGCTTTAGTGTATAGTTCTGAGCTTCATATTAGGGGATGGTAAGGTCTGTTCACAGAATAGGTGTACACAATAATTCCTTTTCTACCTGGGGACCCAAAGACAGCCAATCCAGATCTCAGGCCCAAGAGCATAAACAATAGTGGACTGAAGAAAGAAAACAAGAAGGATAGGACTTCATAAACTAAAGCTATAACTGGACAATTAACTCCAATATGCAAATGGACCAGAACTTATAAAAGTGTGAGCAGTTGATCATTTTGTGACCATTTGGGGCTAATCTTTTGCAGCTCTGGCAAGGCTCTTGTACTGCCCAGGGTATATCTATTAAGGCCTTTTAGTAAATGCCTACTTTATTCTTTAACTCTGTCTAGCCTCTGTTCTAGATCAGATTTCTCAAGACATCACTTCAGTGAATGACATTTAGTTTACAAAACAGCTCAGGCTTATTAAGTGTTTCCAAATTTGCTTATTACCCTCAAAGTTTTCTCTTTCCTTTTAGTTACCATCAAATTAGTTAAGGCAGGTGTTGGAGCTTTTAAAAATATAGAACAGTAACATGAATTTCTTATGTATTGAGGAAAGACTAGTATATAACACACAGATGCTCATTCAGTCTATAAGAAAAGCAGAGGGGGCCTTCTGTTAGAGGGCGCCTTCAGATCTGATGCATGTGCTGGTGTTTCATTTAAGAATATAATTAATTTTGAATAAATGTTTGTTCATGGTATTAAAGGGGCTTTGTCAAGTACAGAGTCTCTGTGTAGAGGACACCAAAGGACAGCCTCAGCCATAACTATACCATAACAGAAGTGCTTCACAGCTAGTATATCAGAACAGACCCTCTCTGGAATGCTGCATACAAAACCACCTGAGTGAGGCAGTTCTCCTACTCATTTGTGTGGCTCTTATCGCTCCTTTTAGACCTGCTAAATATAGAGTGCACTTTTCTTGTTGTGTCTGCTGTTGTCTCATTTCCATTCTGCTTTTTTGAATATGTAGAACAAAATCTGGAGAGAGTACCTAGAAAGTTTTCATTCATGTTTAGTGTCCCTATGTGTCTTGCAGCAAATGCTATTTACATTTGCATCAAAAAGCTGGTTAAAAATCAGCTTTCCTAATTTGTAATTGCCATAGTGATTCATATAAAGAAAGCTCAAGATCTGATGCTCATAATGCATTAGGGAAGTTTCAGTCATGTATAAAGTTCCTCATTTGAATTGTACAGTCTTAAGTTTCAGTGTCACTAATTTCCTTGTAACTTGAGCCTCTGGGATCAAGAATTAATAAGGGTGGGGCTTTTTTTGCTTTTTGTAAATACAATAACATCTTGTGTCTGTATGAGGATCAGAAACCTCCGGTAGGAATTCTGCTAGAGAATCAAGAGGCATTTCTACTCCAAAATCCTGAATGCTTCATTATAAATTTACCATCTGATTTTAAATATGACCTCATAATCATAATTTCTATCATCTTTGGCCACAATGCTCTTTTTAATCACTCTTTTGCTTTATGAATTATTTTTAGCTGTGGTAACAAGTTGTGCTTTTTTTATTATACAAAATCTTACAAAACATCAGGAATCTTCTGTCTCAGTGTGTCTTGAAAAGGTATCATTTAGAATGTATAACATTAATAAGGTTATCAAAGAGAAAAACATTTTCTTAATATATTTGCTTCTTAACAACTGATAAACTAGTTTCTCATAATCAGTTTTCAGAAATGGCTGTTAGAACACATTAAATTGACATGTGCTAGATATTTGGGCAAAAAGAAAGGTTCATCATGTTGACCTAATTATGCCTCTTTTGTTCACTGGATTTTCTCAGAAGACTGAGTCATTTCCTTTTTCCCAATGACTGATTTATTGGCTGTTCCTTCCCTCTTACAATCACACAGATGGTGTGATTCTTTTACTGCATTTATCAGGCTTTTTTTAAAATTACTTCTTTTTGAATATCCTTAAGTTTTTAAACAGCCTGTTCCTCAAGCCTTTTTCTTCATTACATTGTGGTACAGGTCAAGTAATATATGGTCTTTCCCCTAACTCTTAATGTTATCTCTTTTTTTTCTTTTTTTACTATCATCTCAGAATGACTTTACCATGTAAAAACATTCTACTTCTTATTATATTATTACCATTTTAAAGGTTATTATTTCCTTCAACACATCAAAGAATTCTGTAGTGTCCTAAGATGACCATGTGTGATTTAGTTGACTAAGATTTGTATGGTTTTTTCATAGTGTCCTCTTTTCTTCCCTTTTGAAATGTTCCGGTCAGAGCTATTGCAAAATTAAAATAATTAAGGACATGGGTTTTTCTTTTTAGCTTTTTGCAGACAAAACAAAACTATACACAGAAAAAACAACAACAACAACAACAACAAAAAAACCAAATAAAAAACCCAAATAAAAATGAAAAAAATAAAAGTTGAATATCAGATGGAAATAGATATGTTCTGTGTTAGAAAGGCCAGGTATCTTAGAATGGGAAGCGAATGGGTACTTCCAGGCGCAACACCATGTTTCACCAAATCCAAAGTTGTTCTCTGCAGAGCTGCTCTCCTATAGGCCAGCCCTGTACTGGTACTTGGGGTTATTCCTCCCCAGGTGCAGGACCCTAACACTTGCCCTTGGTATACATCATATGGTTTCTTTCTGCCCAGCTCTCCAGCTTATCAGGGTCTGCTGAATGCCAGCACAGCCTTCAGGTGGATCAGCCACTCCCCCCAGTTTTGTATCAGCAAACTTGCTCAGGATGCCTTCTATCTCTTTGTCCAGGTCATTGATAGAAGCTGAACATGATTGAACCCAGTATGGATCCTGGGGGAATGCCACTGACTACAGCCTTCCAACTGGATTCTACTCCACTGATAACTGCCCTCTGAGCTCTGCAATTCAGCCCATTCTTTGTCTGTCTCACTGTCCATTCATTTAACCCACACTGCCTGAGCTAACCTACAAGAATGCTGTAGGAGACAGTGTCAAAATCCTGAAGCCAAGGTAGACAACATCTACTGCTCTCCCCTCATCAATCCATCCTGCCGTGCCATCACTGAAGGCTTTAGAATGGTCAAGCATGTTTTGCCCCTTTGTGAATCCTGGTGAAGCTGACTACCCTTGATCACCTTCTTTTCTTTCCCATGCTTGGTGATGACATCCAGAATGACCTGTAACATCACCTTTCCAGGGACAGAGGTGAAATTTACTTTCTTGGTACTTTCCCAAGTCCTCTTTTCCCTTTTTGAAGATTAGTAACACTGACTTTTCTCCATTCATCAGGAAACTCTCCTGTTCTCCATGATCTTAAAGATGCTGGACAGTGGCCTAGCAACAACATCTGCTAACTCCCTCAGCACCTGTGTGTCCATCCCATTAGGTACCATGGGTTTATGAGTGTTAAGTCCATCCAACTGTTCTTTCACCCAACACTCTGTGACCAAGTGCACATTTTCTTTTCCCCAGCCTCCTGTCTCAGAGGTCTGAGAGACTCCTAAGGGCCAGTAGTGAAGACTGAGGCAAAGAAGTCATTCAGTGGTTCTGCCTTCCCTGTGGTCTTGCATCACCAAGACACCCATCTGATTCAGCAATGGCCCCCAGCAATGGCCCCAGCAGGTAAAATGCCCACTTATGCTGTGATATCTCTAAGATTTTTTACATGTTCTCCATTACAATCTACTCCTCAACACATTTTATTGAAAACTAGAAAACAAATAACAAAAAGTATGTTTGGGTTTTTTTCCAAGTCTATACATAGATTGGTTAGGCAGTGAAGAGGAAATTGAGTTTTTTGTGGGTTTGTGTGTTTTTGTGGTTTGTTTTTTTTTGTTTGTTTGTTTTGGTTTGGTTTGGTTTGGTTTTTTTGGTGATAAGACTTACAGGGAAAAATGGCTGAGAAACTCTTTATTTGACAAACCTGCAAGTCACAACACTTTCAGAAAGTGCAGTCTGGCAACACTTGATCCTTTTCAACTACAGTTCTACAATTAACTATGTAGAAATCTGCATTAAAAGATCATTAAATCTTTAGCACCTTATGTTGGTTTTGGTTTTGTTTGTTTTTTTTTTTTTTTTTTTTTGTCAGAATAATGATGCTGAGCTAAAAAAATATCTGCTTCCAGACACTAGTTGAGTTTTGTGATCATGTACTTAAGAACATCAGACCCATTAGATTTTTTTAGAGGACTTAGAAATCCTAAACAGCATTATTAAATAATGCCAACTTTTAAAAGATAAACATAGAATAAAGCAAAATAATAAAAGGGACTAAATGGATCTTCTATTGACAGAAAATTTATGTGAGTTAAATTAATAATTATTCTTTCAGTATATATGAAGATGAGTCTTCTGCCAAAAAGAAAAAAATGGATAACCATGGGTTATTTTATAGTTTTGAAGGGAGTAAGGATTTTAGCTTTTATTATCAGCAGTCTTTGAAGATCCCCTTGCTATGATACTTGTTTTAAAATGCATTTCTCACAGACATATTCGGACCTTTAAACTCTAATGTCAATCTTTCTGGTGCACAGTTTATGAGGCCATTTAATCAAAGACACCTTAAGATTTTTTCCCACAGTGTTTACTACTGCTGTATTTTCTTGAAAGCTTGTCTCAATGAACCACTGTTTAAAATTTATATAATTCACTCTATAAATATGTAATCACAGCCAGGAATATGACAAACAACTATGGAGGTATTCAGGCAGTGTACCCTAATACACTAGAGAAATTTATGACACATTTACTATATGGTGTCCTTTTTTAATACATGTATTGGAACTTAACTTAAAATGGTGCAACCCAATGCTTATAGCCAGATGTAAACACTTTGGATCATTTTCATACTTCAAAAACTGACCTCTTTAGGTATTTCCTATTTATATATTTATTTAAAAACTTACCATTCTAATACTTTTTGCATTAAGCAGGCTGTCTTATATAAATGATTGGCCTGACACATAATTTGAATTTATTATTCATTAGTTTTCTATTAGGATATGAGAATGCAAGCTTCTCAAAGTGGTAAAGGAGGCAAAAACCCCAGATTATTTACTGCACCTGAATTGCACATGAAGCTTGTAGTAATGTCTTTCAAACATCTGTTTGTAGCAGTTTTTAATGCTTCTGGTTTATATTCAATGGATAGTTTATGATTATGGTTTGGAAATCTTTGTTCAATAAGTAAGGAAATGCAAGTGAGAGATCTGCTGGTATGTACTGTCTCCCAGGTGTGCTGTAAGAGAAGGATACATACAAAAAAAAAGATGGAGGGGGAGAGAGAGAAATGTTGTGATAAATGTCTTGAAGTTATAGCACCAGCTGGGAAGAAAATGAGTCAGATTTTTATTTATCTTAATAGTGCAAGCATATCCAAAGAAGTTCTCTAATGATTAATTTGTCTGCATTGCATAAAATATATATTAAGTAGTGGTTTTGGTGTCAAATCTCATGTCACATACAGTTATTCTCTCATTAGGCTTGTTAGTCTCCCTAACAAAGACTTTTTCATACTCTGACATGAGTCTTCTTAACCCGCCAAAAAAAAATTACTTATTTAAGCAGTAGAAAAGTGAGCTTGAGATTACTAATTTTTTCTGCCTGTACTTAGCAAGTAAGGACTTTCTTTGGGAAATCATCTTAAAATATTTAATTAACTAAGAATTTTTTCCCTTTTGCAAATGCTAAAAAATAATTATAAAATATGTGTTTTAATACAAATGCTATAACATATAGTGTATATACATTTGATTACAATGTACAGGGCTCTGAAATTTAAATTGAACATGATGACCTCTGTGGAGAACAGACATTTCAGAGATTTATTTAAGTTTTTCATAAGAAATCTGATTTTGTTTTGAAATCTGGATACTAATAAAAAATATACATTAAAGTTCATGCATCAAATTAAATTATGACACTAAACCAAAATACTATACTTTACTAAAATATCTATGGATCTTTATTTACAGATGCTCCAAGTAATGAATGAAACTAGACTTCTAAAAAATAATAACAACAGAGATTTTAAGTGTACAAGGCAATGGGAAAAAAAAAGTCTAGGGAAAAGATGATACATTCAGTTTTGCCTCAAAACAATGTCTTGAAGTAGAGAATTCTGTTGCAGAAATAAATCTGATGGTTTCTCCATGGCTATGACTTGCAAGTTAGAAAATCTTTAGATGACACCACAGAGAGTCTGGCATCCTTGCATCAACTCCAGTGACAATAGAGTGGTAAGCAATAGGAGAGATTGATTGCAGAAAGACCTCATTATGCTCAGCATGCTGCATCTCTTATTTTATATGTGAATTTTGTTCAACTTCTTCTACAGAGCACAGTTTTGGATATATCTCACAACTACCCAGAAACTGAAAAAACACCCAAACAAACAAACAAACAAGAATAATTTTACTTACTGAACCCGAAATGCCCTATTTAACAAGCATATTAAAATCCCTGTGGATAGATTTCCTGTTTAGAAGCCATGAGTGTAATTCATAAATGCATCCAAGTTGGAAAAAAATACTTAAGAATGAGTTGTCTATGACTGTAAAAAGATTTTTGAGTAATTTAATACATCCTCTTTGTTCAATAAGATATGAAGAAGTCCTGTGAAAAGAAATGGAGAATTCATTACAGTTGAAGAAAAAAAGAAAATGAAAGGCCAAACCTACCAAATAAATAGTCCAGTATGCTTCTTTCCAGAGGAAAAAAATGTATTTCCATTCTTCTACAAGGAGCCAGTTATAAAAATATGCGGATTTTCACAGTTATTACCTAAAATACTCTGTTCTGTATGTTTGAGTATTTAGCCTGGCTTTTCTGTGGTTAATGTTTCTGAAAGTATATTTAAATGTTCTAATGAAGCATCTAAATTCATAAGCTGATACACCACTATACATGAGATTCCTGTATTAGAGAGACAGAATGGCTGAAGTTGGCAGGGACCACCCGAGATCTCCTGGTCCAAACCTTGTGCTCAGGCAGGGTTACTCTGAGTAAGCTGCTGTTCCCTCCAAGATGCCCTTCATTTTCTAGAAAAAATTTAAATTCATGCTTGGGGATAAAATGGTTACTCCTTTGGGCTAGGTAAGTTTGTAATATATTCCACCTCGAGTAGTCACTCATGCCAGTTTGCTGGCAGTTAAACTAATGGCTTGGTAGAGAGATCTTTCAGGTTGTTCCACAGAGATTTGTGTGGACTATACTGCACTGAGAAGTTTAAACAGTAAAACTACTACAGACGGATAATTGAAGAAAGAAGAGAAACTGGGAAAATGGGAAAGTAAAAGAACCATGTAACAGTATACCCAGAGAGGATAGGAATTCCTCTAGTGAGGATAAAGCAGTATGAAACAGCAAAAACTAACAGCATCAATACTGACCCTAAAGTTTCCCACCTTCCCTTTTTATTCCACTTGCTGCTCAGTTCCTCACAGTGTTCTGGGGTTGTAAACAATACATTATGATAGTGCATACAAGTGATATGTCTCTAAGAGAGCTATCTATAACAACCTCCAATTGTAGTAACCTGCCTTCAAACTGTTCTATAAAGTACCAGTCTAATTCACCATGAATATTGTTTTCAGTACACTATTTTCTTTATTTGACTGTATTTTGTATCTCCAGAAAAGACTTGCAAATATTTCCTGAATTAATGAAAATGAAGAAACTTTGTGAAGAAGCTGAGACCTTCTTAATTATTGCATGTTTAGCATAAGACATTCTTAAAGGACTGATGGCACTGAATAAATTTTGAGTCTTAATGGGATCTTCATGAATATAAATATAGAAGCACTGCAGGGAACTTTATCACAGCTTCAAATCAAGTTGTTCTTTTGATTCATTTTACCATAGTGGTCACAAAATGCAAATTTTCTCAAAATCAATTCTGGGTCACTTTTGATTTAACTTGATTTGAGTTAAGAAAATTAATTCTAGGTACCTTTTAAAATTGTTGTTTGTTCCATTTTTGTCATTGTGAAACATGATGAAATGTTTTCTAATTTGCAAATGCAATAATCCCCTCTCTTCCATAGAATTGATGATAATTAACACTTTCCAAGTGTCTTAGCAAGACCACATATATTTAAAGTGATAACACTGTCAAAATTTTCAGCATCTCAGAGGATAGAGTTAGATTAGATCTTGTAAATATATTATTTACTGTGAGAATTGTGAGGCAGTGAAACAGGTTACCCAGAGTCTGGATGTCCTATCCCTAGAATTGTTTAAGGAAAGGTTCTATGGGGAATTTGATTAACCAGTTCTTCTGGAAGGTGCCTCTGTCCATGGCACAGGGATTGGAACTAGATGATTTTTAATGTCCCTTCCAACCCAAGACATTCTATCACTCCATTATTTGCATTTCTTGATGTTGTACCTATAAATTTTACACTAAATTGAAAACCATGTCTTACTTGTCATGCTCTGTATTTCATATGAAAATCTAAAACCTTGATGGTCAACTTTAAAAGTGAAGTACACAAAAAGTTGTAGTAATGTTTTTCTATCAAATCATAAATCATCCTAGTCTAGACTATGACCAAAATGTTCTTTAGCATAGAATTCATGTCAATGACAATTATGCATTTGTTAAGTCCATATGACAGGGAATTTCCATCATGCCAATAGATTTAAATATCAAAACCAAAGCCTCCAGTACACTTACAAATGTGATTATGTTCAGATTTTCTTCACCACAAACTTACATTAATGTTGCAACTAATTTTGTCTCAACTGTTAGCTCCTGAATTACGTGTTTTGCAAATATCCTGCCCAGTTACTATAAGCAAAAGTCATTGCTAGACAAACATGTTTGTTCCTTACATGTCTACCATATGCTACAAAAGAACATAACTACCACTACTTTTGCAAATTGTCATTATTTAATCTACAGAAATCTGTAAATATTTATAGGGCCTTATTGTGCTGGCATGAACTGAATTAATTGCAAACTGATTTATGAAACTGAGACTTCCAAATGTTATGTCACAAAGTTAAAGGATCCTGGGGAGAAGTCCTGGTAAAAAAAGAACTGAATATTCACTGTAATTTTCATATCCAAAAAGGAGTTAACTCCTAAGTTAACATGCTAGTGAACAGAGAACACCAGTAAAAGATGTAGACCTCTACATCCATATTCTAAGCCTTTGGCTCTCATTTTAGTTTGTTATTTTTAAACGTGATTTTTTGTTCTTTATTCATGGTCAATAATATGGAAAAATCAGGAGATCTGAGCTCTCTTACTCTCAGAATTGCGATTAATCTAAATTAGTTAATCTATTCTCATTACAGGTTTATTGCATAATTTACTTATTAAAAATTCAGACAAATTTAATATCTGGGAAATTTAACAGTCAAACTATATACAACCTATGTCACTACCCAATTTATATCACTAAATTTAGGCCACAAATTAGTAATATATATGTGCCAACACTTCAGATGAATTCTTGCCCTTATGACTTGTTCAGTGACCTCAGTAAATACAATATAAATTGAAATAACCAATAAAATAAGGATTTTTGTTTTACTGTGAGAAAAAATTGATTGTTTTCTAAGACAGATCCTTACATATAGGCATTTTAATGCCACTGAAAATATCTGTTATTGCAAATTGAGTTTTCCTTTGCAGTACAAAGACCAAAACCCAGTGTCTCAATATTTAACGTCTTAGCTCCTCTCAAAATAATCAGTAGCTGCAGAATCTAAGTTTTTTTAGTATCTAGGCATAAAAAATTTGTATGTACCTTCATTGTTACAACTAGTAAGTACAACTGCTCCAGTTACCTATTGTGTTTCTATGAATTATTTTTTTGTGACTAAATTTGTGTGATGTGCATAAGAGCAAGATTTTTTTCCAATAAAGAATTAATATAGCAATGTATGTGACTAAATACTTAGGCATAGAGCACAAGACTTGAGTACTTACACTAACTTCAGTGAACGCCTCAGAAAGTTTCATATGTATGCATTCCAGAAAGTAAGGGAAAAGTTTGCACTGACTTAAAATCAGAGTGAGACTGTAAAGTGTGTTGCCATACTAAATTTCATACCTATGCAGTGGGTAGCACATATGCAGTAAATATATTCCACCACCATAAATATTTATATTGTTTGCTAGACAAAAGATAAAGAAGTACTTCCTTTTTCACTTGTTTTATTTTGGTTTGAAAATTCTTCAGTTCTGTCTGCTGCTCTTCCATCTCTTAGTGTAGTTAGGCAGAAAGTCCAAAGGAACAACGATCCAGGAGACAAACTGAAAGAAAATAACTTGACTTAGCTTGATTTTCAAAATGATCAGGAATTTTCTCATTGATATTTTTAGAAAGTGTGAGAACCCCAGCCTTGCTCTGGGGTCTCATATGGTGGTGAAATTCCTCCTCCAACCCGTGCTTCCAAAGAAAAACTCCACAGGCTTTAGCTGTTCAGTCTCAAGGCAGTTTATTGCTAGTTATCTAACAGATTATGTTCTTGGACTGCAGCTGTTGGATCAGCGGCCTGGGTAGAGGCACACACACCCCCTGACATCCTCTCTATCTGCTGTCTTCTTCGTCTCTCTCCCCGCCCAGGGCTGCTGCTATCTTTTATAAGATATATTACGTATAACATGTTTACAATTATTCCCCAATACCTACTACCTACGTTGCCAAGTGTTTTTCTACTCTAAACCAATCTGTGAATGCCAACATCACCAAGAACATGGAGGTAAGGAAAAAGAAGGAGGAAGAACAGGATCAGCCCACTTTCATCCATCTTAGAACTTCTGACCCCCATGTACAAAGTGAAAACCCCCCTGTACATGTGTTAAAACCCCCCTGTACAATACTAAAAAATTTCCCCTCTACTTTGTAACTACTTTTACTATACTATCTAACCTTTTGTGACTGCTTGTTCCACCTCCAAAGTTGGTAACTCATTCCATGGCTCAAACTCAAAATCACAGCTGTTTTTCAGCTGTCTGCCAGGGTCTAGAATGCTTCTGACCAGGGCCTGGAACCTCTAAAAATGTCTGAGAGACATTTTGAGTTCCCACAAGAAAGTGATATGCTGGATTTATGCTGGATTTCTGAGCTTGCAGAAGCGTATTTAACAGGTGTAGCATGAAAAGTACTTATGATTCTGCCTTTAAGGATAATGCAGAAAAAGGTCTTTCTATAGTCATTACTGGCATAGACTCTACAATGTTATAACATGTAGATTGTAGGGTGCAGTTCTACTTGAACATGAGAAAATTCGTGGTTTTAATATATTTATTTTATTGTTTTAAAGTTTTAACTACTAGTTATAGCACTCCTTTCTTCCACTGTATAGACAAAGAGTAGAGACACTCCTTGTCTTCCAAACTGTGCTTCTTTTTCATAGATGCGCAAAAAGAGTAAGAACACTGTCAGATGAATGGTGCAACACTATGACATTTTGACTGCATTTCAGCTGTATTTCAGTGACAACAGACCATGCTCAATTGGTACTAGGCTCTGCTTGTACATAGCAGCTGTAGCAAATATGACTTACCTTACTGCACAGAAAGTGCAGTTAGAAACAGACTTGGAAATCAGAGGCCTGACCCAGACAGAAATTTCAGCAAGGCATTTAGAATGAGAATATAACCATTTCTTTAAAAAACTCAAACAGAAAGCAACTCCTGAATGTTAGAAGAATCAAATAGTTGCCTATTGCAGGGTAGAGAATTCAGAAAAAAAAATTTAAAAAATGAAATTAAATACATATAATAGTGAAAATCAGCAGGACTTGTTGTAATCATACATCCTGAAGTATCAAATTTCTTCACACCACAAGCAGTGAAATGAAACACTTGAAAGAACACTGGTGATCCCACACCATTCATCTTTCTCATTAATTTAGACTGCAGGGAAACAATTGGTGAAGGAACTAAGACTGGACATAATTGCCACTGATCCCTACTGCCATTGTGAAATCCTCATGAAGACAAGGAATCAATAGGACCTACATTAGGACTTCCAGTCTCCAACTGACTATTGCAAAAAAAGGGGCAATTAACATCCATTATCTTAAAATAAAAAGTATTTCCTTTAATCTATTATTATTGAAGAGGGATTTCCCAGGCTCAGTTTTGTAGGTGACTTATACCTGTGATTTCCTGTTAGTTTTTAGACTCCTTATGGCTGGGTTTTTTAACCATAGTAGGAAGATGCTTGAATGAGCCCAGACATACAGAAATTTTATGTCCTAGCCCTTCAAACTATTTTTAACATAGCAAAGTTGTCAGTATCAAATAGATGAATGACTTTGACTGCTTATGCCTGATGGCAGAGGATAACATTTGAAGTATGGGGCCACTATGTAAAGTGTCACCTCGTTCAGATGAAAAAATCTACACCATCAAGAAGGTTGTCACTATTTTCATGAGACCAAAAATGCTTGTAGCAACTTTGGCAGCTCTTCAGGTCTCAAAGGCTGGCTGGCATGATATGCCTTTCACAAACAATATATTTTTCCATATTCAAGAAGATCAGTCATTGAGCCTTTGAGAAAAGGTAGATAGAGTATTTTAGCATCTCTATCCACATCTGACATTTTCTACCTCTATCAAACTTACAGATAAGTAATGTTGTACTTATTTTCTCTCACAGTTTATAGCATGTACAATAACAGAGCTTCTGCCAGCTTTTTAGACAGGACTGAACAACTATGAGATGCAGTGAGTAAAAATTTTACATTTTAAAATTACAGTGAAAATGAATGTATGAAATATTTATGGATGCAGGTAGATGCTGTGACCCCAGTCTGCATCCTAAAAACTGCTTTTGGCCACTAGAATCCCCAAATCTTTTTGATTTGACAACACCAAAGAATTAGCTGCCCACTTCTTGAGCAAGGCTTTTTGAGCACCATAAAATAGGTATTTCCCATGCCTGTCTCAAGTTCACAGACTATTAATCTTTCTCTCTGAATGTCTGCTGGGTTGAGCTCTGGAAAGCCACAATGGGAATAGTTCTGAGCCCAACAGCCTTTCCGCTAAACAGATTATATGGGTTGTAGGAGATAGGTTAAAAATGTTGCCTTGCTCCCAAATGTTTGAATGAACTACTGTCTCAGAGGAATGTATCGTAACCATGACTAAAAGAAGACTTTCTGTGATGTGCTTAAGCACTACATAATTTAATATTTATGAATACATTAATAGTGAGGCACTTGTCTGTCTGGGTTTACTGTAATTCCTAGTTAAAAAAATATCTGAGTAAACCAAAGCTTAGGTGTGTAGGTTTCAAGTCTTTTACTTGTATTAAAATGCTCACATTTATTCTTTAAGCACTACATTAAGTCCGGACTCCATAATTCAGGCCTGAAAACCATTTTTGCTTCAGAGCACACACCTGAAAGGAAAGTGAAAAACTCACTGTGTACTAAAATACTTTTCCTAGAGATCAGTCTTGCAGTATCTGAATTCAACATCTGAATAAACTGGCTTAGTTAACCTAAAGGTTAACTGCTTAATTAAACCTCCTTGAAATTTAAACCTTCATAATTGCTGTTCTGTCTGCTGTCCATGCATCATATAAAATCATTACTTTATATAGAAATAATAATTATTATATATATTATTATTGTTATTATTATTATATAGAAATAATAAAAATACCTAATTTTCAAGTATTTTATAAAGTAGGTAGAAAATTGAGTCCACTAAAAGAATGAATAGCAAAATTTCTTCTGCATGAGACTTATTTCAACTGATGATGACAGGTACTCACTCACATGAAGGATTTTTTTTTTTTTCCATTCAAAATTTCTGGTGCCTCCTAAAGTAAATCTCAATGTAAACCAATTTTGGTTCCTTTGAGAAAAATATTTACTTTTTGAGACGTGATAGCATTTTGTAGGGAGCTATAGCGTAGATACCTGTTCTTCATTATGAATTAGCATCTAAAAAACTCAATTATTAGTTTTTGAGACAGTCTCACCTCTCTGTAGATGCTTGCAAAACCATATATATTTTATGATGTCTAGAGAAAATGTCTTTGTTAAGTGTAGAGGTATGATTCAACAAACCACTGCACCTACAGGACATATAATCATTCACTTTTCATAAAGATATCACCAGCTATATTGGATTTTCTTCACTACAAACATTTGATACTTTTTGCAGTATTGAGTAGCTATTTTTGAGTTTTCATCTAATAATGCACATCAGTAAAACAAGCACATGCTGATTTTGTATGGGTTTGCTACTAGAAGGCGAAATTTTTACTGTAAGTAAAAGGTTACCTCCAAAGGCTATATCAGATTTTGAAATGCAAGACTAAGAAAAGCAAAATACAAAAAGTAATTACAACACAGTTGATGTTGAGGTGGTATTTCCAGAATAGACAAAAAAGTCTCCAGTGATTAAATTGCATTCTGTGGCCTGCAGGTATTGAGATCTCAAGCTGCTTGTTCAAATTTATCCCTAGGTACCCTATCTTGTAGAAAATTGTTACTTTTAATACTCACTAGATTCTCCAAAAATTGCTAGTGTTCTCTTCTTTACTTAACATAATGAAGGAACATATAATATTCAAGTAAAAGATTTTATTATTAATCATTTGTTAAAATTCAAAATACTTTATTGTAAAATAATTCTATTTTTTAACTTCTTGAGCAAAATCTCCTTGTAATCACAGTTGATTTTTCCTTTGTTAGATATATTAGCATCCATACAGACATTTTTCTAGCTGTTCTCAGATTAAATGCCCTGAGAGTATCAGGGGCTCAAAGTGATCAGGGAAGGTAGCTCACCTCTCTCTGATGGGAAAAGCCCTTCTCAGCTGGAGGAGCACAGCCTCACACAGTACCGTAGCACCTCATGTGGTCTGCTCTTTAAGAGACTGCAGATTACAAGGAAATGTTGAGATCTTTCACAGATACACAACTGTTTGTTCTGATAATGTATGTCCAGATCTACTGTCCTTTTAAAAAGGAACAACAAGATCTACAAGGAACTGACAGAAAAATAATCACTGAAAGTGCAGTTCCAATAGAGGCTTCTGAACTACCTTCCCTTGGATTTGTCCTGAACTTGAGGGAAAGCAGCTCAATTCAGACAGTTTATGGAGCTGCAGGTATTATATTAGGTGCACAGCACAGGTAATATACTTCCTAAAATATTTGTATTAATATTTATGAACTTTGTCTTTGAAATTTGGATTGCCTTGGCAAAATGTTCTGAATTAATCTATAGTCACTCTACAAAAAATTATAAAATTTAAAAATATTTTATTTATAATTAGCAAGAGATCCAAATATAATTTTGAATTTCAACATCTGTCAGATTCCTTTGCAAGTGCTGTTGGAAAACATTCATAAAACAAACTTCTAAAGGCTTCCTTTCAACAACAATTCATAAGATAAACTGAATGGCTACTTTTGGCTGACCCTAACCAACCTATACAAATGGCATCATCTAGCCTAAGTAATGGGTGACAACTGAATTTTCATCTGTGTCATTTCACACCCTACAACTGGATTTAAAACACGATTTGCTACAAATAAGACACACTTGTATATATAGCATGAATCCAACTAGGCACAGTACTAACATTATGAAAAAAACAAGTATCTTTCCAAACTCTTTCCAAAATAGTTTTTAAACCAAGATATTGCTCACTGAGTAAATTTATGAACACATTTAAATTATGATTCTCTAGGTATGAGATCATTGGAGTTCTGTATTAGAAATTTTTTTAACTAATCAATTTTGACAGCTGTGACAGCACTGCTGTGCTGAAAAGTTGGAAGAGGAAGAGCAAATATCTGAGATGATTTTGAAACAAAACAGATATGTAAAGATTTAATGAAAATTAGAAGAGATCAAAACTCTCAAAAATTTGTGCACAGAGGGGGGAATCTGTGGCTGGAGGTTTTATGGTGGTGGATTTTTTTGTTTAATCATACATCTGGCTGTCTGTTTATTCCATCTTTCTATCCTGCAGGTTTCCAATCTGTGAACTTGAAATACATACTTTTACATAGTTTTTTTAAAAGGCTTTGCACAGTCCTTAGACATATGGAAGTGCTAGATATCTGCTATTTTTTTCTCCATAGATCATATCAGAATAGATACACCTTCTTTATGAATAACATTCAAAAACACTTTCAATAAATATTCATATCACAATAGTTATGAGTACTTCAGTTGAAAACAAAGTTACATTTGCTATCCTAGGGTGACATGCCTATCCCCCTCAGCCCCCCGAATCACCAGGCCAGCCCAGATACATGGGGCCTTGAGGGAAGGCACGTCAGGAGTTGGGAAGAGATTCAAAACAGGCTCCAATTCCCCAATGCAGTTGTCCAGCTCCTTTATTCCCTGAGATGAGGGGAAAAGAGAGTGGACAGAAAGGGACAGAGCCTTATCTAGGCTCTGGACAGGGAGGGCTTTCTGGCTCTCCACCAACCCCATCGGGGCAGGAAGAAAGAGACCACACTTATCTGATCCCAGTCACAGGGGTCCCTGGAAATGGGGAAAGCCCCAGTGCAATGTAACACGAGGGGGACCTAAGAAAGACCTACAAACTTAAGTCTATTCTGAATAAGTAATATACAGTGATGTATTACATGTTTTAGTCTCTAGACTTCTCAAATCTACCAGCTCTTCTTTTTTTCTCTCTATGAAGAAGTACCCAGCAATGCATATGAATATTCTAACTGGTTTTGTTCAAAAGTTGTCATTTTGCCCTTCAGAAATCTGTGTTGAAAACCAAACCACAGTGGAGAAATTCACTCATTTTGCTAAAAATTCAGCAGTTTTCCTTTAGAAATTTACTGTACTGTTACATAATTGGTTATTCATCATCCCCCTGCATTTAGAGCAACTCAGTGTCCAAGGGCATTTTTTGAGGTGCTCCTGTCTCACAAATGATGGTCTGCAGAATGCTCACTAATGGTCAGGGAAAACATGGTGTGTCCTGTGGTTTTGGTCATAATTAAAAATCAATAAATCATCATTAAAAAGTCACTTAAGTCCTAAATGTGGGAAAGTCCATATTTGGAAAAATCGGTATCTGCAGAAGTAATTCTACCCATGGACTTCCTTTAAAACATGGGAGAATTATTTTACCTGGTTTTATGGCTACTTGTTGCTGTTCACCACTGACTTCGGGTGGGCGCTGGTGGGATACAGCAGGAGGGGGAGAGAGGCAGCGCTGCTTTTTCCCCTTTGACTCTGCAAGGCTCAGTTCTAGCACGGGAACAGATGAAATGGTGACATGGGGCTCGGGTGCAAACACGTGTTTATTGTGGGAGCATGTCCCCGAGACGCCAGGACAGTGACCTGCGGGTGAGTTATACCCTGTGCCGGGGGCGGGGGGAACCTGAGCTGCGGCCAATGGAACGGGAGGCAGGGTACAGGGGCAGGGAAACGGCAGGGACAGCTATGGGAAAGGCGGGGGGACAGGGACAGACCGCGTGGTGAGGGGAAAGGAGGAGGGGACAGGGACCGGACCGCGTGGCGAGGGGGAAGGATAAGAGAACAAAGGGTTGGGACAAGGTACCGCGGGAGGGAGGGGGAACACGCGGGAAGGGGGGAGGGGGAATGGAGGAAGAAGGGAAAATTACAAACCCCACAGCTCACTCTTTTGTATTAACATAAAGGAAAGGGAGTTCCGAGGTAAAAACAAATTAGCAATGTTGCAAAGAGACATCAGAAAGTGATACACCAATCATAGTTACAATGAATGGGGCAAAAATCTTTTTTACATTACAACTGAAGATAAAGGGTACAAAATTATCATAAACACATTCTGTATTGAGGATGAAAGCAGGATTCATGATGTGATGCTTGTGGTTTTCAAATTCTAGCAGAGCAGAAGTAGGCAGCGAACAGCGATGTGGTTTCTCCAATTTGATTATTTGGTTACGAAGTTGGCATAGAATTGTGAGCAGTAATTACAGAGGATGATCTTTCCTTCTATAAGATATAACTCAACAAACAGATTATTCAAAAAATAATCAAAAGCAATAAGAAGAATTTGTAGCAAAATAAAAGGGAACATTGGGTAGGGTACATTAAGGAATAGGATAGGAACATCAGACAATCACTTAATTAGTGATTGTCATGAATAATAAGGGGAATCGGTAAGGAGTGGCCCAGGATGCCACCATCCTAGGGGGAAAACAAAATGACGGATTCCCAGTCCCGGGTTTCGACTCCATTTCCCCGGAAGAAGGTCCCTCCCGATCCTTCCCCCTGGAGGAAGAGCCAGAAGAAGGATTGGGGAGTATCCAACCCCATCTCCCCACAATAGGGACTAGCCTCATGCAGGGATGGTGCAGGGCCCTTGGGGGAGGGATGGGGCTGGCGGGAAAACAGGGGCAGAAAAGAAGGATCAAGGCGGGAAAGCGGGTTCCAAATGGTGTGGCCATCGCCATCTTGGGAGGGGGTGCCAGGTGCACTACATCTCGCTCGGGGAGGCACGGCCAATGCCACCCCTAAGGGAGGATAACAGTGTCCGGCAGGGCGCTTGGGGCGGCTCGGCCGCTGCCATCCCCAAGGGAGGAGGTTTGGGGAAGTCTGTGGGGAAAAGGGAAGGGGAAGCTTCACAGAAGCCAAGGGGGAAATCTACAGGAGAGGAGCCTGATGTGGCTGGAAGCTGACGAAATGCATGGATGTGAAGGGCCTCTCTTAGGATGTTAACAATTCTCCCATAGCTGACGTGTCGCTGTTTAAAATTCTGTCCCATTGGTGTCCTTTCGACCCCACCCCCCGCCCCCATAGCCCAGAATAGGGAGGAGAGGGTAGAAAAGGCAGCTTTCCAAGAAAGAGAAGGAGCTTTCCAGTATGAGTTACCCCAAAAAGACCAAGCGAGGTTGTGTCCTCCTCGGAAAAGAAAAAGCCTCCCAGCCACCAGGGACATGCAAGCCTACAGCCCCCGTCTGGACGCAGATGGTGGTTAAAACTCAGAAAAGAAAAAAAGGTAGCTCAGCCACCCACCAGGGTCCCACACCCTGCTCTGATCCAAATTACCCTCCGGGCTTGGGCGGTGAAATCTCTATCTCTCTCCTTGGTGGTGGAAAATCGCGCTAAACTGAGGATGTATTCTTTTGTAGTTTGGCTCTCCCAGAGGCTTAGGTGTTCCCGTTAACCCAGAGTTCGTCCCCTGAATCTCTGGGTTCGGCCACTGTCAGCCTCTGGTCTCCATTCAAATGCCGTCCCCTGACAGGCCACTCTTCGAGCTCAGTCCATCGAGCCTCTGCCAAACTCTCCTCTTTGTCCTCAGGTAAGTCTACCCAGCTCCCGGCCCCTGCAGTCCGGCTGCCCCTGCAGCGCGGCTGGTCCCGAGCAGGTAGAGAGCATGCTGGCGAGGACGAAGAGGATCCCGGAGCTTCGGGTTTGTTTTCCGCCCGGCGTGTCAACTCCTCTTGGCGCCTGCAGACCTCTTGTGGCGGCAGAGTTCCTTTCTCTCTCCCACTTTTCACAAATCGATGGGAAAAACCGTCCTCTGCTACCATTTGTTGCTGTTCGTGACTGGCTTCGGGTGAGCACCAGTGGGATACAGCGGGAGGGGGAGAGAGGCGGCGCCGCTTTTTTCCCTTTCGGCTCTGCGAGGCTCAGTTCTAGCGCAGGAACAGATGAAAGGACGACACGGGGCTCGGGTGCAAACACGTGTTTATTGTGGGGGCGTGTCCCCGAGACACCAGGACAGTGACCGGGGGTTGGTTATACCGCGTGCCGCGGGCGGGAGGAACCTGAGCTGCCGCCAATGGGATGGGGGGCAGGGGACAGGGGCAGGGAAACCCCAGGGACAGCGATGGGAAAGGTGGGGGGGGGGGAGGGACCGGACCACGTGGCGAGGGGGAAGGACAAAGGAATGCAGGAATGGGACAAAGGACCATGGGAGGGCGGGGGAACGTGCAGGAAGGGGGGAGGGGGAATGGGGGAAGAAGGGAAAATTACAAACCCCCGCAGCTACTAATCCATTGGATAATAAGATTTACACTAGTTTCAGCAGAAGTTCTAATAAGAACAAGCTATCTTTTTGTATTTATTTGTTTTCAACATGTTAGTTTGTTTCAGAGAGTTTATCTGAATCTTTGTGCAACCTATCCACTAGTTTTGAAAGTACACTTTTCAATTTTGGGCTTGTCCCTACTGTGCTATACTGTGCGAAAAACTTAGCTATAAAAAGTCAGGATTTAAATTTTTACATTATTCAGAGGAACGAATATAATTTGCTGTTCATGCATAAATATTTTTTGACAGCTGTTTTATTCTAGCTAAATATTCTGTCTGGACATAATCTCTCCACTGGACTGGTTTAAATACACATATTAAGATTTCCAATATAAAAACTTTGTTTAAAAAATAAAAAAGGCTTGAAGCTTGAAGTCATCCAACTTATTAGAAGATCTCTCTATTCCTTTATTACATTTTTACAAATGTTTTGGTTAAAAAGAAATACATATATACATATAATCCACATACAATGTGAAACCATGGAACTGTTAATTTCAGTCTTGTCTGCTAACTTTTATACAAGATTCCTGTTAACTTTATTTGTATTGACAGAGGAGATTTGCAGTATAGGTTATGGTACTGGTGAAAGAATATTTACAGTCACTATACTTTTCCTTATCAACTGTGTGAACGATTAGCCACCATTCACACAAAGGCATGGAGACACAAAAGGACAAGACTGATCATAGGTAAATTCATGTGAACAGCAGCTTGCAGCTCATTAGAGAAACTTAATGAGATTTATCAGGAGACAATGAGTAATACATGCCAGCAAAGAGTGTTAGGATTCATATACAATGCTGAGTGAAAGTTGCTGAGCGAGAGTTAAATATGATTTCCTACAGGCAATTAAAAGAGATTGTGACTGTGTTTTTGACTGGATTTTCAAACTTGCTGTATTTATATTTTCTTTTCACATTATTTTTTACCATGCAGATTATGAAAATCTGACTTTGAAAGCCTTCCTTGTAATTTTAAGATCTCCTGTAACTTTCTTGTAAAATTTTTGTCCTACCTCCTATCTATAAACTGACAAAAAAATTCTTCTGTGATGTGATATGACTGAAAGATACTTGCTTCGTTGATATCTTTTCGAAATTAATGATCAGTGAGCTATATTATTCTTGTGTAATGGGTAAATGCTGTTATATTTTCACTACTATTGCTTATCATTTTAAATGCATATTTCAGTCTGAAAGAGAAAGGTGTGTGCTGTAGCTTAAAGTTGTTTTAATTGCATTTTTTTGTTTTACAAGGCCCTGTTGCATCCTGAAAAATGGGATTCATCTTGTGTTTTAACTAATTCTATCTCATGGTATGATACTTAAAAAAATAATGCAATTGGCTAATTGGCTAAAATATCTACTAAAATATGAACTGCATCTTGGAGATTTATTTATTTGGCTGGTTTGTATGTTTGGTGTGGGAGGGAGCTGGCAGGATTTTATTATTTGTTTGAGTTTACTTGTTCATTTGTTTGCTTGCTTGCTTCTTTTGAGAGCAGGGATAGATAATCAGCCTATTTGAGCTGATGATTTTGTCTGGACTGTAAAAGGAGAGGTAAATTGAGTGATAAATCCACAAACTGTATGGTAGTATGCTATTAATTTTAAGCAGCAAAGAACACTGAGAAAAAATAAGGTCTCTTACCAAAGGAATTCTTCCCTGGCCTGAGAATGGCTCTAAAGCATGGGAGTTAACTGGACTGAAAACAGCAGCAAATTTTTACAAATATTTAAATTATTATTTTTTCATTAGGCAATGCACCTATATTTTGAGTACTGTAACTGCCTACATGAATTTACAAAAATTAACACAATGAGCATAAGTTCCCATAACTAATTCTTAACAAAGTCTAACATAGGGATAAGTCAAAATTGAGTAATTTTTATTACCATCATCCCTTACAATCACTGAGGAGTACCTACTAAATCTGGTTTTAATTTCCTTAGCTAAAAGGTGTTCTTCAGTCAGTCAAACACAAAATCTCTTACAAGACACCACCATCCAATCCAAATCTTGGTGATGTTCTGGTTTGAAAGCAAAACCTGTGAGAGACTCCAAGTCGGAAATACAATTTATTGGGGAAAAAGGAAAAGGACAAAAATACATGCAATAATACAAAGGGAAAGACTACTGACAAAGTCAGAATACAACCTGGCCAGCGTGCTGGTAGCAGTCCAAATTGGAGTAGCTGCAGTCCTCTTGGGATGGCAGATGTAGTTGCTGTGTCTTCTCAGAGAACCTGTGAAAAGGCTGCTCCTCTGTCTAGAAATCCCCAGTTTTATCCAGGTGGGAATGCCTAGCTCCTCCCCCCTGGGTGGAGCATCTCACAACGGGTTATTATGAGTCACGCGGTGCGTCCTTAATCACTGCTCCTGGACAGTGTTATCTCTGAGTCATGTGGCAAGGCATTGATGGGGCTATTAATAGCAGATAAGGAAAACTGCCCCGAGGCAACTCCTACTCAGATGGTAATTGGAAAACCTTTTTTGTTTTGGTCTTCAATCTTGGACAGTGACAATCTTGAAATTAATTTAATATTTTTAGTTGTCAAAGTTGCATTCAATGCCATAAATACAGGTTTAGACTATTTTTACCTACTAGAATAGTAGGATCAGTAGATTTATTTCTGTGTTTGCTCCCTTTTATCCTTTTCTAGCACAGCACAAGAACATAAAACAGCTGGAGACAGACAGATAAGTAAGCAGCCATCTACCTAATATCTAGCCTTATTCCTTCCTCTCTGTGCAGAGTAAACCCTAAATATTTTTTAAATGCTCATTTGAACTGGCTTAACCTCAAAAATAAAAGGGGCATCCAAAAGTCGACATAAAATTTATGTGATTATGGCTTAAAAAATTCTCCCTTTCAAGTGTCCTGAAGCTCTCATTATTAAATCAGAACCAATGATTCCTCAGATGTTAATCTTATAAATCAGATTTATATTTGGATGGATCTAAACCCTGACTATTTATAAAGAGCTGTTTATTGACCTTGCATTTGAGGCAGAGTAAAAAGGAGTTCTATCAAATCAATCCTTCAACTTCATCTACAATAAACCTTTCTCAAACTTTTAATAGAATTCTGACTGTCATTATGATAGAGCACCAATATATTGGCTAAAGCAATAATGTGAAATACAATTGTCAGAAGGTATATAAGATTATTTTTATCAAGCATTCTAGGTCTCAGTGTTTTGGCATTTAATACTTCAAAATTAGAACTGTCAGTTGCATTAATCATTTTGGAAGTAGCTCATCCTGCCACATAAATCTTTTAAAATTAATTCCTCATTCTCTTAAAAAAGACTGATATATTAATATATTTAATATATTAAAATATGTGTATTAAAATAATTTGATGAATTCAAAGGTCTGTTTGTTCCTACTCCAAGTCCAGAAAGACTCTTTTTTTGAACAGGTTACATAAAGACAACATCAGCCACACTGTCTCCCTTTAGTAGTCATCCTCTATTGCCTCTGCCTCAACTATCATGCAGACCAAATAATATTGTTCATTTTTTATACCCTGATGCTAATTTATTTACATTGTAAGAGCATTTGAGTATCCTGGTGTAACTATAAATGTGAAGAAAAATGCCGTCTCTTTCTTTAAAAGGAACTCCTAAAAGCCAAAATATCTCAGCAGCAAAAGTAATTCTTAAGACTATACCTATAGAAAAGGGAATAAATGAGCAGCTTCACTGCATATTTCTAGTAATAGTTGTCATAGTTCTACTTTTCTGTGCTAAACCTCTGTACAGATTATATTCTAAGTCACGTCTTATATTAGTTGATAAATTCCTGGAGCACCAAGATGGTGTTTATCACCAGATCATTAGCACATCTCAAAGTACATGATCTGACTACCTGCCTTCTGCATGAACTTACAAATAAAGCTTATGGTATTTTCTTTTCAGTATCCTTTACTGTTATCAGGCATTTTTGACAACCTGTTGCATTTCTTTATCCCACTTGTATAAAGAATATGTATTTGCTAGTGGTATACAAACATAAATGGTTCTTACCATACATAGTGTTCCAGTAAAACCAGTAAAATTTTTCTTATTTCATATGATTGTCAAAAATACTACCACAGATCTTTAAATATCTTGAAATATAAATAGTAATAATTTGCCAGTTTTTCTCAACATCAGTGATTGAAAAATAATACTATAATGAAAAGTGATCAGAAGCAATGGAGTAGAGACAATATTTTATAACAGTAGAAAACTTTCTGCTCAGATCTCTTAAAGGACAATAATTTTAACACACAGAATCTGAGTCCCTGGATGGAAACATTCTTCTGTCCTTGCAAAGAACAAACAGAATAGTACAGAGTACAGAACAGGAGAGAGAATCATCCTAATTTACTTCAACAAAGACCTCCAGACAGAGTCACTGTATGTCCAATTCACCTAAGTATCAAAAAATACAAGGCTAAGCTCAGAGCAGATGAGGGAGTCTGAGGAGTATCAGAGCCCTAGACTCTTATTTAATTCCAAGTTACAAACCATTATCTACTAACTTTTTCAAAGGAGCCCAGTAAGGACTTTTCAACCTACACAAGTAAGTATTTCTAAAATAAATTACTCCAATATTTTAGTATCAATTTAAGATGCAATCCCTTATAATATAACTAGATTATTTTTTAAAACCCTGTATATTTATTTATCTTTCTTGTCCATTTGGATGGCATTTGCATACATGCTTTTTTCTTTGCTTTTCTTGTACATACACTGCAAACCAGAAAATACAGCAAACTCTCCCACATGCACTGACAGGCCAAAATTAATATTAAAGGAATAAAATTAAATAACCACACTGAGATTTAGAAATTCTGAAATTAGTTCGTTTCAATTATTCAGAGGTTTTCTCTACCCTTAAGTTATGGAAAACAGACAATGTGCCTGTAGTTAGTATCTCTCTAAACAAATAATCAGTTAAATATTCAAATTAAAATATGTGGGAAAATATGGTTACTGAAAGAAAATACTGTATTAATAAAATCGGTAAATGCTCAACTTTGAAATTTCATGTTGCAAAAAGTGGTAGAAGAATGTGTTTCAGAGATGTATTTTCTTCCCCAGAAAAATGAAATAATATCTTAACTGCAAGATAAAAATAGTTGTGATTTGGGTTTCAGGATGAGTAGATTTAGCTAGAAAAGTAATTATTTCACAAACTGACTGAAATATTAAACAGTACACAGACATGGAAATGTTATTGTTATTATTATTATAATTATGTTGTTGTTGTTGTTGCTGCTGCTGTTGTTGTTGTATCAAATTATATTATTGGACAGACAGATTTTTCAGGTCTTTGCAGGGCCAGTCTTTAAACACTATCATTGCTACTGCTGCAATTCTTGTGTTAGAAGAGGGGAGTGCAATCTTTCATTAGGGAATTGGCCAGACAATTAATATATAGATGTTAATTGCCTGGCCTATTCCCTAATTTCTATAATGGACTGTGCCAAGTTTGAATGTTAAGTTTTTGCAATTTGTGAGAGAATTAATCAAAAGGTATGTCTTGTTTAGAGTGAAGGTGAATTATCTGAATGAGTAGAGCATGAATGCTTAATTTTTATGTTACTTCTACTGGTTTATTTTTATTGAAGTTCATGATAGCTACAATTATTAGAATTAAAATTATAATTAAATTAAAATTAAAAATTACTCAGCTATTTTATTGAACAATGATCAAAAATGAAAACTAAGTATTTTAAATAAACAACTTCAAGTATTTAGGAGGATGAGTATTAACTTTGAGTTATAAATTATTTTTAATAAATTTGGGGGTGTTCTCCTGCCCAAAAACTAAAACAGATTTTTCATTCATATAATAGAAAAAGAGAAGGCAAGATTGAGAAAATACTACTTTCAGGTTTTTCCCTTCATTTCCTCAAAAATTTCTGGGAGGTCTAAGGATGAATTAAAGTGTTCATCATTCTGTATAAATAATTGCCCAGAACTTAAAAGGGGTTTTATGGAGGACATATTCTAGGTGTTATTACTTAAAAACTACATTATAAAGTAGTTTACATATTCAGTTTGCATATTCATAATTTGCATATTCAGTTATGACATTTCTATTAAAACTAGTAAAACCAACCAACTAAATATGAACTTGTGAAGTGTTTGTAACATATGAAAAGATATTCAGCAGTTAATTGTAGTTGGCTAATTAATAGAGAAAGAAAAAAAGCAAGTTGAAACCTTTATTTCTTCTCAATTTTTGTGATACTGCCATTTTACTGTTTTTTCACTCTGGAAAGTTCACTATTATAAGAAGGGCACTGCACACACTTTGAGCATTTAGAAATTATGTATCCTAAAGAAGCATAAGGAGTATAATATTAATTCTGATTTTCCAAGAATCTGCTTGAATCAAATATTTGGTTTATGGATATAAGAATATGGGTATAAGCAAGGAGAGGTAAACAAAAATGTCGTAAAACTAGTAATACTACCCCTATATCAACCTCCATCTGATGTCTTATAAGTATACAGATTTTTCGGGGATGCTGCTTATAAAAATCTAATATTGGGGATTAGGGTCTTCCATTTCAGGCATTATTCGATAATATTCATTCTTGAAATTATGCTGGCCTGTACAATGTAAAAATATTTATTATAGTTCAGTCCAGTGGAAGCTAGATATTGTGTGCTTATTCTACCCACCCCCTTGTCATCTTCCTTATTATGTGATGAGATAATGTTGCTTTTTAAATTAGCATGCATCCTGAGCATGCTAATTTAAAAATGTGCCATAGTGATGAAGCCAGAGCACTCAAAATTTTTCTAACTGCCTCCATAGCACCTTTTGTCTCCAAATGAATCTCAACTACTATTAACTTGAATAGTTCTTCTTTCTAATATCCAATGCCACTGTTATCTCAAAATACAAACAAAAATAATCAAAAGAAAACCCTACCCTCAAAAAGATCCCTTTTTTTGCAGGTTTGAAACTGTTTCTAGTAAAGCTTATGAATTGCTTTTTCCAGCTGGAGCAGTAGTATATTGAAAGAGATATTACTTCCTACCTAATACATCCAACAGAACACACAGGTATCTTGGTGATTTGTTTAATTAACAGCTTTAGTGCTACAACACAAAGCTACAGCTCTGCTATCATGACAAGAAAAACAGAGGGGTAAACTAATATGGCCAAACTGAACTGTTCAAAGTTTCTTTATCATTTGGAGGCAAGCTGAGTGGCATTTCATCAGCTGCATTTCAGGGTAATGTTGGTTTCTGTGGTTTTTTGATTTTGTTTTCTTTTTGTTTGTTTTTGTTTGAGTTTCCTTTGTTTGGTTTTGGTGCTTTTGTTTTGTTTTGTCTGTTTGTTTTGCTTTTTGTTTTGTTTTGTTTGGGGTTTGTTATTATTATTTATGTTGATCTAATTCTGGCTTTAAATTTTTTGGGTGCTTCTGCATCACTAATTTGTGTTACCATCTCTGGTGTCATGTGATGAGACGGCCAAGACTTATCCCATATGACTTATCCCATTGTTTGGTTTAAGCCTAAATCTACTTAAAATCAATTTTAAATAAAACTTAATGAGATTATTTGGAGCAGAGCAGACTTGAGGCTAAAAGCATTTTAAAAACTCACTGATTTTGTTATAGTTTATTTTTGCTATATTTGATGCTGCTGCATTTTACTGTACTAGGCTCATGAAGACTGTAAACTAAGATATATTTAGCTACAGAAAAGCACTTGTGTTAACATGGCATTAATACATTTTAAGATACCTGTATACAGCATTAGAGAACTAGACACTAACAAAATAGCTAATTTGACAACTCATTAGCAGTAAGAAACTGTTAAGTATTCTTTACACTTCTGTGAGGTGCTTTGTGCCAATGATTAAACATCTAACAGTCACTAATGCTGCATTATTGCTTACAAATGTCTTAAGTTTTGTACGTTGCAATTGCTGAGTGTTTTTCATTTTCTTGATTTGACAGTTTACAAGCTTTCTAAGAGTGTTACTAGCAAGGACTTTACACTTGAAACTTCTGGTTTACCATTTGCCTTGTATCATTTAGCACAACTAAATCTTGTCATTAAACCAAATATCCACTTCTATTGATTTACTCAATGTCTTACTGGCAAGGAAATTATTTCTGTCACAACTGCAAAAAGTTTGATATTACAGCAATCTGTCCAGGTTCTGCACATATACTTCAAATTCTGTCAAGCCTGCCTTGCCCTGGAAAATAAACCTTTCTTCTGAAGATAAATCTACAGTACTCTTGAAACAAGTGGTTGATGTGTTTATTTAAAGGTGTTTTTCAAACTCTGAAAAAGTTACATCCATGTAGCCTGAAACATTAACTAAACATTTTGACACTAAAATCCTGCAAACCTGAACAGATACCTGTTAAGTAGAACACACAGTGAAAATTTATATTCACAAACTATATAAATGCCAGCTAACTGAAAATCTGTAAAATAGGCCTGTTTATGTTGAAATAATCTTCTAGATTCCTCTTGTTCTAGTTTCTCATACAAGACTGTTCACATACAAGATTCATTAAGATGAATCTTCTACACAGTACAAGATTATGAGGAAGTTTGTTCTATCCTGCTCTGTTACTGGTTAGAAATAAATTAAATTAATTTTACTCAAGTGAAGTAAATTTGCCTATGGCAGCAATTCATAACCAATCTTCTGGTCAATACCTCGACCCACAAGTCTTTTCATTGCATTTTCTAACTTTGTCCTGCAGAGGAGAGGGAGTAAAAGACCAGCTTGGTAAGCACCTGAAAACCAGCTGAGTTTAATGCCGCATTCATGTCAAAATTTGTGGGCCACTTTTTCCATTTGCAAAAACAGGTAAAATTGTTCATTCACCAATGAAGCTCTGAGACCAATTCCTACTCTTTGGTATTGCTGTCTTTGCTAAATATTGAAAGTCATTAAACTCTCTAGTGCCTCAAGGAGGAAATGATAAACAACTTCCTTTTGTTTGTTCTTAATGATATTCCTGAGTCTATTTTGTTAAAATCTTGCTTAACTTCTAGCTCTAATTCAGATTAAGTGATGAGCAATGCCTAAAGCGGTGTGGCCTAGGAGTTTAGTAAAAAATGGGTTTCCCCTTTTGCATTGTTTTTGAGGTCAGATTTTCATCTATACTAAGGTATTCTAACATTTTCCTGAGTGAGGAAATTCTGAATTGTCTGATTTACACTCTCAAGGGTCAAGTGCAGAGAGATTTTTTTCACTGTTCCCAAAGATATTTAAAAGTTACATGTGATGAGGTGTAAACTAAACAACTTTATGGGTACAATTTGGGATAGTGACTATATAGACTAGCAGTGAACAGTGAATTGGTAATAGTTTGTTGTAAGGAAGGTTCTGATCATCCCTTGTGATCTGTAGATGATTTTAGAACCATATAAACTAATCTGTCACCTTCACAGAGTAACTGGCATGTAGATTTTTGCAGAAGCACACAGTACTGTAAAGGAGGATTTGAAACCTCTCAGTCTTAGCCTTATAGTCTGGCATTTTATGAAGGAGCTGCATTGGTTCATTGTGTATAAATTATTCTGAGCGATGGAACAAGAAATAAATTTTTGGCAAACATTACTTCATTAGTCATAATGAAATCCTCCATCTTCTAATTTGAGAAGGACTGCCCTTCTAGACTTTTTAGAAATTAAAGAAGTTAATTAAATTAAAGATGTAATATTTAAACAGATGAATCACAAGGCAGGAATAGGGCACAGACATTTCCATGTGACATTTTGCTTTCAGAGGATTTATTAGAAATAAAGAACATTTTACTTGTTTTTATTTCTTAAAAACAAATTGGATATTATGCAGTATTATCTCTTTAGTTCAATGTTGTAGGGTAAAAAAAAATCTTTTATTTGTTTATGATTAGGGGGAAAAAGGAAATAAAAGTAAATGTCCTTTCTTGCATGTTGAAAGAAAATAAACAAATTTTGAACTGCCAGGCTTGTTTGTTTTTTTTTTTTTTTTAAATAGCAGAGTACAGCAAAGGAAGGCTGTTTTAAAAGTAAGGGTTTTGAAATCAACAACTGAGAGTGTCAAAATACAATTTTAAAAGTTGCTACCTAATACCTACCTATTATCTGCTTTTAAAATACTTCAGAAATATTTTATTAGTTGACATTTACTACATAAATAATTCAAACTATGGTATTCAACAGTCTCTGGCTCCATTTTTACCTGAGTTCTCACTCAAATTAGACTCTATTCAGGAAGGCAATTTACCACAAAAGAAATTTATTTACTTTTGTATATGATAACATTTGTATATATAATAGCAATACTTCCACTTTTTTACTGCAAATTCAAACATCTTTAGATCTCTGTCATTCAACTTCCAGCAATCCATTTCTATAAAGCTGATTTTTCAATAGATTTGGGGAAAACACAGTTAACAATTATGTAACACAGTATTACATCCATTTCCCACACTCATATCTGTCCTGCAGAACATGTTAAAGTAATTGTACTTTTTCCATGGCAGATAGTAAAAGAACAGACCCATTCACAGTTGTTTTTCTTCTTGTTTTTTTTTGCTTTTGATATGGAATTTTGCAAAGACAAATGGTAAAATACATTTCATATAATCAAGAATGATTTGGGTTGGAAGAGATCTTAAATATCATCTAGTTCCAACTCCCCTGCCATGGGCAGGGACATCCCTCACTACACCAGGTCACTCAAAATCACATTAAATCTTCCTTTGCAAATTTTTCACAGGTGGGGCATCCAAAATTTTGCCTGTCCTCACCATCCTCATTGTCTTTCATTTTAAATCCATTCCTCCTTTTCCTGTCACTACATGTTTTTGTAAATAGTCCTTTACCACCTTTCTTTTTTGCTGCCTTCAGGTGATAGAAGGCTGCAATGGGGTCATCCCAAAGCCTGTTCTTCTCCAGGCTGAACAATCCCAGTTGTTCATCCTTTCAACACAGGAGAGGTGGTCCATCCTCATGTTGATGGCCTCTTCTGGACTCACTTCAAAAGGGCTCCTGTGCTGGGCACCTCAGAACTGGATGCACTGCTCCAGGTGAGGTGTCTTTAATCGGCTTCGTTTGGACTTTCACTTACTGAGAGTTTCTCTTGAAGAAAAAGTGCAGAATGCTAAATCTAGAGTATATGAGATATACAGGAGTCCTGACTCCACTGGTATCATAGAAGACACAAGATCACTCTATTCTTTGGTGTACTATTTTCCATTGCCCCTCTCAAAATTCTGCAAAAGACTGGACTGCAGAAGATGGATGATAAAATATCAGTGTGCTCCCTCTATTTACTAGAATTAGCCTCAGAATGTGTTAATTCCTTGCCTAAAGTGTCTTTATACTGCTGAATATTCAGACTTCTTAAGTCATATTGTAGAATAGTAGGGATTTAATTGATAGCTTAACTTAAACTGAACATGAAACTTGCAAAAAAATATAAATATTTAATTATATGCTTTAGTAAATGTACTTAAGTAATGTGTCTTCCTGTTGAAAGTCAAAACAAATTAACGATTTAATGCTGAACTGTGCTGATGTCTATTAGACATTGGTGAACAAGTGTTTGGAAGGAAATGGGAGATATTTAAACAGCAATCATATTTACAAATACAGAAAACTATTTCTGCTATTCTGCAATTGGTGATTCAATGCAGCTATGCATACTGTTTATTAAATACCACATTGTGACCCTTACCAATCTTCACTAGAATATAGTAAAATGCACAATCACTCTTTTTTTGCCAAGAAAAATAGAAGAGTTCGAAGAGTTAATCCACTGTATAGAGCTAGTACAGCTGAAACAGCAATGTGAATCTGTCAAGAGAAGACCTTTGTAATTTCATGCTTTATGGATAGACAGATAGATAGATAGATAGATAGATAGATAGATAGATAGATAGATAGATAGATAGATAGATAGAAGTAAGAAACTGTGGATACATTAAAAGGGTTAGAATTTGATAGTGAGTCAGAAATAGAATAAAATTCAATTGTCAAGCAATCTTTTTTACCAATTTACACCAAAGTAAATGTCCAAATCCAATATTTTTCCTGCTGTTCTTATTTGAGAGTAAGCTCCAGAAGGCAGATTAGAAGAGATTCTGGATAGTCTACATAGTCTACCTTGTAGGAGCAAAGTGTAGCAGAAAAAGAGCAATCACACCCCTACCAAGATGTCTTTGAGCAGTGTGGCTCTTCTTTAATTCTCTTCATTTTATGGCTGTCACCACCTTTGTGTCTTTTTGCACTCAGTCGTGCAAAAAATACATGCACAAAAATGGGCAAAAAGTCCCATTTCCATCCACCTTTACTGTTTCACTGAAGGGTGAGCATTTATTATAGGATCCTACTATGAAAATAACTTTTTATGCAATGTGTTCTTAATTGATTTTTCCTGTTTTTTGGGGTTTTTTTTATGGAGGCATGAGGGGAGGTCTGGTTGGTTGGTTGGTTGGTTGGTTGGTTGGTTGGTTGGTTGGTTGGTTGGTTTTTGATTGATCATTTGATAAAAAGAAAGTCCTGATTTCCTGTGTGGTCCAATTCTGCATGTCTATTTGAAGAAGGGGTCTTTCTGCAGGTAGACATGTTTTGTTTTAGCAGAAATAAGTCACAAAATAAATTCCCAATGTTACACAGCATAATCAGCATTTCCTAGAACTGAGAAACTTGTAGTAGTGAGTAGTGTTTTTTAGGAATGTTCTTCCTCACAAGTCTTATGAGAATAGAATTTGTCATACGATGTTCAATGTTGCTAATATTCATTTTATTGTTTTGATAAACCACCATCTGACTTGCTTTTTTTCATGCAAAGTAGTGTAATTATGTGTTATCTTTGCAAATGTTTATTAGGCAGCATTGTTCTGAATACTCACTTCCCAATTTTGTCTTTGGTTTTATACTGATTTCAGCTACCAAAGTAATATTTTCATGTGATGTTAGTACTGAAGCAAAATTTACATGTTTTTTTTCTTGTGATTCATTTGGAAAATAATAACAACATTCAGAATTATTCACAATTGTATATCTGAATACTAGAAAAATGTCCAGTTGTTTGAGGTAATAATTTTGCTTTGGTCTCTGGAAGACCCCATCCAAAATGTGGCGTTTAAAATTATTGCTACAGAAGGCTGTCCAATCTTAGTTGTAAAGAGCAATTTGACAAACTAATATAATGGCATGCATTAAAAAAATAGCTTGTATCTTGGAGTGCCTCTGAAAGACCATTTTAGTTCTATCTGTTATAAAAAAAGGTCACAAGATACTGCTATTTTTAGTCACCATATCTTTATACATTCTCTTTTTCTCTTTTGCACTAACAAAATGTATTTCAAGTATGTAATAGGTTTTATTTATCTACAAGTGGAAAGAGAAAAGCTAAAGCCTAACAAGGTTAAAACTAACAGCAACAAACAAAAAAAAACCAAAAAAAAAGGCAGAAGAGTCACAGATTAAGTGAGATTAAGCTCTGAAGCAGCAGGAGGAAGCAGCAGCCACAGCCATATCGTGAAGTGCCATAATGAGTGGTGACACAAAAAAATAGTCTCCTGGAGTAGTGAGTGACCCCAAGACTTTTACTGAAGTGCTGTAGGAGGATGCTTTAGAGCGACAATTTGTAAATATCATATCCTGAGTTATAAGAATTTTCATAGCTAGAGCCTAGTTTTAAAAAAGCAAAAGAACTAGATCCTCTGAAAGATGTTTGCTACTTTCTCAGAAATAATAACAGGGAAAAACTGTAAACACTGAGAAAGCCCTTGTCCTTGTTTCTTCCTTCACAATTTTATCTTCATAAGGAACTTTGTACTAGCACAGTTAGATGTGCAGAAGTAGTATTTTAATAGATACAAGACTTCTCAGAAGTGACACTTTGAGTCATAGAGTGGAAGTTACTCAGAGTCAAACTCAGAGAGACAGTTAAACTTTGCAAGCATCTGAAGAAGAGACAAAATAATGGTACATTTTAGAAATGAAACAGTAGTCAAATTAAATCTAAGAGAGAGTGACTTCTTCCTCTTCAAAGTGAGATGCTTCTTTTCCTCTTCTGGACAAACATTGAAGAGAGAGTATTTTGGAATCACTAAAAAACCATATAATTATCCTGGAATATAAATTTTCATAAATAAGAGATTAAGCACTGATCCCTGGAAAATATTTAGTTATCTATACAATGAACTAACTTTCATAATAAAAATATTCTTCTAGCAAAACAGCTTTACATGTAAAGTCACATCCTCTGAGAGAGAGAAAAGGACAAAGTTAGAAGCATTCAGGTAGCACTGAAAAAACAAAAAGCTTCTATTAGGAAATATCTCTGAAGGATAATTCACATTTTTGATTTTCAAAGGGATGCATCTATGAAAGAAATAATAAGTCTTCTGCCATCATTTTCTTCTTGTCCTCCTAAGTGTCAAAAGTGTCTAAGAATTTATGCTACTGATGCCAAGTTTCCACATTTTGAGACTTCTGACGTGTTAAAATTTGTGTTATAATGAATGTTTTTGATCCCTTGTGGATTGTGCAATTGGACCACTTGCTTAACTGATGCCATGAGATCAGGAGGAGTAGGCAGGAAAAATGTATTTGGAGTCACACAATACTTGATACTAAAGTTGTTATTATTCTTTTGTAACTGTTACTTTGTCCAGAAAAATTTAAGACAAACTATTATATAGAATTTTTTCTTTATTTCTGGTAACTCAGACATTTAATAAAGCATTTGGATGTTACCTGTATGATTTTAAAAAATTAAAATACATTAAAATTTAATGCAGGTTGAATAATTTTAGCATTTTTATAGTCTTTATTATAAAATACTGCTACACTGAGCTCATAATAGTGTTTAGCAGTCAGTGGACAGTAATAACAACAATATGACAACATTTTAGTGTTGTTTTTAGTTTGTAATTTTTAATTTTGTCTGTCTACATTATCCATTCCCAAATTTTCTAATGTCCACACAAACAGAAATTAGGGGAAAAAAGAAAAAAAAAACAGAAGGGAAATATGACTGCAATTTTTTAAAAGGTAAAAAGGAAGACCAGGGAACTACAGACCAGTGTTCTTACCAGTGAGCCTGGTAAGGAAACAGGGCAGATCCTCGGGCCAGAAATGTTAGGGCTCGTGCAAGACAAGGAGGTCTGACGCGCAGCTTCAGTAAAAGCAAATTTTGTCTGACCAACTTAGTGGTCTTCAAGCATGCAAGGGCTAAACAAATTTACAGGTGTCATCTACTTAGACGTCTGTAAGGCCTTCAACATGATCCCATGTGACATCCTCATCCCCAAACTGGATTTGAAGGGTGGGCTGCTCTGTGGGAGAGGGGCTGCCTGGCTGGGTTCAAGTGAGCCTGGTGGTAAGCAGTGTCCCTTGGCTGCATTGGGCCCTGAGCAACAAGTTCTAGTGCAGGGCATCCATGCCCATGATGGGGGTTTAGAGCTAGATGAATCTTAAGATCCCTTCCAAACCAATTCATTCTATGATTTTGTGAGCTATAGAGATATTTGTATTGCAGTATGATCACTGCCTAAATCTTGTTAGCATCTCCACTGACACTAATAATAGTTATAATTACTGTTTCTTTCTCCCTCTTCCTTTGCAGCAAGATGTGAGGACATATGGGGCATCATCACAGACACATTACATAAGTATGATTCCTCAAAGGCCCAGTGAAGAATTACTCAATAATTAAAGACTACATACTCCATTGAAAAGTGAGCCTTACAGACTCAAAGGCTTGTAGAACAGATGTCCTACTAATATAAAGTAATTTTTAATTGATCTTGTGATACCTGTGAACACCATTCTGTGTTTGTAAGACAAGGGTGTTTTGTCATTCTAGTAGGACATCCTCAGAAGTTATCTTTTCTCTGCCTCCATCATATCAGATTTACCATAAAGAGATCACAATCAGCTGAGACTCAATTTGCTCAATAGTTGTTACAAATATAACAAAACTATACTTCAATTCACATAAAATACAGTTTTATTGCTCAGTTGTCAGAAATGCAGTACATAATCAGCCTATTCTGAAGTTTCTTTTGTATTATCTAGATTTTTTCCCCTAACAAACATTCCCTAGTCAAATTGACTACAGTAATTAATAAGCATCAGTGTAGTAACTACAGGGATGTGCCATCTGAGCACCCAGCAAAGACAGGGAAGCAAGCAATGCTGCTAAGCAAGAATAGTTAATATATTGCTTTTATAAAAGTATTTTTAAAATATAGTTCATATGTTTGGTTGAAAACACACTGTTATGAATGAATGTTATCATATGCAAATGCACCACGAACCCTCTTGCTGTAACTGATTGCTAGGTTTCAAGACTAAAACTCCTCAGAAGGTCCACAGTTACTGGAAGGGATCAAAGCACATTCTTATAGTACACATTAAAGAGAAAATGAAATGTTTTATAGGATTCTTGGAAAAATAGGTTTCTATGGAAAAGTAGAACAATAAAATCTGAGGCTCTCAGCTGTATGAAAAAGCTTCAAATTTGTCTGAAATCTCACAAAAAAATTATTTTTAACAATAAAAAATTCCAGCAGGAAGATTTGCTAATTACTGCTGCTATGCAGGTAAAGTGTATGGTACTTAAGGGTGATGAAAACCATTGAAAGTAACATTATTAAAACTAATTTTACAAATTATGTATATTTATACTGAAACTTGAGAAGTTCTTTGAAAATATTCTTCATTATATTTCTGTTCTAAATGAGGCATTTATTTCCTATTATATCAGCCTTCTTTTAATCAAAGGTGCATTTATTTTCCTTTTTCAGCACTTGGCATGAGAGCTTTCTACGCCTGCTCATCAGCTGGCATTTCTTGGCGTTTCAGTGAATTGATCTCACCAGTCTTCATCACAAAAGTATTTGTCCCCTAATGTTTCAGCAAATGTTTCTTCAGTTCTATTACATAAGGCATAGTACTTCACAGTTAAATTTCATTAACTTACTTGATTTTGACATTAAATATTCATACTAGTATATGTTTCTGCCCACTCAATACTTCAGTGATAAAATGAAAAATAAAATCATTTAAAAATGAGCTATATATGAAAAAGTGTTATATATGTTCTTCTGCATTTAAGCAGCAGTATCTGAACAGCGAAGGCTCAGATAAAGAATGTAAGATGTAAACCAAATTGCAATAGGTGCATTTTTAATTTGTTCACTGGGGGAAAAAAAGGCTAAACCTAAAATGTTTACTTGGTCAGTAGAATATCTACAGTTTCTAAGCTACTATTTTGGAAAGGAGGAAGTAAGATGTGGTTATGCAGAAAATGCATCAATTCTTAGAATCTAAAAAAACTTTCAGAACGGAGAGTAAAAAACACTACTTTATCACAGGTAACTAATTTTTAGAGATACTGAGAACATAAAGCTACTCAGGGATTTTACTTGCATATTTATCACTGATTTACAGAGTTTGAAAGAAGAACAATATAGCAGCCGAGGAACTGAAAATAATATTAGGTGAAGTTTTTCAAGTGGCTAGGTTTTGTGATCATTTGCTCCATCAATTTCATTAATTAATCTACCAACAAGTCTACTGCTGAAGTTGTCAGAAGAAAGAAAAGTTAGCCTCCTATTTTTCAATACTGAACCAATGTCTCTTTTTAACACAGCAATTAGCAACATGCTGTGCCCTCTGACTAATGACTCAAGCTGTTCCCATATGGACCTCTAGGATGATGGTGGCTTTTCTGTCAACCTGCAATTCTGCTATGCAAGGCTGGTCTGGACACAGATGCTACCCCCCACCTGCCTGTCCAGCATTTGGACATTGCCACCTGCCAAGGGACAGAGGCTCTTGCTCAGTGTGTGCTGCCACACACTATGTACTATGAACAGACACAATGATCTTTCCCCACATCAGTCCTAACTCCAAAATACACATTTTTTTCCTTCTGTGCTTGCTGTTTGGAGATGCTGGGGTTTTTTGTTATTCTTTATGCCAGCCCAATAGCAAACATTTGGGTTTTGTCAGCTCTTTCACTAACCTCATCCCTGCCAGCTCTGGTGTGTGTGCATCCCCAGAGCTCAGCACCAGAGGCTGGCAGTGCTGCTTGCAGCACATCCTTCCCACCAAAAAGGTGGCACACACAGAGCCACATCCACATCCTCACCAGGCACTGAGGGAAAAAGTTGGTGCCAATTCTGCCTGCTGTCCCTGGGCCAGGCAGGTGTGGAAAAGTTGTGAAAGAACAAGTGTCAGCAGTCTGGAAAGACTGATGCACCAATATGACCTGTGGCTAAAAAACTCCAGTAACAATGGCTAAAAGCCCCCACTTAATAGAGAGAAATAATAAATGAAGAATCACAGTGCCATATAAATAGACATTGCTGTATGGTATTAGGAGACATATACAGGAACAAGTAGCCAACTTCTCCCAAAAGGAAAATTTCTGTCATGTTGATTTATTTTATTTAGCCAAACCAAAGGAAAGAAGAAAATAAAAAAAATGCCTTTGTTGTTTTTTTTTTTTTCTAATAATGAGGAATAAGCTTAAAAGGAAACAATATTACCAGAACTTTTTACTTTCTTTTTGTTTTAAAAGCCTTTCATGTTAACGTAATTTCTAAAATTGTAATCAATCCTCATATATTATGGAGTAATTAGGACTTTTGGCAATACCTTCTGGTTAACTTTCATTCCAATATAGAATGCACTATCAAGTTTACTGCCTGCTGCTAAAAGTGTGAAAAATATTTTTGCAATAATATATTTTAACCTCTTTCAAAATTGACAGTTTATTTATTTAAATTGATGAAAACATTCAGCTAAGAATAGGAAAAATTATTACAGGAGTGACCTGATGTTAATTAATGTTAAAAATATATTAGTTCATAAATTACTTAAAACCAGGAGAAAAGAATTATTATATCTGACCATATTGATTTCTGGGAGATATTGTAACTTGTGATTTTTTTGATTTTTTTTTTTTTTTGCTTGAATGAAACTTTTAACATATTTTTGTTCCAAAATGTGGCAGAAATTCTCAGTTTTAAACAATTTGAATATTGAGAAAACCGAAGATTTAGCCCATTTATCAGTCTGTGACACTAAAATGAATTTGATGGTAATATAGCCAATTATATGTTTTGAAGGTACCTTCCTGAGTTTTTTATTCTTAGCTCAATGAAATTTCAGTTCTTGAGGTCTTTTTTAAACTGAAACTGAACTTGCACAAATGGAGCTGAAATCAACAAATCAACTCCCAGACATTTTTGGGTAAGGAAAAGCCTACATTTGCTGATTAGATCAGCCTTAGATATTGTGATAAACTAACTTTGAAATGAAAAATAGAAATTAAGAAGATGAATATATGCACAAATTATTTCCAAACCATCTTTTTGTATCATGTCATTTTAGTGCATATAGTATTCTTTACACAATGCATACTTTTCAAAAAGTGCCTAAAAAATGATTCATTATGCAAGTGTTTAATATTCTAGTTATGCATGGGTTTTGTTTTATTAAGTTGCTTCTTCACAAACTGATTGCAACAATTCCTATACAACCTATCATTTCTTAATAGCGCCTTAAACGTCACAGAAACACATTACCCTGATAATGGTCCTACAGTCGTCATTCCAGACTTTTCCTTTTTATTTTCTGCATCAAACTATTGGCCTGTTGTATCAGATTCTGAATTAGAATGCTGCAGTTCACAGAAGGATGCCATGTCTTTTTCTCTTCAGAAAGACAGCACAGAGGGTGCTTTTTGTGTGATGCAGTTGTGCCAAGGTTTGCTGGCCCCACGCAGAACCTGTGCATGACAGACTGGCCATACAATAGCACTAACCATGTAGTCAGAACTGTCAAGTTATTGGCCAGCCTAATCAGAATCACTGTTCTAAAAAAGCTTCTGGAGTGCCTTCCCCCAAATGGTTGAACACTCCTCCTTCCCCATGCCTCACTCACAAAATTACCCACATAAGAAAGGGATAATAAAAACAGGGGACAAGCAAAAGCTTCAGGTCTGTGTGCCCATGTTAAGAGCATGACACTTGACATCTCTCTGCAGGGAGCAGCCTCACCAGTACAGAGCTAAACTGCTGGTCTTGAGTAGAATGTCTTCTCTTAAAAACCACATGCTCTTCTGTGACAGAAAGGTGAACCCAGTTCATTTCCTTTGAGAGGAATTGGAGGAACAAGTGTCCCTGATCCTACATTTAAGGTAGTTATGTTAAATACTTTTTAGTCTATGAAAGAGGGTAGAGATTGCTGCATGAGGTGAAAGAACAGCCATTTCCATGCCCGTGTAAGCTAGTTTATGGTTATGTGTACATGATGTAAGCCAGGTGGTCTGAAAAAGAATATAAGCCTATTAAATTTTTTCAGAGCTGCTCTCCCTGACAGAGAGAAAAGTTTGATAAGTGGATTGAATCATTTTTTAATTGGAGGAGTAGGTTTGGATCTGGATCTAAATACCTTTTTAATAATTTTATAACCTCTCTGTTACCTGAAACAACTCGTCCCCAAACACTCTATTTATTCTTATAAGGATACATTTAGTGCTTCTTGATTGAATTCCTTGTTCATTTAAAGTGGATGCTTTACCTGCAAACACCTTGGAAATGGGAATGTTGACACTGGAAATGGAGAGGTCTTGAGTTTGTCTCAAAATAGCAAATAACCAACCTGTATGAAATCGTATTTCAGAAATATACTCTTTTTGCCTCACATACTAGTTGCTACAAACCTGTTTGATTTGAAGGATAAATGCAAATCATTCTGTTTGATTTTCACACAGATACATTGCAAGATTATCCAATTGCAGCTAGAAAGAGAAATATTTTTTATTATCTGCCTCTTTTAGATAACTTTGTAAAAAAAGTCAAGCTAAAATGCCAGTATGCAACTAGGAGGAATCAAAAAATCCAACATGAAGTCGGGTACACAGTCTGCAAAGTCCTAATAAGCATGTGGAGGTGAAAGAAAAGCTTGTCACTGACAAGGTGGTCTAATGTGTGAAAAGATCAACCTTTCTTGGCCAGTGTCTGCCTCCACAGGAACAATGTATCTGGACATGAGGTCCAACAGACTGGAATAGGCTGAAGGGAAATTTTTAGTTTTCTTGGGCTCCTTTGTTAAAGCTACATCTTGACCAGGAGACTAAGTGTCCCATATAATGGATCTCAGGAGTAAGTGCAAGATTAGAAGTATCATAAATCCACAGTTTCACTGATATGTTTGTCTAACACTTGGAGTTTAACTATTAGCAGATAAACTGTCTGGTAGCTGAGGAGATGTACATTTGAAGTCTTGGGAGTTGCTTTTTTCTCAGTCTCTCAGGAAAATTCCACCAAGCCTCCAAGAATAACAGCTGCAATTCTGGTCTTTCTGTTACATGCCATAAATTGATAGTAAAAACTTTAATAATTAGTTCCTACTTCTTTACTTAAGATTAAAATAAAAATCACTGTTACATTTCTTATAATTTAAGTTATGCAAACAATTTTTGCTATTTGATAAGGAATGGTCTCCAAATTGTAATATTACTTACCTTTCAACTGATATCTATTTAATAGTCTTGCACTTTAGAGGTAAAATATTTCAGGTAACATGAGGGGAATACTCTCACCAACAGCTACATAGTAGGAAAAGCTCTTCAGAGAATAGCTGTTGAAACAGGCAACCACAACATAGCACACATACATTAAACCACATTATGCATTAAACCACTCTCTTCTAAGCAGAGAAACTACAAGCATCTCTTCCCCATCAAAAGTTAGAATCTATGCATCTTGTTCCAGGAAGGATTTCTACTGTATTTTGTAGACACAGAAAAGTGTATTGACTTTTTTTGATTTTTTGTTCTCTTTATTCTCCTAATGATGAGTCCTAATTGTATGCACATATCAGAATTTTCCTGCCAAATTAAAGGCTGCGGTTAAAGATATAGCCATTATTTTTATCTTTTTTTTTTTTTAACCTGGATCATATGAATGGATTCCAGCAACAAATATGTGAACCCAATCCAGTTCTGATAAGGAAGAAATGTGATAACTTAGTCTATTAGGACTAATTTATAATGTTAATATAACAACAGAAAGACAATTATGAATAGATGAAGAAAAAAATAAATAAGATGTTAAATTATTACAATGAAACCATTTATCATCCACCCAAGCATAATGTAAATATAATGCTACTAATCCCTGGCAATCCATTATTCCTGATGCTATTAAATACTGCTCTTAGGAGATGAAAAATAATTACTAGTGCACAGAAGTATCATTTGCATTAATTTCCTAAAGGAAGAAGCATGCAAAAAATTATTAAAGAAAAGAAGTCTGCTTTTGAAAAAATTCCTGTGATGTATTCTTTTAATACTTTCAGTGGCTTTTTTAAAATTAATTAATTAATTAATTAATTAATTAATTAATTCATTCATTCATTCATTCATTCACTCTGGTTTGGTCTAATATGAAGATAAGGAAGTTGAGGAGCGATCTTGTTGCTCTGTGCAGCTTCCTGAAGCAAAAGATGTGGTGTAGAGGTGCTGAGATTTTCTCCTTGAGATCCAGTGACAGAACACATGGGAATAACACAAAGCTAAAGGGTTCAGACAGAGATTGGGAAGCACTTGTTTATCAAGAAGGTGGTCAGACACTAGAACAGGCTGATGTCCCAAGCTTCTAGGTGTTCAAGATGTATCAGGGCAGAGCCCTTAAGAGAGTGTTTTAACACCTGCACAGCCCAGAAGTGCTCAGGCAGTTGGACAAGGTGGAATTTGTAGGTGCCTTGCACCTGAAATGTTCTGTTCTGTTCTAGGCTATGCTGTTCTTCATACACAAGTACATTTAATGGAAGTTAAGTAAGCCAGACAGGTTCACACACACACACATGTAGATATCAAAAGGTAGTGTTGCATTATGGTTTGTGCACTAATGAGTTAAAATTGTAGCTACTGGCCTTGTCTAAATGTGTATTTACCAAAACACTGTGACAGTTTTTAACTAAGGCTAAACTCAGTTTAAATCACCTTCCTAGCCTTTGGCTGAATCTGCAGTAGCACTTTAAAGCATAGGTTAGGCTTTTTTTTCTTTCCTTTAGAGTATCCAAACTATGTGATTCTTCCATTGATTTCACTGATTTAATGAAAAATTATGAAAAATTAATGTAACTGTGTATCCCTATGGCATATTTGGCACCTAACAAAGCTTTGACCTTTTATGTTAAAATTGTTTTCATAAATAAATTGCAACTGAAATATATATATTTTTACCTTCACAATATAAAAAACCATGAATACAAGCAAAACTTACTTATTCAAATTTCTGAAAGGTAGTGTCTGCTTGATTCACCTGCCTGAAAGATCAAACTGCCTTAGAACCAGCTCAGTCCACTTATTCCTGACAGTTTCCATTCACTTCCCAAATAATTAAACATGTTAAACTGAAAACTAAATGAAATTATCAAGAAAGCTTGCTTATTCTAACTGGCATTTTAAAATTAAATAAGAATTATCCATGTACAGTGTCATAAAATGACATCAGCAGGCTGATGTAGAAATGAATAGGAATGCAAGGTAGTTTATAGCTGATGCATCAAGTAACATCTAAAAGAACTTCCTCTTAAAATAAAAAGCATTTGTCTTTCTATATTCAGCAGAAACATCAGAGCTGAAGGAAAACCCTTTAGATATTACTTATCAGAAAGAATAATAAAATCCTAATAATAAATTTCTTTCTTCAGGGATGCAGTCATGGACTGCAATGAACTTTCAAAATCTTGGTTCTTAATGAAAAAGGATTAAGAGCTTTTTGGGCCTTTTCTATAATTCTTACCCTACAAAACAGAAGCAAAAAACTGACATTTTCCTATTAATTAAAAATTGATCAAGAAATTAGATAAAATCATTGAAGCAGAAAAGGGAATCAGGAAAATAGCTTACTAATTAATGTCCTAACTCAAATTCTATATCTTCTTCATGGAACTAATCTTAATCTTAATCTTAATCTTAATCTTAATCTTAATCTTAATCTTAATCTTAATCTTCTAAAATTTTCAGATATACAAATCAATGCAAGATTTTTAAATTTACATATAAGATGTGTGTCTGTTGTCTTGTAGGGCTATTAGCCATTCACTATTTTGAAAACTGTTGCTCAGTAACAGAAGTGTTTGTAAATGGGTGAGGATTTTTGTATACTTACTGAAACAATATTAAAGGTAGACTGGGATTAAAATTATGTAATATATGAAAGAATTTACAGGTAAAGTGAGCAGTTAGTGGCTGACAAGAGAAACTGAGCTACTTGTATTTGTTATTTATTCAAGACAAAAGCTTTAGAGAGATGTCTATGGTGTTTATTCTTTCCAGACTGACAAACAAAAGTTGCTTCAAAGTTATTAAATTGTTTATGCACACCATTTTGAGAAATATGAGTAATCCAACTGTGGTGGCATCAAGTTCCAAGACACAAGATTCCCTAATGCACCATATCAGCATGGACACATAACTAGCATAGAATATGAGTCTGCAAATTTATGTCAAAATAAATAGTCCATCACATGAAGCTATTTTTAACTCACTAGCCTGAGCACTGATATTAGTACAGCTATTGAGAAAATCCTTCAATCCTCTGTATTTTTTTCAGGATTCTTCTGTTCTATAAGGGCAACACAGTGACTGTTATAACTAACCAAACAAAACAAAACAAAGCAAACACCAGCTACAGAAATACCCAAGTTTCAACTCTCAGTGTTCTCCTTTGGCATACATTTGGCTTTCATGCCAAATCTGTGTGATGGCTTCTACAAGCTGCACAAATACCTAGGATTGGCACATTTATCCCTTCAACTTGATCTATCAAAAAGATATGAAAGCTATTGGGATGGTAAAGACAGAGGGAAGTAGGGAATGCTCAAAAGACGTGACTGTAAAAATCTTAATTTCTCTGCAAAGCTAAAATAATACTAAAAAATTAAAAATTAATCATATAACAAAACCTTTCTACAGTTACAATCCTTAGGAAAAAAAATGGAATTTTTTATTAAAATAAGCAAAAAGAGCAATTTGTATATGAATCTATGAATCTTAGTATAGCTGACTAGTTTATTATAAACAGTATTGCTTTAAGTGCAAAAAAAGCCCTCAAACCTTTCCCAGTAACAATTCTTTGTGCATTTCGTGCATTTTGTAGAAACAAAAAACCCCATATACTGAACAGAACAAAAAAGATGTAAGAGTGAACACTCAAAAATTATTAGAACATAATGCAGCATCTTTGTTAAATGTTTGGTATTCTTTGGAAACATACAAAATAGGCAGTTTCTATTAAATAATCCTAGTTGTATTCACACATCACTTAAATAACAGAAAGTGGCAAATATCAAACTGTAAAAACTTGGCCTTTCATCTTGTTTGTCTGAAAAAAAGCCCAATTCCTATTAAAGAATGCCAAGCACAAATAAAGATATGCATTATTCAATTCAGTGAAATTAAAATACATAAGATATTATTAAAACAAATTTGTCCTGCAGATGCCTAAACACTGAAGTCAAAGCCATATGTTGTTTAGGTTGGCTATGTAATTTTTATTTTCCTTAAAAAAATCATAAATTAGTATGAAAGAGTACTTATTTCTTTTGGAAATAATTTCCATGAGAGAAAATCTTACCTTTCATCATACTGTATGAAAGATAATATATTAAAAAAACTACAAAAAGGCCAAAACCAAAACAAAGCAAAAATCTGAGTGCAGAGTTTATAGATTACCTACCGCTTTCAACTGCATTTTTTTAAAGCTGACCATACAGTAGAATAATAGCAGTGCCTAATTTAGGAAACAGTACTGCATATACTTTCTAATGAGAGTTTTTGTCTAATTTTTAAATTTCTCTCACTTAGTAAATAGTAGCTGGTAAACAATAAAGAGAAGAAAACATTCAGAACCCCATTCTGTTGTTCCTAACAACTCCAAAGGGCTAAAGTCTTCATTCAGTCCCTCTGCCATCCATGAGGTTCTGATAATTTATCTTCTTGCAGTTTTGCACCTCTGTAACTGCATGCAGTAATTCAGATTACATATGTAACTGCTTTTTGTCAGTCATAATGAAATTGAATCTTTAGTGGTGAGACAGCTTGGGATTTAGGAATGGCACTGACATTTTGGGTCTACTTTGAGAGACTGCAGTGAGACCAGTCAGCACTAAGGTTCTAGGAAATAGAAGTTGCACGATGGATACACTTTTTAAGCACACTCTAAAGAAATGCATAAGAGATGTGTTGTGGTTATTACTCATGCACTCTTCTAAACTTGAGGTTTATTTAGAATGTTACTACAGCATTAACACTCGGTCATATTAAACTCCTGTTTGATACATGGTCCCCCACCTTGAGAGGGAAAAATATTCTGCTTAGATTGCCCAGTGCTGAGCTCTCCACAAGTTCATGATCCTTTGTAAAACAAGCAGGAAACCAAGAATGGCAGTACTGAAACCAGCAGACACAGGTATGTATGCATCTATGCTGCACAAACCTAGGAACACAAAGAGGCAATCTCTCACTGTTGCTAAACACAGATATGAATTTAATCTTCCTAGAAGCATAACTGATAGCACCAAAATTAATCCCAGCCATTCCATCTTCATGTAACCTCTGCCACTGAAATTGCATCTGTAGATATAGCCATAAAAATGTTTTAGTGTAATTGATAATATAATGGGAGAAAGGTTTTCATTAGTCCTCAAAACTGTCAGCTCGCATTCAGTGAAGCTGAACAGTTGATAATGTGCACACTCTAATGAAGCATAGAAAATATCTTTGCTCATAAGATCCTGGCAGCCTGAACAAATTTTAATCAACAATTACTTTCTTTGTGCCAATATGTTATTCTATTTTTCTTTGTGACAACATGAGCAGCTGATGGAGCTGGGGTCCTTTAGCCTGAGGCAAAGACAGCTCAAGGGTGACCCTATACATCTCTACCTGGGAGGAAGTTGCAGCCAGACAGGGCTACAGCCTCTTCTTCCAGATCACCAGTGACAGGCTGAGAAGACATAGCCTCAGGCTGCACCGGGGGACGTTAAGCTGCACCAGTTGGACATTAGGAGGAATTCTTCACAGAAAGGGTTATTAAACAATTGAAATAGACTTCCCATGGATGTGATGGAGTGGCCCTGAAGGTGTTGAAGAAGCAACAGCACGCAGCACTTAGTTCTACAGTCTTGTTGACAAGGTGCTCAGTCAAAGGTTGGACCTAATGATCTCTAATGTCTTTTCCAAATGAAATGGTTCTGTGATTCTATATGATTTATTTTGCTAAAATATATCATCAAGCAGAAGATGTCTCATTCATAATTTTTATTTTTGCATAAAAATAATACTTTCCTAAAAATGGTTTCTCAGTGTCCTTCAGATATTTTATTCTCTGACAACTATTTTTCATAAAATTACTTTTTTGGCAAGTGAGTTTTCTAATATAACCATAGGGACAATTTCAGTACTTTAAGAGGGTCAAAATTATATCTTCAGTTGATTAATCAGAGAATGGCTCAGATTGGAAGTGATATTTGAAATCATCTGGTACAGCCCTTATCTTAAAATAGGAGTAGCTTCCCTGTTAGAACAGGTTGTCCATCACCTTGCCCAGCTGAGATATTAACATCTCCAGGGGAAGAAATTTCCATATTTCCTCTGGTAATCTGTTCCTGTTCTTAAACAGTTCTTCTATACCTTCCCCCCTCTTTCTCCTCCTCCTCAAAACAAAATTGTTTTGATTTTCTTTTGCTGCACTTTATGTCACTTGTCTCCTGTGTTTGTCCTGTACCTATCAGGAGAGTATGACTTTTGTCTTCTCTATAATTTCTCATGATAAATTTGTATGCAGCAGGTGGATGTACCGCCCTGTCCTCAGGTTTTCCAATCTCTCAATAACCAGATGCACTTTTCAGGCTGTTCCTGTACACCATGTGTTACAGATCCCTTATCAGTCTGATGCTGCTCTGCTGGACTCAGTTTCTCAGCACTCTTACAGTGGAGTGCTATAAGTGCACCAGAATCCCACACAAAGTCACACGTGTGAAGTCCCTTTCATTCTCCATTGTTTTCCTAACTCAGGGACACTTCCTGTACTTTAAGATCTAATGATTTTCTTTGTTGTGTTAGTTTAGCCAATAGACATAGATTGGATATCACCTGATATTTCTTTCCTATGGTCAAGTGTGTCTGCTATAGTAGTGAGGTTAGAAAGGCAAGTTTCTTTACCTCGTTTGAAATATCTTTATTTCATTACCCAGTTCACCACAAACCGCTTCAAAGTCTACCCAGACACAGCACAGTCCTTGCTTCTTTGCAAGATCAAGTGGATCTCTGACCTTTGCATATTTGGAAATTGACAAATAAACAAGAGAGCTCTTTCCCATTACGAAATCTGCATGATCCCATTCCCATCGTCCGTAGAACACGACTCACTATGAAGGACAGAAATGAATGACTCAGCCTTGCCAGTCTGAGGCCTGGCAGTCAGTAGCTGAGTTTAAAGCCCAGTAAGATATAATTAAATGGTAAATATTGATCTCTAGCTTTTCTAAGAAAACTTTTTAAAAAAAGGATGTCATACCAATATAGACCACATTTTTACAAAATGAGAACAGAGATACAGTAATACTATTCTGTTATCATATATTAACTTTGATCCTTACCTTTGGGTATTAAAAATTATATAGATTTAGAGTTTCCACATCATGGAAGAATCTGTTTGTGCATGAAAAAAATATTTTGTAGCTTCTGCACCTAACACTTTTGAAGTGTAATTAAGGCTAAACCAGTTATACTATTTAAAAATAGTATCTCTAAATAAAATAAAAGAAAAAATAATTTTTCTTGTTGAAACCTCTAAAAAAGAAGAATTTCAGCTGCTGCCAAAAATACAGTGTTATTTTTACAATCTTTGGTAAAAAACCTGTTGGCAATGGACATGTTGCTCCTCTGCAAAGCATCACTCCTCTCAATAGGTTTGTTCTATATTTTCACCAGATACATAGTAATGGAAGTCCCCTGATAAGGATCATGTGGTACAGAATATACAGGAATCTTCAGAAAAGAGAAAGAAATCACTGCTCCACTGAATGGTTCAAGCAAGATGAATCTGTTTTATTTTTGCTGCCAAAGCTATTCATAATCCCTTCTGCTAAGAGCTGCATAAGGCTTTCTGTTCTAAATCCTCTCCATTTCCCTTCTACTTCCTTTCCTATATCGGAAAATCATTGGCTGTGTATTTTTCAGTGTGACAGAGTTGGTTTGTTTTCACATGCAGATCTATATTCAAATGCATTTAACTTGAGAGACGATTCAAGTTGACTCCATGGTTCAAACACACAAGATATCCTTGGTAGAACATGTACAGCTTAACTAAGTGAAGCTTCTTTTTGTGCATGCCCACCTCAAAAACATTTTGGTTTCTCATTAGCTGTTACTTCACTTCATTTTTACCTTGTGACTTAACTTGCAAGATCATTCTTCTGATTGTAGAGATAAATAAATTACAAGATGTCTTATAGGGCCACCACTTTCCACACTGATGCTAGAGTTCCAGTTGCATCCTTTGCTTTGTGATATTTCAGTCTGCATTAGTCTTATTCACTTCTCCTCTCAGAGACACCCCAAGTAAAGCCCACACTGTACAGTGATAAATTTACAGGGCAAGGTGTGGAAGGGAATTACTGAAATGGTCAAACAGAATGCAAAGTACTTTTAAATAAAATTAAAACCAGTTTTTTGTTTTGTTTATTTTTTAGGAAAATATGCCTGAAACTGTGGAGCTTTGAATACCTAAATATTATATGATGTTTTACTCGGTTTTCTTCTATAAAAATTTTCATTGAAGAAAAATAAATCAAACTCCAAAATGGCAGCAGGTTATCCTGTTACATTAGAATAGTTTTTCAAGTAGCTTTATTCTTAATCCTTACCCTCAGATTTACCTGCTCTTTTCTTTTAAGGGACATAAAAAATTAAGATTTAACTCTCTGTAACATTCAGCATATGATAGCTGGAAGCTATTATTTCTATATTGATTTGCTTTTTGGCAAGTATTAGGGACTTATAAACTTCAGGTATGCACATTCTTGTTGCTTGCATTCCCTTTGTGCATTTATTGTTCAAATTACATTCTCATTAAATGGAATTCTATGACTGAAAGATGTATAATTAAGATTTGAATACTACTGTGCTCAGTTACAAATAATTCAAGCTGACTAACTAGAGGGCATTAATACTATATAATTTTATTTATTTAGCTCTTGAAATACATTTTTCAAAGCTTTGAACAACTAACAATTCTTGTAAAATAAGAGTCATAATCTGAATTTTGATGTCTTATTCTAGTGAGGACATAGGTGATCATTACAAGTAAAACTTACAGATAATGCAGCAATGTTGATACTAGAATCAATTTTTTTTTATTAAGAACAGGTAAAAGACAACAGGCAGAACACACCACAGTATACAGAATAGCTGCAGTAGAAAAAACACTGAAAGAAATAATAATTTTACTTGGAAAAGGTACCTTAAATCAGCTTAAAAGCATGACAGAAATCAAGTCGACATTTTTCTCTCTGCTTCTAGAATAAAAAAAAACTTTATGGAGTTCAAAGTATGGACAGAAAACAAAATTTTCATCAATTAACTTTTCCTTGTTGCATAGCTGTTTGTTTCCCACAAATATGAGGAAAATTGCCCTTGATTTTTTAATGACAGAAGGGTGAGACCTTCTGCACTTGCTGTTGAATATCAGATGTGAACAGGTGGTTGCTGTGAAAGAGTTTGAATCTGCTAAACTCATATTGCTTAGTATGCAATATATGCTTCAAAGATTTTAGCCCAGTGTAGACTCTATGGAATTTTTCACACAGCTTAAAGAAAAATCTCTAAACACATTTCAAATTCTGGTACATCAATAGCAAGAGGTAGAACAGAAAACTGTACTTCAAAACATCTTGTTTATGCTCCTGTTATAATGTTGGTTTATTTCCTCTTTTTCAAAGCAGAAATTTATGCGTTATATTTTAGCCCAGTCACTAGAAGTTGAACATAAATTTATCAAGGGCAGAATTAAGGCAACACTAGAAGTATCGGAATTTAATCATGTTAGAATAAGTATAGTTCATGTGATACTTTTAAAAAACTCAAACAAGCTTGATTCATGAGTCACTTCAAGAAGACATATGATAATATAATGAGTAGTTAGAAGCAATTTGTATCCAATTTCAATATCTTTTAATATAACAGAATTTGAAATGGTATATTCAAATGTTTGTGAATCCTATGTGCTATTATGTGTCATCTGCTTAAAATAATGGCATTTATTTGTACTGTAGAAATATTTTTTTAACATTACAGCAGTTATGACCAAAACCAGTTCAAAGGTTTTCACTGCCAAGAATGAGTGGAAATAGCAGCTACATGCATCATAAATGCTTGGGCAGCTATTTTAACTCTGCACAAAACCACAGACTCTTGGCTCTGAGTAACCAAGGATGACACAGTGCACAGCAGTGCACTGACTCTAACTAGTGCTCACTAGAGTGTCAGGAATACCTCAGCATAGGGACAGGAGACCAGTTTAGCCTGATACACTGTGCTTTGGAAACATTTCAGTGCCTGCTTCCCACAGCCTCATAGGCACCAGACACTACAGATCATCTGCTCCTACCTAAGGCTGATAATGAGCCAGTGCTAGGAATAGCAATTGGTTCTGCTTTGCCTGTATTCTAGCCAAGATCTGTTACAGGGGTGAGTAATCACCAATTAAGATGCATGAGAACATTTATTTGTGCTTCTATTCAGCATGAACACTCACGATTGTCAGGCATCACACATCCGCTACTGGTGATAAGTGAAGTATGCCCACACAAACCAGAAAATACATTAATTTTGCTTTACTGGCTTGTATCCCCATCTTCTTCCTTGTTCTGGTGGAACTGAAAAAGAGGCTTGTTAACAATGGAGCTTCATCTTTGGGGTGTCCCTGTACAACTGGTACACAGAAGACCTTTAGATATCTCCTCTAGGCATAGCATAAGGTATGTGTACTGAAATCCAGAGCAGCAGAGAAGGGTGGCAGACTTAAAGCCTCCAGGGAAAAGCCTCTGGCGTAAGGCTGAAGCCTTACGAAGAAGAAGCTGGAGCCAGGAGACCAGAAGCAGTCTAAAGAAAATACAGACAAAAATGCTGACAGACGAAAGAGGAGAATGAGAATGGTGTTAAGTCTGAAGCAGAGACTGTATGGGCTTCTGTGGAGATTTTCCCAAATTTTTACACAATAATCTGGTTAACAGAACTAACAGATTTGCAAAGCATTACCTGATTGGCTCTTTGCCTGAACATCTTCTAAGTGAAAACTTAGCAAGTCTGTGGGCTCCTGTTTCTTGAGACTCAAGAAGAGTAAAACAATGATTGAATCCGTATGTGTTCTGCCCAGTTTGAGGAGCAGTGATACAATAATATTTTAAAAGCTATCTGAGAAGTATATTCTATTTGAGAATTGAAGCTATCTAGAAGCAGATTTTCAGGGAGATATGTATTAGTTTATGCCATAAAATACTTTTAATTTTTTCATAATTTCAAAAATAATTGACTTCTTATGACTCAAGACTAGTTTAAAAATCTGCAAAATTATAATCTTGTTTTTAGATTCAAATCTGTTGCATTTGGACCACAAGAAAAGCAGGTAAATCTGAACAAGTGAGATCTCTTTATTCTTCAGTGGAGATTACAGTGTCCATTGACAGAGAAACAGGTTAGAAGCTGCATTGAACACCAGACATATGAATGTATACATATTCTATAAAAAACCTATTTACATTCTACCAATTCATCCTCTGTTTTCATCAGTGTCTGGGTAAAACAGAAGTATTACAAGTACCATTTTTTAAATTTAAATTCTTACTGTCAGTTTTGAACAAAGAGATTTGCACTCTCTGTGAGGACAACTTCTTCAGCAACAGCAAAGTTGTGATCATAAATGGTATTGAGAAAGTTTAAATCCTTAGGGATTACAGTAGTGTAAATATTAGGCCTCAGAGTTACTTCAGAAGCAGAAGCATGACAGGCACAAGAACAAAGAAATTATGTAAATTAATTTTTCATAGGAGTTGAAGTAAAAAATCCCAATTTATAGAAAATTTGCATGTTTATAGCAAATATGACAAAATAGATCTAAATCAAGATGAAATCTGCCTTTGCAAAGTGGTAGCTTCTCATGTCTAAAATATCAATAAATATATTCCATATTTTAATAATAATATAATGAAAAACTAATGGGTATAATTTTTCTAAAATTAAGTATTTTTAATTTATTTCTTTTATGGTCAATTTATGAAATTGCTTAGACTCCTTGGAACACCATTTTTTCCCCAACAGTTAAAAGACTGAAAGGGAAAAAGCTGTAGGTCATAAGCATATTATTGTATCCTGGCAGAATCTTTTTGCACAGCTTCTCTACAGTGAGCTCTATTCTTTAAAAATTGAACATAATTTTTTCAGTTTCACTAGTGGATAGAAATGGTGCTAAACTTTCAGATAACCTCTTCTTGCCACAGGTAGAACACCTGTGTTCTTATGGATCATATCTTCCTAATGTGTCTTCATTAATTTCCCACTAAAATACTCCAGAAGGATCTTGATCATTCTCAGAACAGATAATTTGTTTTTCAACTCTGCAATCTGATTTTAAATAAATCTACCTTTGATAACTCTGAACTCTTTTCAAAATGAGTTTGTATTAACAAAGAAACAAATCCTGCTTTCTCAAAATGTTTTTTCTACATGCCAGACCAGTCAGAATGAAATATTAATGAAGTGGAACATAGGGCTACATATGATCATGTTTATTTGGAGGGAAATTCTACACCAATTTGCAAGCTGCATTTTGCTATACAAGTAGTCTGATAACAGTGCTAAGCTGAGATGTTGAACAGCAATTCTAAGTTTCAAGAGTAATATTCTTGCACTTAAATTGGAAAATTAGAAGCTTACACTCTATATACTCAGTTAGTTGTATAAATTTCAAATGAAAGAGATACTCCATAGCATATATATTGAGAAACTTTAAAATTTATTAACTCAAGCATTTCAAATCAAGGACTACTAACATTTCACAGTTTGGCAGCCTTTCTGTAGAAAATCTTCAGACTTTTGACTGTAAACAAACCCTGTTTGCTAATGCTATTCACAGAATAGAACAACCTGTGTTGGAATGGACCATCTCATTGGCAGGGACACCTTCCACTAGACCAGGATGCTCAGAGACCCACCCAATCTGGCATTGAACTCCTCCAGGGATGGAGAGCTCTTATTTCTCTGGAACTGGGAGTTCTAGTTTCTTTGGAATTACTCCACAATATCTAAATAGATCCAGAGAGCTTGGCCCATAGCAACGTATCAGACAAAAGAGTAATGCTGTTGTACTTTAACTGCACAGTTTAGGCTGCAGAGCTTCAAAAAGAAGGAAATTTTTCCAGAGACTTAGGATAAATACACCTGAAGATGAATTTGGAATTCTTAAGTAATTTATACTTGTCCCTCCAATACCAACCTCTGCTTACCTTGTCAATAATAAATATAAAATTATGAATGTTGGTCTTTTTATATTAGTATATTTATGCTTCAGGATGATAATTTATACATAATTTAAGATGTTAGAAGAAAATTAAAAAACCTGATTCATATTAAGGAGTTGTTTGGATTTTATGCTTATTGGGGGTTTTTTGTATGAATATTAATTACTTTGGTAAGAACAGTCAAGTGCAAGAGAAGCCTTCACTGATCTGACCGGGACATTGTTATAAATACAGAAATTTAAATTAATGAGTTTTGCTACATTGATTCAAAAAGTAATAAGTAAAATAAAATCATATTTTGTAGTAGCTTTTAATAAGAAATAAACAGCTGAACAACTTAATAGATGTGTCAGGGGTTTGACCAATAAAAATTCTTCATCACTTTTAAAAAATCTATTCAAAGCACAGACAGAAAAAAAAATGTTAATGAAATTTTTTTAAGCAAATATTTTTTTCCTCTGTGATATTTTCCTAGAACTAGTTAATTAACCTGTAAGTGGCGTTATTTTCATTGATGGAGAACCCAAAATATAATAACATCAAAGAATACTTCAACTGTCGTTTGCTTGGGTGTCACTTTTCAGAGCTTGCTTTGGGTTGCTGATCTACTATAGGGACGCAGATCTCTGCTAGGGACCAACAAAGAAATGCAATCTTTTCAAGCATTCTATTCTGAGGTGTGAGAAACATCTCAACACAAATCACAAATGGCTGTTTTAAAGAGCACTTGCTGTTCAAGGCTTCATAAGCTAAAGGACCCCAGGCAGCTAAAGATTTATTTTTAAAAAGAGCAAAGTGAATGGCTTCAGACAATTACCAGCCCTGCTGTCCAAAGTGAGCTGACAGAGCCGCTGGTAAAACAGCACATTTTTCAAAGCAGCACTTCAAGTACCAAACTGTTAAAGCAGCCCAGTTCACAGGTACATCTAAGTTTTCCAGCAAAAGTGACTCTCTTTCTTAGCATCACCTAGGCTAAAGAATCAAAAAATTTCAGCACTTCAGAAGGAGAAATGATTTGTCCTGCACCGTGAGCTTTACAAATATTTTTTGCTTATCCATTCTTGTTTCAGTGAAATGTTGAAGCTCAGGTATATTGGAATGAACAGTACAGCAAGAAGAGCAAGCCCTGATTTTTTGGAAGGGGATATGGATTCTCTGAGCAATAAAAATAACTACTTGCACTTCACTAAAAACAGTTTTTGGGGTTTTGACTTGGCTGCCAGGAGGCAAATCCTACATATCTAGGGGGTTTTATTTGTTTTGGTTGGTTTTTAAATAATCATTGAAGACTGCTAGACAATATAGCTTATCACAAGGGAATCAACCATTCAGAACATGAATGTCACCAGTATAAATAAATACCCTGCACAGACTAAATCCCAGAATAATAACATAAGATTCTTGCAGAGTACAGCCTATTCTAACCACAAATTCTCTTAAGGAAATAATGAACTTCAAGTAATTATGACATTCAAGGCTTTTCCTCTAGCACTCTCTTAATTGAGAATTAGTTTAATAAGATAAAATTGAAAAATAAAATCTAATCAGAATAATTTCAGTATAGACTGAAATTAAATGTTTCCATTTTTACTGTAAAAGAGGACATATTCCAATTTCCAAGGTACTGATCCTAAGTGACCTCTGAAGCTGCTGCAGAGTCCTTACTATTAAATTTAGTCAGGGTTTGAAACAGGCTTTTTCCACTTTACCTAAAAGAAGCACAATGAAGCATTGAAAGTATAATGTAGTTATAGTGAAGTACAACTAATGGGAGTCTATTTGTTTAATAGAAGCAGAATTGAAACTAGATAAAGGGACAAAGAAAAAGCAATACCATACACCTCATTTTGTGCACAAAGTGGTCCTTTCCTCTGCAAGGAGTAGGTTTTAAGTTGTTTTGTTTCTTTTAATACCAGTGATACGTTTTCACTGCAGAGGCAAACTGTGCTCAGTGCTTGCATAATGACAAGTCTATAAAATTATATCACAGTTTGCATTTGCCTGCTTAGTTTTCTCAAATATCTCATATGTTGGCTAGTGCAAACCACCTTGCATAAGTCTAGTGTGCATAGCAAAATCAAATATGTTTCAGTTTTTCATAGCTTCTCCATTTGCCTGTTCTGTATACACAAAAATATTTTTTGCTACATGGCACCTGAGATATTTTCTCACTTTGCTAAGAGCTGAATAAACTTAATAAACTGTATAATGTTATGGTTCACTTTGAACTACAAAATGACATTTACTTCACAACAGGGAATATATTTTTCCCTGTACTGTCACTACTCCAACCATTACCACCTTGGTTATGCACACCAAGTAAAAAGTGATTTTCATTATAGCAAAAGAACAAGAAGGAATGTTGCTGTTATATATTGCTATAAATTTCTCTCCTGTTCAAATGACCGTCAAACAAAATGTTCTGTCCTGCTGTCAGACACAGTCATTATGATTATGTCTGGGAGTTAAATCATGGAGATTTAAGTATTATTATTAACTTAAAATAGACAGCATCAAAATAAGAAAATGCAATAAAATCTTTTCATTTTTGAAGAAGCTGGAAAGTTTGTAGTAAAATAATACAAAAATAAAAAAACAAGAACCATAGGTGAGATGACGAAATGATGATTGAATTATTGAATGCAGTGTAAACCACACCAAGTATTTGTGTGATTCTACACAAACAGCACAGTCTTTTTGCATTGTAGCAAACTTCTGAGTGATAGTGTTTGTCTTCCCAAGTCAAAGACAAAAATGGTGGAGCCCAGATTTCCTGGAGATGGATGAACACCTACCTGTCCATAGGAAGAATTTAATTAATTCCTTATTTTTCTTTTTCTTTTACCTACTATACTGTCTTTTACTCAAGCCATGAGTTCTTTCACTTTTACTCCTCTGCCTGTCTCCCCAGATCTACCAGGTGAAGGTAAGCTTGTGTGGTTCTTTGTTCATAGCTTAAACCACAACAAAGGGAAAAATAAAGCACTGTTGAACAGAGGTATACCTTGCATGTCTACAGGGCAAATCCCATAAAAGATTCAAAAATATATGCATCTGTTTTCCGGCACAGTGTACTGCAGTCTGTGACCTAAAGTACCAATCTCAGCACCATTCATATCTTTATAACAATGGGCACCTTTGCAAGAAGTTAAGGCTCTGGGAGATGACAGATATGTAGATATAGAAATAGATTATATCAATTATACAGATATTGATGATATAACTATATATGCATGTATTTAAAACACATGTAGGAGCATAACCATATGGTAGGGCAGGGCTTCAGGCAACATAACTTCTGCAACCTGAAGTTTTGGTTTTATCCTAGACTTTAGGAAGATCCCCATTTCCCCATTCCACAACCTTCGATGAAAATGAGAATTTTGATTTTGACTGTAATGGGGTTGCACCTGAAACTACCAGGTTATTTAAATAATGTCTCAATTAGTGAGACTGAATTTATAAAATTATAGAATCCTTAAGGTCAGAAAAGAGCTCCAAGATGATTGACTCTAACCTTTGACTGAAGAAACTTGTCAACTAGGCCATGGCAATAAGTGCCATGTCCAGCTTTTCCTTGGATGTTTCTGGACCTAGTGACTCCAGGCTCCCTGGGCAGCCTGTTCCAATTCTTCTTTCAGACGACCAACCTGAGCCTCCCTAGCACAGATTGGAGCCATTTCCTCTTGTCCTGTCATGAGTTTCCTAAGAAAGGCAGCCTATCCCTAGTTTTCTCTAGCTTCCTTTGAGGCAGTTGTAGAGAGCAATGAGGTCATATCTGAGCCTCCTTTTTCCCAGACTAAACATTCCCCAGTCCCTCAGCCACTCCTCACATGACTTATTCTCTAGACCCTTCCCAAGCTCAACTGCATTTCTCTGGACTTGTTCCATCACCTCCATGTTCTTCCTGAATTTAGGGGTCCGAAACTAGACACAGTACTCAACCTGCGATGTCATCAGTGCCCAGTACAGGAGGACAACCAGTGCCCTGGCCCTGCTGGCCACACTATTGATGATACAGGCCAGGATTCCACTGGCTTTCTTGGCCCCTGAGCACAACTGGCTCATGTTCAACCAGTTGTCAGCCAGCAACATGAGGTCCTTTTTCTGCTGGGCAGCTTTCCAGTCATCCTGCCCCCATCTTGCTGCCTGGGGTTGTCGTAACCAAAATGCACCTCTAGCACTTTGAACCTCATTGAACTAGCCTCAGCCCATTGATCCAGGAAAAAGTCTCTGTCCAAATCAAATATCTGTTTTTTAAAGGCTGTCTTCACAGTTTACTTTAAATGTATGTTTTTAAATAACTGACATTTTATGTGTTGCTGAGCCTTGCTTTCAAAATGCAGTGAGATTGTAAAACCATTCAAACAATTTTCAAAGAGTAAAATATAGTTATTTTCTGTAAAGTGAATTAATAATGGGTTTTAGGGGTAATAAAATAAGTTCTTTACAAGCACTTGAGTCATTAAGCTAATCATCTTTCATACTTAAGTGAACACATCTAGAAACAATATTAATTTCCTTGGGAAATTCTCACTAATTTGCAGATTGTTTTTGCACATGAGGCAGCCAATGCTGCATGTGGTAAATGTTCCTCAATGTTACCCAACTGCAAGTAAAACTTTCATTAGGAAAACATGGTATAAGAACTTATCATATATACTACAAAATACTGACTTTTTAAAAACTAATAATAGAGTTATTTAAACTCTCTCCTGCAGGAATGTTCACATGCCTCAATTGGCCCTTGTTCTGGATATCTTCCCCCAGTTTAGATACTAGGCATTATATTCTATGGTGTGGAATATCCCTTTGGCCAGTTTGTGCCATCTGTCCCAGCTATGCTGTCTCATAAAAAAAAAAAAAAGGAATCCTTTGTTGGGAGCACTGAGCTCCAGGACGACTTAGATGAATGGAGACGAGAGATCTCTGAAGGCTGCTCTTAGATTATCAGGTTTATTAGGGATGGAGAAAGGTCTTGCTTGGAGCTGCCAGACGCAGCACATGGCAAGGCCTGAGGGGATGGGGGAGGGGAGAGACAAGAGGATGCTCTACGAGAGGGTGGAGGTCCTGAGAGGGGGGAAAATCCAAGAGGGCATCTGGCCCCTTGGAGACCCCTTATCAGGGAGCTTCAAGGTGGGCTGGAACAAGACTTGGGCCAATGGGGCCACAGACACCTGATGTTTCAGGGGAGGGTTACAGGTGTTGGATGAACCATACATTTTGGGGGGTGAGGTAGAACAGTCCATTTGACTTTTGGACCTATCTGTAGGTAAGGGCATTGTCCAGCCAGTAGGGAGGATTGTTTTCATCCTGGCTGTATTATTATGAATAATTATATTTATCCATCCTTCCCAACAGTCCTTGTTTTAGGATAAACATGACTTAGCAAAAAATAAAAAAGAAAAAACATCAGCTTGCTATCAATATTATCTGATTCCAAAAGACAGCACTGTACTAGCTGCTTAGAAAAAAGTAACTGAAATCAAAAGAGGATGTCTAAATCACCAACCACCTTCTGATGTCAAATTGGTATCATATCTTCAAAACAGGAATGAAAAAGACATTTCTGTAATCAAGCAAGATGAAAATTGTAATAGCATAAACTAGTTAATTCACAACCAGGATCAAAGCCTAATTGCAGTACAAGCTAAAGTGAAGGGCTTCAGAAACACAAAGAAAGGTGAACAAATGTGGCAGTAAAATGGAAGACAAGAGTCTATTATGACATCCATCTGGACAGTAACAGAATTGGAAGCTGAAAAATTCACTACTAGATATACTGTCTGAAAACAGATGGGACAAATGAGAGAGAAATGAAGAGGAGGAAAATAAGAACAATGGGATTTTTGTCAGGTAAGAGAAATTACTAGAAGAGTTATAAGTCCTGTAGAAATTGATTCAAAATAGGGGAACCCAAGAAAGAGAGGAAACCTTGGTGTTTTTAAGATTCTTTCACATGCAATTTAAACAAGTGTTTACTTTTGTCTCAGTAGATTCTCCACAGATAGTATTTTAGAGTAGGCAATTCTCCAGTATAAGTCTGTAAAGATGCCAGATACACAAAGAGCATAATTTACACTGTAAATTTTGCCATGCTCACAATCCCAGGTGCGCAAATAATTTGGGTCACACTATAAGCCTGGGAGCAGTCAACAACATTCAAGATTCACAAGTAGTGCAATTTATTGACTATTATGACACAGGAAGGGTCAGAAGATGCTGCTGATGAATCCACTGGTGTCAGAAAGCATAAGCAATTACATTTTTACAGAGTAATGTTTACCCAGTGTTACAGTGGATAGAGATGGGTACAGCCCTTTGACTTTCCCAGGATACCAAGTAGAGTCTCGTCTGATTTTCCTCCTCTCTTAAGTTATATTGATTTTTTTTTTTTTGCGGGGGGGGGTTGGGAAAAGATTTCAGTTCATGTTGTTTCATGGTCAGGTGGAGTTTGAGTGACTTCAGTCATACATGTCAAACATATATAGGTTTTACTTCACTAGCCTATGTGGGTGATTGAAAAGTAAAATGTATTATCAAGTGAATGATGCAAAGTTCACCATTTGCGTCATTCCTTCATCTTAATTTCTCTTATTTACATTGTTTTAAACAGACAATGATCACAACACCTCTATGCTGCTCCATTCTCTGTTTCATGCCTCTCTTAGGGCAATGCACCAAGCTTGATGTTCCTCATCCTAATGTGTGCACAAAGTTTATCCCTGGTGAACTATTACCTGCACAGGTACTCCTCCATGCTGAGCTTTGTCTTTCCACAGCACATTTTTCCATAACACTTCACAAGCTTTCAGCACAACAAGGTGAAAAATAAAAATCAAGATGTTCAGTACCTGTTCAGTAAAGGAAGCTGAAAGAATTACTTATGAAGCACTTAAATTTTGTTTTTCCATTGTTAAGCAAAAAGGAAATTGGAGTATATTATCCTTTCTAGTTTCTCTACTAATTCCCTGGTGTTTTAGAAAAGTGGCCTATGATAAAAATTTAATATTCTCAAAAATTACTGTTCAAATCAGGAAAAACAAAGCCTATGAGATATAAACATTGACACAATAAAAATGTAATTCATGTCACTTGGTTGTCTTGGACAACCGTTTGCATTTTGTTCCCCTCTTTCTAAATAAGAGAAAGAAGAAAAGAGTTGACAGTGTGTCAGATGTGGTAGAAACCATACAGTATGCTTACTTTTAGTCTTTCTCTGCCCTTTCTTGAGGGATAAAATGTGATACATGAAATGCATGTTCTACCCCCATCTGCTGAATTCAAGTAGATAATAATTTCAAACTGTTCAACCTTCCTTCGTGCTTTTTGGATCTGAAAGAAATCAGGAAATCTTACTAATGTCTCTCCTTGAGACATGCTCTGATAAAGGTCAGCAGCATTCTTAGCTGATCTGCAAAGTCTGATTTGCTGTTACATTGCCAGAGCATTTTTATTTGTGCTATAGTGATGGATGCAGTTTTGCAAATTCAGTGAGGTCTTGAATACATGTGATGTGAATGACGAAGTCGATTAGAATCCAGTAATTTGGGACACTTCAAAATCAGTACATTAAAGTAATAAATTAAATTGTTCATTTATAATCATCCTGGTTTTTTTAAGTATGGAATCCTCATCAGCTGTTCCTTTAATGTGAAGGTATCACTGCAATCAAAGACATTTGTCCTTTTTTCTTATCTAACACTAGATAATGCTCAGTGAGATAATTACAAATTCAATAAAAATTTAAAGGCAATTAAGCTCTTTTGAAGGTACACAAGATCTTATGAATTCTAAATAAGGGCAGAATCATTGTTAAAAACCAAAATTCTATATTATCATTATTCTTAAAACGTTAAATGTTAGACAAATGGTCCAGAGATAAACCTCTGCCCAGCACTCATTCTGCCAAATTTTACAGAACTTCATGCTGACAGCACATATATATATTTGCTGACCATTATTTTGTACTTGTTACACACTTTTCAGAAGCCATTTTCAAGGTTCAGTCTCAAGAATTCTTTGAAAAGAAATGATCCTCTGCGACATGACAGAAAATATTAAAACTAATAAAATCTAGGCAATATTTCCTAATGTCATAATCAAAGTGAAACACATGGTTCTAATGGTCTTTATTAAATACCAAAAAAAATTTACACTAAAACTTAGAAAAGAAAGAAAACAGCTTCTTATGAAAAATACTGTGAAACACTTCGCTTTGATCTTGTGCATACCGTCTGGACACATTACTGTTTTTCAGCTAGAAGTAATTGTCTCAGTAAAGTGAGTTAATTTTTAAGTTGAATATAATTCTCGAATTGTCTACATAAGCCAGACACTATCTCTTTTTCTATAATTTTATTATTTTATTGGAGTTTCCTAGTAAGAAGCCTTACTTATCACTCTTTTTAAGAAATTATTTAAAAAATAATTTAAAAAATTATTCTGAAATAATCTCTTTAAAAGATTTTTTTCCTTTGCATATTATCAATGCTTTTATTAGCAAAGTAGTGGAAACTTTTGAAGGGAGATTTTACCTGAGATTATATCAGAGAAGAGAGGCAATTCAAAAATATGCTACAAGAATTGCCTATAAAAGAAGAACAAGAGACTCCTAATATACTTAGTTATCTGGAATAAAAAAACATTTAAATGTTTTAAATTTAAAAAAAGTAAGATCACAGTATTTAAATGCATCTGGGGTTTTGTATATGTGCATGCTCACGTCTGTGTATGCATGTGGCTGTGCAAGTATGTACACATTTGTGATTTAAGGTAAAAGTGTCCTAGTGAAAGGGAAAACCTCTTCTTCAACCAGAAATCAAGAAGTAGAGAAAACAAGGTACCAGAGAGCCACACCTGGGATTAGAGCTCCATGAAAATAAAACCTGTATGCATCAAATGCCTACATGAAATTAAAACAGATTTGAGGCAATTTTTTTTAACTATTAAAAAAAAAAATATTGAGAAACTTGCTGAAAGTACTCAGTATATTAACTCTATTTCACTGAGATTTTTTGGACAGAACTGAACACTGAATCTCACATTTTAAACTGTTGAGCCAGTAAGAAATCAAAGGTGATACAACTCTTGTTAACACAACACTGAATCCAAGTCAACAAGCCCCAAGAATGGTAGGGACCACCACCTTGAGAGACCTAGGCTGAATCATCTTGAATTTCACTTTCAAACATGAAGGAAAGGACACGGAATCATAAACCACAGAATGGTTTTGTTTGGGAGGGACCTCTAGCACGGCTAGTCAGCTAGCACAACCATCTTTCAGTGGGCAGCGAAACCTTCAGCTTGACCAAGATGTCACCAGTGTTGCGGTGTCTGCACACTGATTCACCCTTCCTCTTCCAGAATCCAAGCCAATGAAAAGAACAATAGCAATGGACCTGTGACCAACAAAGGAAAACATTTACAATCAAATCTACTTGTCATTGTAGGACTCTGACTTGAAGTCTTTATGAATCACTGAGAGGTGTTTCTTCCACTGACTTCTGTCAATACAAAACTGGCCTAAGACAAATGTGCTACAATTTTACTTTTGTCACCTTGTGTTTTGAATTACATAAATTTTGCTGGCCAGATAGACACTGCAGCAAAATTTTCAAGCTAGATTTTCAGAGATGACTAGGAGGAGACAAATTTTATACAGGCAAATTCCATGAAGAATTCCTTTATCGTGTAAAATAAAGAGAGAAGTCTTATCCAATATGTGTGATCTATTCTACCAGGCAATGAAGTATTAAATGCAAATGTGCACAAGAACCACAGTGTAATTTACTTTATGAGATTCCTAAAAGAAATATTTGAATATTATGTATAAAGAATTACAAAAATTTGAGATTCTGTCTTTTCAGAGATATTCCATAAACCGAAAGATTAATGAAGGAATTGACATTACAAAAATTTTAAGGGTAACTTTATATTTCCACTAGCCCTCATTCTGCAGCATAAAGCTGAGACTCAAGAACAAAACACCAGCTCTAAATACTTCTATGAATAGTAAGTGCTGGAAATACCAGCAATACTATGCAATCAATTTTTCTGTAAGGGCAGAGATGTTCTCAGAGTATCAAAAGAATACATGACTATATTTTTTGAAAGAGTAATAAAATGGTTGCCATATGATTTAGTCTAAACCTAACATATTCCCAGAGGTTATCAAACAAATAAGAAGACAAGCTTCCTGTCATAAAAGAATTAACAGCTCAGAATATCTTACTACTATGTTTCATGTTGAAAGGAATGCAAACTAAGTACCAGAACAAACTCCTAGATAAACAGGCGGTTTTTCCTTTCTTTTATGTCTTTTTGCTGTGAAATGTCATTTCAATATTGTATATAATTCAGGTCATATACCTTTATAATTTTATTTACCTTCATTTTCCCCCTGGATATTTTGTTTAATAAGGAGAATTCAATCCATAATGGGTTCTGAGGACTTGTGTTAGGATGCTAAAGAAAGAACCTGCAATATATTATTTCATATGACAATAGATCTTCTAGGTGATCTAGAGGAATGTGTTCTAATAGAGAAAACCCCTGGATAACTAAGTCAAATTTACTGATTGCTTTCAATAAATGCAAAGATATGGACACCTAGAAGCTGAAAGAATTGCTCAAATGAGAAAATTCATATACTCCCCCTACTTACAAATAAATCAGATAACTGTTAGAAAAGCATTTCAAATTGCTAAAATTCAGAATGTCCTTGAAACAAAAATATGTAGGAGGTGTTTGAATGTTTGAAAACTGAGGTAACTGGTTAGCTGTAGCTACTAATGGGGGTCTCATGGTAGAGTGTTATGAATTTTCTGTTTCAGCAGATACCTCACTGTACTTCCTTTTTTTTTTCAATATGGTCTTTGAGATACTTAATGTAGAGCTGTATCTTTATTTTATTTTATTTTATTCATTGACTGGACCTATAATAAGTACAGCATAAAAGTGACCTGCTCTCCTCATGCTATGAGATCACTATTCCTGATAATGAAACACTGAGAAAAAGCCATAAGCTATATTTCAAAATTATTATAGAGAATATAGATTACTGTGTCTTGAAGAGTGTATGTCAATGATATCCATTAAGTAGGGCTTTCATGTGACACCATCAAGAACACATTTTGCACAAGCAAATGTTTATTTTGATGCACATTTTCAAAAAGAAAAGACAACTGTGAACAAACTTAAATTATTTGTGACATAATTACAAAGCTGAGTTAAAGGGTTTTTTCCTAGACTAAGGTTAACAGATGACATGCAGATTACAGAGCAGATTTTAATGAAATGAGGTGGCTCATTAGTTCACTGAAAATAGTACGTGCTTTCTAGAAAACATAAAGTCTGTTTGGCATCACAAGGAAGCTGGTCAATTTTATACAGCATTCCATTGCCAGGCTATTTGACTTTAAACCAGACTGTGACAAGATAGAAGAATATGGTACCATTTCCACCCATTGTGATGTCACAAATATCTGTAAACCTTTCAGAAATCTCAGGATACAACAGGAGCTGGAATTGTGCATTGCCAACTTAGATTCCATGTACTGACTTTTAAAACCATCTAATGTTACTGATAATCGATGGAGTTTGGCAAGCAGAAGATTCAATCTTGAGCAGTATTATTGCTAGAAAGCTCTCTAAAATCAATAGGTATATTCTGAAAGTTATGGTCCTACACTCTGTTTTGTACCTAGCTTTTACTGTCCAACTAGAGGAAGCAAGTGCTGGTGTTCTCCTTCACAGCAAGTTTTTTGAACATGAGAGCACTGATTGTCCAGTTTGTCTTCTCTGTAAGGAAAGCATGGCATATTTTGAGACAGAGGTGTATTTTTCTGTTGTACCTCATGAAATTACACCTGCTCTGTAGTCACAAAGCAGAATTTCCTGCTCTGTCAAATTCCTGCTCAGTGGTGTGATGTTGCAGCAGGGGTGGCTACCAGGAGAGGATTTTCTCTCTTCAGACCAGAGGTAGTGGTGAAGTTTTGTACCCAGAAGTACAAGACAGACATCAAGAAACCCGAGTGAGCTCTGCAGAGCATCATGGTGGTGGTCAGGGCTGGAGCACTGACCCTGTGAGGAGAGGCTAGAGGGCCCTAAGGCTTCATCCTAAATATTGGGTAGAAAAAACTGAGTTCTTGTATGTATTACATTTACACAGAATACTCAACATTTGGCCTAGCAGTTTAAAAGAAAGTGGGAAAATGTCTTTTTGTGCATCCTTGAAAGATCATTGGAAAGCAATAAATTACTGAAGCCATTTAAATTTTTCCCATTTCTTAGCAGTTTAATGTGCAAATTCTGTAATGATTGTATGATATCAGATTCATTCTTTAGTTCTTTTTTTACACATACACTGAGATTCAGCTATTTCTTCCAAATTTGACTGTTTTGTCAATTCTCACTCAATTTAACTAATTTCAGTTCTATAGTTCAATAAGAAACTACAGCTGTAAAAAACAAACAAGGGACAAAATTGCTTATTGCATTTTTTTTTCAGGCTATCCTTTCTAAAATGTACCTTGTAATACTTTTTTGTTTTGAAACAAATAAATCTTCTACAAAATCATTGAAGTAAAATAAACCCTTATGAACACATAGTGTTTGAAATTATGTTAAAATTTTCCCCCCTCTTTCCTGGACATACATATAGATATAGTAACCAGTTTGTTTAAACACAGTTAAAATGACACAACACAAGGTGCTTTTCTTTTAATTCAATTTTTTGGCTAATCGGACTAATTTTATCTTCTGTTTCTTCAAAGTCTACCTCATTACTCCATTATTTTTATTGATCATATGGTGAAAATTTAATTTTTGAAATAAAAACAGGAAGTAGGAAAAACATGTTACAAAGATCAGCTTAGGAGAGAAAAAGAAATGGGGCTAATAGCTACTAAAACTGACATGAAAATTAACATCAGTGTATTCCACAAAATTTCAATAGATCTGTGGATTTTCTATTAAATGTATCCCTAAAACCTCTTCTAATTCCATATCCTAGACCAGGAACCAAATTTATGTGCTCAAGGCTGCGTGAAAATGTACAGCAACAAAAATAGTGACTGTCAGAAAAGTGTTTTCAGGAGTGCACTCCTAATCAAAATTAAAACCTTACTACACATGACTCACTCTTCCTGATGTCAGTAGGGTTATTTGTGTGTTGAAAACCATATATAAACCTCTGTGTTACATTAGCCATAGACTTTATTTGGTAAAGCTTCATAAGCAGTTAATGACAATAACTGAGTGATAAGTAGGAAAGATAATAAATGCAAAAAATGCCACACATAATTTTTTTTATTTTTATTTTTTTTAAAAAGACAAAAGAAATGGAAATTCTGTTATCATTTGGTACTTCAAAGGACATTCCTTCCATTTGTCTTTCAAACCCTTTCCAAACCCTTGCTTTCCCATAAATTTTGATTTGGATCATCACACATGTCTCTAGACCCACTGGATTAGCTCACCCATGCAAAAAGTAAAATCTTAGACAAGGTCATCAAAGATACTAATATGTATCCAATAAATGTTTCACTTAATACAATTTTGAAAGAAAGTTGAGAACATTATTAGGCTGCTCTCTCATCCACTGCTCCTAAGGTCTACCCTTCTGTCAACACTGGAATCAGACTTATTAAAGACCTTAATAGGAAGTTTATGATTCATTGTTTTTATATTAAAAAAATCACACAGCTGCAACAAACAAACATCTGTCCAAGGTTGGATATTTGCAAATTTCAAAACTTCCTAGATCAGAAGAAAATGGTCCTCCCTTTTCCCAAGATGAACAAAACATTACATTATAGGGGAAGAAATATTCATCTACCATTGTGCTCTTCTTCCTAACCCAGGGTGTCATAATTTGATTCCAGTTGTCAACTAAAGATCATGCAGCCACTCATGCACTGGCCTCCAGGAGGATTGGAGAGAGATCAGAAAAAGAAAAGTTCATTTTATTTAGCCTGGAAGAATGCAAAGATGGTTTTGTGTAGCCAGAGATCAGCTCAGGAATCCAAAACCTCTGATGGAATTTGAATCTTCCTTGTTAAATCTGATTTCCTTTTATGACACCGTAATCCACCTCATCAATCAAGAGAAGTTTCTTGGTTTCAGCAAAGGTTTTGAAACAGTGTCTCCCAGGATCCTTCTGAATAAAACATCCAGCTCACAGCCGGATACACACATCATGTGATGAGTGAGCAGTTGGATCATGGGTCAGGCACAAAGGGTGACATCAGTGAATAGGGTGACATCAGACTGGGGACCTGTCACTGGTGGGATTCTGCAGGGCTCCATCCTTGGCTCTGTGCTCTTCAGCATCTTCATCGTAAATGGCTTGGACACAGCACTGGAAGGGACTCTCAGTAAGTTTTTCCAACACCAAACTGGCAAGAGCTGTTGACTCCCTTGAGAGAAGGGACAACATACAATTATTAAAATCATATCTACTTAAATAGCTTGTACAATTGTCTTTTTAAACTGAAATACTCTCAGTAACATTAATGTCTCCTAAGGACATATTTAGCACCTTCTTTTTAGGCACACAGATGCATCTTTAGAACATGAGGACAGCTTTTCAACTAATATTCAAATGAGCAAAAATATATTTTATCACACTATTTAAATTCCTAACCAACTGTTAGTTGGCTTCATTCTTTTTTAAAATAGAACAATTAGTTCTTTCTTTCCTTTTATGGAAAGTGACCTCAAATCCATTAAAATCAAAGACCAGTTTGTGGCTTCACGTGTTTGAGACACTCAAACACGTGAAGCCACATCAGACCAGGAAAACAGGAGTTCCAAAAAAAAATAAAACCAAGTCTTTTCTAGAAATATCTGGGAGAAAAGCAGAGAGACACAGCCCACCAGAGGTTAATTACTTGTTGCTCAGACAGCTACACACTTCACCTGAGTGTATTGATATGAATTCCATCCCTGTTTTAACAGCTAAATTATGCATTGCTTGCAAAAATATCAAATAAGGTGAAATATCCCACACAGAAAATTAATTTTTTGATTGAAAAACTGTTCTGTTGAAATGCAGTTTGGTCTAAATCCTAATGTGAAGTCACTATCCTCTTCTCAAAATCCTCTATTGAAATAATACATTCCAAAGTTTGGCTTATCAGTTCTTTAGAGCACAACTTTTTTATGCTAAAACAAATGCAATACTGAACCAGCATGTTGACTCACTGTGTTACTTGTGTGGAAAGAAAAATTAAAAAAAAAAAAAAAACAAAACCAGAGAAAACTAATAAAAAATTGATTTATAGGGCTAGTTCAGGGTTCAGTGTAGAAATAGCAAGTAAATATTTACTTGGAATAAATACCCATTCATATTCCTTCGTATTATATCTATAATGACAAAATTACATTGGCATGAATATGTGTTTTGCTTTAACTATGCATTTGAAGAATATTCCTCTAGTACCTAACTTCTGTGCCAGAGGACATAAAGGATCTTTTACTATTTATTTAACTAATGCTGAAGATCTTTCTATTTCTCCTCATCTAGTTCCAATGCTACAACCACATTCTGTAGTAAATTCTGCCTGAAATAATTGTGACAGTTTGTGATCTATCTGATTCTTCTACTGGAGGGATTAATAAAATGAGAGTCAGCCATCATAGAGTTTGGGGAATAAAGGTGATGAATAGGCATTCCTAAACAGAGTGGCATCACTTATGGTTTTTAATCTTTTTTTCATAACCCATAGGGAGAGATTGTTCTAGCTGAAATAGCTTAAATCTTTGAAGCACAGCTAGTAGGGAAAAGGACTGATATACTGTGTTAGAAACTAAAACCATGAAATGTGTCATACAGCAGCTGTGTAGAAGAAAGAAAGACTCCTGAGAAAACTGATAAATTAGGATGTGACTTTTACAAGCTAGAGCATGCTCTGACCAATAAACACTATCAGGCATGGTCTTTAGAGAGGTTACAAGTACTTTCTTTTCAGTTTACCTGTTGTAGACAATCATAAAAAAGAGTAAGTATAGAAATTTTTTTTCAAAGTATATGAATATATATTGATTTTTTTTCCAATTAATGTGTAATCAAGATTAGAATCAGTTTTCTATTGAAGACTTTTTTTTTTTAATTAAGAATTTGAATAGATAAAAGTTCACAGTATATGTAATTGCCTTTACTTTTAATTTAGTCTTTTCAAATATAAATTCTGGTCTCTACTGTCATACCTTTAAGTTTCACACAGTGGTTTAAATTACAATTTATTAATCATAGAATGCTGAACCCACAAATGACATAATTTAACAGAATACAACTAGGCAGGATGAGTATATCAGAACCACAATGAAAGCATTCACACAAAACATCCTGGAATACAGGCAGCTTTACTCATATCATAACTAAATTTCCTGTGGGTAAGAAGGAATCAATATGTGTAAGTCAGAAATAACTAGAATAGCCAGTACAGATTCCCAAAAGCAGCTCTGCTTGCTGTTAATCGAGAACCTGATGAAATTTCAGGGACATATAGCAATTCCCTGCAGAAGAATTCTGAATACAACTGAAATCAAATAATATCTTAGTGAGATTACACACACAGAAACAAAAGAATTTCCTAATTCATTTTGGAAAAGCTACAGGAATCACCTTAAAAAGCAATAGAATGTTTTCATGTGCAAATATATGGAGGGAAAAAAGTCTAGAGATGAAAGACCTACTCTGAGGTTCCTCACTTCAGTGAAACCGCCTCATGTTATGGCTTCAATTCTTAGAGGAAATTACAAAGAAAATATCCAATTTTTCTTTAGGAAGTTTCAGAATTCATAACTTAAATACTTAAGAGGAAATCTGAAAAAATGCAATCTTACATGACCTTTGTCTCAGCAGAGCAATCAGTGGAATCAGTTTATGGAAAAGCCCTATGTAAATGTCAGCATCAAATCCGTGCTCTGAATTCTCACAAGTGACACATGCTTATGCAACCTGACAAGTACTTGTGCTACCTCCTACAGAATATTTTCTTTTCCAGGTCATTGTTTCTTAATTTTAATACATGGTAGCAATTACAGATACATATATTCTATGCATTGAACTTGACACCGGGGTTTGTTTTCAGTATTTTTGACATGTAATTACCAAATTTGTTTCTGCATGTTAGAAGGTAAAAATACTGAGAAAAAAATGAAAAGTAGAAGAGGTCAAGTCTGTTGCCTGGTGTTATATATTTGTTTCATGTATTTCAAAAATGTTACGTAGAAAACAATGCCTCTGCATTTGAGAAATGCTGGCAAATCCTGTGCAACATCACTGTGAAACTCCTGACAGCAGGAATCAGCAGATTTTCTCTTTGTCCAAGAGTATTCTGCAATAGAGCTAAAGTATTAAAATGTAGATTGTTTGGTTTTTCTCTTGGACCATTTACTTAATTTTATTATTTTGTGTTGTCCATCTTTTTCTTTTCCTGGCATTTCTTTTGTTACTTCTGATGCACTTAGAGTTTGGCATATGCTTTAACAATGTCTGCCATTATTTGTCAACACTTGTGACGTCAAATTCCCAATAATTTTCTGTTCTCTCTCTCTATATATATATATTTTCATTATGTTATGCAAGATCAAGTACTAAATCAAAAGTACATTCCAGGTTTATAAGCAATATAAAACAGAAAATCTGTGACATACAAAGTGAAATAATGTATAATATCTTTGTTCTCTAAAATGTCATAGAAATATTCACTGACAAACACTGTTTCTGTATTAACTGCAACACTTTTTCTGTTAATTAAACCAAATGTATGTTTTTATAGGCAATTGAGTATAAAAATTTAACAAGTTACATCATGGTTAAAAAGTTGCACAAGTGTAGTAATCCTCTTTTTCCTTGATATTTTTCAACAGTTTTAGGTAGTTTCACAGGAAAGATTGAATAACACTAAGAGCTTTGGGTGTGCTGTGATCTGTAAGCACCTGATTTGTAACTCAACCTGCTCCTAACACTCTCATTCATGTTCACAGATTGGGGATGTATGAAGTAATTTTTTTAGAAACTCTCAGGTGAGTTTAGATACCAAATCTCATTTTCAAATGTTACTTTGTATATAAACTTCTGCCTGAGTGAAAATTTTCTTCTACTCAGTTGTGAAATAAACACAAAAAACTTGATTGGATCACATCTGTTTCTTAGTTCTAATCAGATTTCCACTGTATCCCTTCCACTCAGACCAGACAAAGACTGAAGTTTTGCCTGATGCATTTTTTCTCTAGATATCTCCCAAATATCTTAGACAAGAGATTTGGAAGCCAATAAGTTTGAATGTTCAAGAGGTTCCATTAAAGTCCATTGTTGTTAATAATGTTATTTACTGGGGAGAGTTGTAAATGCATTTCTTTGGGGAGAAAGGAAGATCAAAAAAGTTTCATGTTTTAAGACAAAAGTCAGAAAACAGAATAAATTGGAGGTATTCAAAAATCAACTACATTGTTTAGGTTGGCTAAAATTAACCTTATGAAATGACACCATTTTTTTAATTTTGTTGCCACTGCAGCTCTTACTGAAATATTTTTTATGAAGTCTGAAGCAAAAAGTTTAATTATGTAAGAAAAGTATTTCATTTTGCTGTGGATGAAGCTTGATACTTTGGGTACTAAAATTTTCTAAAAAATTATAATTAATGCAAATTATTTATGGATCCATGACAGAGATAGAAATTTCTTTACATTAAGTGATTGTTTAACACCATAAAATTTATCCTCAGGATCATCTATTCCTTTTTTAAACACTCTTCGTTTGAAGAAGTAAAATCTAAGTTTTTCAAGTAATGTGGAATTCTTCTTAATATCTATTCTGGCAAACATTCTCATTTTCTGAATCAAAAGATGAAAACCAGACTGATGAACTACGTGTGAGTAAATTCAGTCTGACCCAATGCAAAGTAAAATAAAATTGGGATTAAAATTGGGGGAAAAAATATCACATGAGCAAGTATTTCTGAAGCTCTCCACCAAAGACCATAACTGAAAATTATTTCTTCAACTGAAAATAGATTATTCAATAAAAGATAAAAATTGTTTTAAACCACTACTTCAGTAGTGCTCTGAATGGCTTTCACAGAATGTTTGGTAAGAAATAAGCTAAGTCTTAAAGATAAATTTGTCCTATTAAAATGTACTAAAAAACTCATATTTCGGAGGAGTCACATGGGTGAGGCAAGAAAATTTTTGCTTTGTGTTTTAAATTCTTCCAGGTGAAACAACAAATGGTAGTAAAATTTCCTGAAATGCATCTTCTAGCAATTATTATTCCACTGAATCACACCATAGCATGTCCCGACACCAGTTATAACCATTGTAACTGATGTGACCTTTGCCTATGTTCTTTGTAATGTACTGCCTCTGATGTAAGGAGAAAATATCAGAAGTTTGTCTAGAATTATATAATTCCTTAATACAGATTAATCTATTTTTCATATACAATGAAAATATTTTTAATATTTTGAACCAGCCAGAAGAATTGGTTAATTTAGAATCTGTGATCATAATTAAAGATTTTCTCTTTAATATCCCAGCAAGGTTTACAAAGAAAAAAATAATCTGCTGGAGACATAGCTGCATAAGGTGCAAGTGTTTTTATGACCTTCAGGGAGTCAAGATTTTATCCTAAACAGAAATTCAGTGTGGGAGGGGACTTGGGAGATAATCCCCCTGAGTTGCCGTGGGAGGTGACCAACGTGTAGCTTCCTGCCTCCCCTGTGTCAATCTTTTGTTGTACCTTCTCCTTGTTCCTGTCCATCATTGTGTAAGCCATCCCTCAGTTCTAGAAAGTTCTTTGTTCTCTGTACTCCCATTGGTTCCTTCCCTGTAACCACTCCTTCTCCTTGTCCCCATTGGCTGTAACTCCATCACTCGTCCTCTACTCCGCCCCTGAACCCTTCCCTCATTGGATGTTTCCTGCCCTGACCCTCCTTCCCTGCTACAGTTATATTCCTCACCCCGCCCTCAGCTCAGGGCTCTCAGTGTGAGCTCCCTTCCAGAGACGTTGTCTCCCCTTGCTCCCTGATCCATCTTTCCTACAATAAACCCTCTTGGAAAATAACGCCTCCCGAGTGTCATCCCACCATCGAGAGGAAGCTGTTTTTATGCTATCCAGCTCCTGAGGACCTGACCCTGTGGCCTGCCCAGTGGTCACAGGACCCAGGTGCCTCAGTTCAGCCTCTTTTTCTTCTTAGAATATTCTTCATCCAAATTTCCCTGCCACCTCACCTGATTGGTGGCATGTGAAACTAAACTTTGCAAGTTATGAAAAGATGACAATTGCTTGTTAGACAAAAGACCTCAGAACATAAAACCATCCGATCCCAAATAATGTAAAACAGATGTGTAACAGTGTTTCATTATTGGAATCCCACAGATCTCTGAGTTAAGGATACTTTTCCAATAAAAAAATTATTTAAAATGTGATGCAAGAAATGTATCTGAGCCATCTTTGGTGAAGAATTATTAAAAATTAAATTACTCACAGTAAATTTTTAATAACTCTTTTCTCTCTCAGTCTCTCATTCTCTCTTTGACAAACCAAATGTCAGAAGTGTCCAGAAAACAACTTGAGTCATTCTAATGTGTTTAAGATCCATAGAATGATGTAAGGCTGCAACTAAACACTACACAAACCAATGTTTCAAATCAGCAAATGATTCCATAGCTATACAATAAATTTTAGCTTTAATCAGGAAAATTATTCCCCATGTATAATTCTACTAATAAGATACTACCTAAATAATGAACTTCAAAGGATTTTTTAAAGTCTCTCTTGATTTAAATATTTGAAACATGCTTGGTGGTGCATATTTGGAAGGTCACTTGGAACCTTTTACAAATTTCCAGTGCCAGACATAGCCAGCAGGCACTAGAAGGTTTTCAATAATTATCAGAACATCAGCATTGTGTTTTCTTCCCTTTATTTGCATATTTCTTGTTTTAACCACAAATGAGAAAAAAAGTGACAATGGTATCACAGCTATTCTATCTTAAAACAGCAAAAAGACATTTATTTGTAGAGTTGCTGTTCTGTTTTGCTTATCCAGTTCCAGAGTTCCAATCTTATCAGACCTCTGCAATTTGAATAGTAACACAGAGTATTTATCATATTTTTAGCTTCATGTACTTGTTCTTCTGTAAGAACTGATCTAAATGCTGTCTTTGCACATATGTTAGGAGAATTTGGATGTATTGCTTCTTATTATGACCTAAATAATGCATTTAAATAATAATGCCTTTTTTTAGGAATTTGATAAATGACCTGAAAATAATTTGTCTAACATAACTTTTGAAGGTGCTGTCACGATCCGCTTATAGCGGGGTGTCGTGATGGTCAATCCCAAAGTGCAAAAGACAAACAGCAGGTTAATCACAACAAATGCACCTTTATTAGGGGCCAAAACAATAAATGTGATAGTGGGGTCAGAAAAGAAATAAAAAGGATAGAGAGAGAGAGAAAGAAGGGGGATGGGAATAGCTACCAACACAGGCGGAGTCCTCACTGGTCCGGACGATGGGGATCCATCTTGTTGTGTTGGGGAGAGTCTCCAAAGTCCTACCTAACCCAGGGGTCCAGTTATAGTCCACAGAGGGAAAAGGGGGGAACATGCAGAATAATGAGAGTCTATTGAAATTTTTATGGGGGGAACAGGTGTATATACAGAAATCATCCAGGCTGAACAAACACAATGAAGAATAAGTCCATTGAAGTTACTGGAGAAAAACAGGTCAGGTCATTCTCCCCTCCCCCAAATCTCTGTGGTAGGGGTCTCAGTCTCAGTCCTTGGGGAGAGGGTTCTTGATCTCTGTCTGTCACGGTGGTAGCGAGGCAGATGAGGGGTCTTCAGTGAGAGACCACCAGGGTCACCCCAACAGTTCATTCGCTTAAAGGTGGAGAGTGAAGCAGGAATTGCAGTAGGCCGCTCCGTGCTGGGTCCACGCTGGGTCTTCACCAAGTCCTTGTCAGCTCCTTGCCAAGTTCTTGCCAGGCTCGTTGGGAACAACCAACATAATGGTACAGCGGCTGCACCTGCACTGTTGCCTTCTCCAAGCTGGAACTGCAGAGGGAGAAGGGAGTTCCTGCTCGTGGCAATTGGCAGGCAAATGAGTGAGGGTATTCAGACGGCCTCTTAGAGGTGCAATACTAATTTATGCATAGAATGTACAGTAATTTCCCTAACAAACTTTTGTTTACACATCAGAGTTAATACTAGGCATCTAACATGTCTTAATTATAGACAGTAAATGCAGCTGCAGATATAATATAATATAATATAATATAATATAACATAACATAACATAACATAACATAACATAACATAACATAACATAACATACAGAGAATAATATAACAGAGAATATTCTGAGTCGAGAGGGACTCAGAAGTCAAGATGTTGGCATCACATACACTGACCAACTGAGCTAGCCTCAGGGTCCTACTGCCCCATTTTCAAAATTCAAAATTTTTGACCCACCCCCACTTCTGAGCCTTCCAGTGACACATGGCTTCCTCATGGCTTACTGAGGTTCCAAAAGTACACATTCAGTTTAACTATGCAGGATACTTCTCAGATTTGTACTTGTTTAAACATCTTTTATCACTATATTTTCTGAGACCTCTGGCTCGATTTCAGTAAGCAGAAAGCCATTGGCACTTTTGTTCTTCTATAGAAGGATAAAAGAATTGAGCCCTTTAGTCTTTCTATGTTTTAGTACTCTTAATATCTCACTACAGAAGTTCCTGAACATTCAATATAAAAACAGGAAACAGAGCATACATTGTAGAAAAAAAAGTAAATGTAATATTTCATTAAAACTTTTAATTGGGTTATTTTTTGTGGAGTTAATTTTCCTTCCATGAATCTTCACAAAAAAAAAAAAAAAAGTCCCACAATTTTAACACTGGATCATTTTAGGAAACTTAATTAATGGCTTGACCTGCTTAAGATCTTAGAACTTGAGTGAAAACAGTGTATACATACCAGAAGCCATCCTCTGCTTCTGGTATAAGTAGCAGATAGATGTTTCTTAGTTTTCACTTCTGGTGCTTTGGGAGTTAAAAAAACCCCACAATCTATTTATTAATTAATTATGTCCTACAGTTCTTTAGTAGGGGATAACACAGTGAAAGTTAAAAAACTAGGAAGAAGGATGGAATGCTCAGGAAAATTTTAGAAATAAAAATAAGGGTCTCCAAATTTCTAGGTAGGTGGCTAAAGTAGCTCTATTCACTGGCTTTCCTCTCCTATCTACCTCTAACACTTTCACAGATTTACCCCTATTTTTAAAAACATTATAGAAATTATAAAATGCATATACTGCATCTTAACTCCAGAGATTGTATTTTAACATCCTATTATAAAATTATAAAAATTATGTAACTCTTTTCTTTCTCTCTTTTTTTTTTTTTTTTTTAATTTCATGCTTGTGGAGATGTGTTATTTATATGTTTTTATGTATGCTTTATGTATTTGTATTTCCCGTTGGTTCATTCCTGTATTCCCCCTATTCCTACTTGGTTGGTTCCTTTGTTCTCTGTTTTCCCGCCTGGTCCTCCCTTCCCGCCTTCCCAGCACTTGTCAGTCATCCCTGAAAGTGCTTAGTCATTCCCCTGTCCCCTCCCAGGTGCCTTGTCTGTCACTCGGTGTTCCTTCCCCTCCATCTGGAAGCTTCCACTCAGGGCACCGAGTGATTGGACGAGGGCCTGGGGCCACTCCCATACCCTTACCCCATTGGACCAGGCGGAGTCACCCCATCCCGGAGCCACTCCCTTCCCTGCTCCCCATTGGTTCCCCCTTCACGGTCTACCCCTCCCACAACCCATAAAAGCCTGTGTTAAGCCCAGCCCAGGGTTCCAGTTGGCTGGCTCCCCTTCTCTACGTTTGGCCCCGTTGGCCACCAATAAAGAAGATTTTAGCCTGCCACTGGATCCGCCTTTCTTTAACCCTGTCGAGGCTCGCCAGCGACATCCCAGGAACCCACGAAGGCGCCTCCTAAACCCTCTCTGAGGAGCAGCGGGAGGTGCCTCCACTGCCCGTTCTCGCCCCAGGAGGAAAAGAGCTAGCCGGGGCTAGAGATCGAAGAAGGGCATCTGGGGCGGGTGCGCGGCAGATGCTCACATGCGTATCACTTGATAAGTTATTTTAGGTAATCTAGCTTTTAAATATCTGTTTAGGCAGTTTGGGATAGCAATAGTTATCCCACAATTCTGTTTCCAATCTTCACTTCCTTGAAAGTTTCTCTTTCCTATATACAGAAATATTAACAAAGCCTGTTTTCAGTATAAGCCATAAAGGCCCATTTTTACATCTGCTCGTAATGATCCCAATATTTGCTGTTGTTTTGTAACTTTAGGCTTAATATTATTATCATTATGTTAAAAAAGCCAGTGATTTTATATTATCTACAATACAGCCAGTCAATAAAACAGCTTTCAAATATCTCTGGAGACCATCTAAACTTATTAATATTCATGTCAACATTCTGCCTTTACATTCTGGACAGTAATTTGTTGATTTCTAGGCTCAAATACTCAGAAGTCTGGGATTTCAAATGTGGAACATGAGTTCCTTATGTGTTCTTGCTCAGTACTTTTTTAGCAGTTTTCATTTGATATAAATATATTTATCATGGCATCAGTCTGAGAAAGCTGTGACAACTAGTGTCCTAAAAAAAGAAAACACTGAAGCATCTATAGTACTTTTATTGTCTCATACATATATTAAACCCATCTATGTACACTGAAATATTTTGTTATTTTCTACTATGGAAATATTAAGGTTCTTTGTAATGTTCTGTCAAGATTATTTGCAAGTATACCTGCATGAATCTCACAATATATTAACTTACCTATAGTTATTTCACAAAATGAAGGATCAGTACGAAATGGGATTAAAATCCCCTCAGATAATGTGTCATTATTTTCACCTTCTGATAGGCAAAGCTTCTTTTACATTACTAGAGACTGCTGATTCTCCATAATAGAAAATTATATCTTTTCACTGATTCTCAGCTTCCACTGATTTTGAAATAGTGTATTTCCTCAGCTCATTCATTTTTCATCCTAACCAACCAGTTTTGCCCCTTTATTAATGCATTAATCATCATTAATGATAATAAAATTAATTCTTTTTTGTTTGCATCTCTATGAGTAAGGCTTCTCTGTCAAGTGTTGTAAGAAGCTAGACTGCCTTCCATGCACTAATCAGTAATAAGTTTTGTAAGATTGTAAGATTAAAAAATAAGACTGTAAGATTAAAAAATATGCATTGAAAAAGCACACAAAGGAAATGAATGTGTGTAGTGGATTTGTCATTCCATTTTTTTACAACACTTAGGGGTGACATAATTTCAAAATTCTCCTTGATCCATTAAAAAAATATGCTGTCATATATCTGTTCTGATAGCTTTATTACTCATTCTAAGCAAAGTACTTAGCTTTTCACACTGAGTGAACTCAGCAAAAGCCACTAATCAGTCAAGTTCTAGGCATGGTTATCTTGTATTGCATTGACAAATACTACTTTTTACTTAATGTTAGCTTTGTTTTGGTATTTCATCATTCTGGAAATTTAATATCAGATTCATCTTCAAAGATCATAAACAAGCAGTCAAGTGGATGCTTGCAGAGGCTGACATGACATCATATTTTGATATAATGACATCTTCATGATGTGTGTAATACTGCTATAAAACCACGTTGTGGTTTAAGTCCAGCTAGCAAGTCAGCCCCATGCAGCCACTCACTCATGTCCCAGTGGGATGGGGGCAGAGTTGACAGAGGTCATAGAAATATTGAGAGTAATCTTATGCTTACTCTCTGCTGTTATTCCTGAAATTACACAGGGTGATAGCTGCAAGAAGCAAATTTCTGTCCTGAGTTTGAGTGTTTGCAAACTTCTAACACTTCCAAAAGAAGCCATCCCCTTCCCCAAGATCAGCAAAGTGCTACACTACAGAGGAAGAAAAGTTTGTCTGTCCTTACATGCTTCCTAACCCAGGCTGTCAAAATTTATCCCCAGTTGTCAACTAAACCCTGGGCAGCCACTCAGTCACTACCCTCCAGGGGAAAAAGTAGAGAATCATAAAAGCAAGAAAACTTGTGGATTGACATACAGACAGTTTAATAGGGAAAGCAAAAGCCATGCACAGAAGCAGAGCAAAACAACTAATCAATTCCTTGCTTCAGTTTGGTAGGCAGGTGTTCAGCCATCTCCAGGAAAGTCAGCCTTCATCACAGGTAAGGTTGACTCAGAAGACAAATGCTTTCACTCCAAATAACCCTTCCTTCCTTCCTTCTTGTTTCCCCCTCTTTATGTGCTGAATATGACACCATCTGGCCTCAATTGTACTTTGGGTCAGCTGGGGTCAGTGTGTCAGCTGGGGTCAGTGTCCTGGCAGTGCTCCCTCCCAGGGAGGGAGCACCCCCATCCTGCTCACCAGTGGCAAGGGTTGAGAAGCAGAAAATGCCTTGGCTCTGTGTAAGTACTGCTCAAAAATAACAAAAACACCCCTGAATTATTGACAGTGTTTCCAAATCCAAATGATCCAAATCCAAAACACAGAACTATACTAGCAACTCTGAAAAAAATTAATGCTGTCCCACCCAAAATCAGAGTATAGCAAAAAGAGAGAGAATAAAAACTTCAAAATCTTATGCAAAGGCAATTCTGAAGATTAGTGGCAAAATAAGAGAATTCATGTTATATATTTATTTTAAAATCCCATAAATTATTTTGTATTTACTTACCTGAGTACATGGTACAGATTATTTTTAAGCCTGTTTAACACAGAGAAAATTTAAATGAACATATGAGAACACAGCAGGATTGAAAATAAGCCCATGTGTTTATGTGTCTAAAACAGAATTTAAATGCTAATTTTAGGTACCCAAAGAGATCCTAACAAGCTATAAAAACACTGTCTATATGGTCTTTGTGTTTCTGACTCATTCACTTGGCATGTCTGACCACTAGCACAGAAAAGCATTTGGAGCTTGAGTGACAGATCTTTTATTTTGCTGGCAAAGCAGACTTGTCAGCAATATCCACTAGAGAGGATCCTCAAGATGCACATAATGCCTAATTGGATATTCCTGAAGGTTATAGGTGCCTTATTTGTTTCTTAAATTACCTGGAAGCATGTTGAAAGTAGAACAACTCTCTACCAAGTATTTAAAGCCCAAACTTCAGAAACTGCACTTTTTTTTTAGCCTTTCGTTCCACCTATTTTTATTTAACACTGTTTCATGTCTGTATAGGCACCATTCCTATTCTGAAGGGATACTGGTGATACTGGTTGTCTAAGGGTTGGGCAAGTTTGTATTACATCCATTGTTACAGAGGTTTGAGGAAGCAAAATGTTAATCATTAGTGACTCAAAACAATCGGCCTTTTGCAAAAGCAGCAGGTGATTTGCTGAAGATGTACATGGTAAACACCAGGTGGAGAGGAGGTGGATGCTCATCCCGAGAGGTTAAGTTGGGTTTGAGACAGATAAGGGAAGAGGCTGATTAGAAGCAGATCCCATGAGGTGGGATAGTGCTTTTTATCATGCCAATGTCCTCCTTTACACAACTGGCTCATATATGAAAATTTGCTTCCATGGAATGACCAGGACATTCACACATGAGCCTGAGGGTTTTCATCCCTTCTGACAGAGTAGAACTGCTCCACTCTACTCACGTGAGAGGCTGCTGCCATGTCATAGGAGGGGTCATAAACCATCAAAGGCTCCCTTGTAGAGGGATTTCTCATGGAACAAGGGCATGATATCCTTGATGGTATTTCTTTGCAAGAACTGGACAACCCTGGCCTGCAGATTACAGAATTACTTTAGTTACTTTAGAAGTATTTAGGACATCCTTGAAAAGACAATAAGCTTTGTACAAATACAATACTCAATACTGAACGCTGAAAACTGTCACACACTATAACCTGATCAGACACTTGTAGAATAATAGCCTGTGGGAGGGGGCTTGGAAGATAGTCCCCTGAGTTGCCATGGGAGGCAACTGATGTGCAACTTCCCGCCTCCCCTGTCGTCAGTCTTCTGTTGTACCTCACCCTCGTTCCTGTCCATCATTGTGTAAGCCATCCCCCAGTTCTGCAAAGTTCTTTGTTCTTTGTACCCCCATTGGTTCCTTCCTTGTAGCCACTCCTTCCCCTTGTCCCCATTGGTTATCACCCCATCACTCATCCTCCACTCCGCCCTTGAACCCTTCCCTCATTGGTTATTGTACACCCTGACACTCCTTCCCAGTCCCTGTTATTTTCCTTACCCCGCCCTCAGCTTAGGGCTCTCAGTGCGAGCTCCCTTCCCACGAGGTTCTGTCCCTTTGCTCCCTGCTTCACCTTTCCCTGTGATAACCCTCGAGGAAATAAAGCTGCCTGAGCATCATCCCGCCATCAGTGGAAGCCTCGTTATTGCTATCCGGCTCCTGAGGACCTGACCCTGTGGCAATCCCCAGTGGTCACAGGACCCAGGCGCCTCAATAGCCAATCAATAAGTGACTTGTATATGTAATTATATTATGCTAGCCAATGAGTGTTAATTAGCTATTGTATTATGTAAGGCAATAATGTATAAAACATTAATAAATTAGACAATAAAGGAGGACAACATCTAGTCATATTGTTTGAGTGTCATTACTTCAGCCGGCTCCCTGTAGGATCCTCTTCACCCCCAGACTCATTTCTCGGTGCCTTCCACCTTCACATGATCCACAGTATTGCAAGAGACCAGAGTGACACTCCCCTCTCAGAGGAGGTAGCTGGGAATTCTCACGTAGAACTCAGTGTATATTAACCCACTGAACTCTTCATGGACTTCCTTTGCCCTCAGGGGACCATCACTTCAACTAGAGGACATAAAAATTTAAACAATCAAGTCTTATTCTTTTTTTCTTTCCTTTATAATTCTTCTTAAGTATTTTTAATGCTTTTGTATTGCTATATTTCTACAGATAATAACCAAACCCACTACATACATCCTTTGCATCACAACCAAATTGTTGTAAATAAACCCTACACACATACACACGTAAAAACACATGTGCATATGCATATGTGTGTTTGTGTATGTGTATATTTATTTATTTATTTATTTATTTATTTATTTATTTATTTATATGGAAAGAAGATCCTGAGTTACCCTTAGCCTCCAGGGGTGGATTACAAGAGGGAATTCCCTGGTACTGCCAGCCTAATCTTTCTTTGATTGTAAATGTGCCTTCCTTGCCCGTGCTGTACAGACATGTAGAATAGTTTGCCTTAGTAAGCTTGCTGCTCATCTCCCTTGGAGTACAATAAGACATTTACAATGACTCCTTATCTAGAGCAAATCCTAACTTCTCTGTTGGTTTTTAACTAGAGCTCCTCTCCCTGACTTTCTCTGTTATTTGGCGATTTTTGCTGTCTGATTTATGAAATCAGATGTCAGATGCCAAGCAGAAATACATGCCTGATAACAAAATCACATATTTAGGAAGAGGAGGCTATTGGACAACAGCAGCTATCTCCTTTATTTCATTGTAAATTTATTTTTTGTAGAAGTGCTAAAACACTGCAAAATTCAACCACAAGCAAAATTTTTGTCAGCTGTTACGTCATGATTTGGTGTTGTTTGAACTACATATTAGAAACAAGAGCAAAGGATGTAGGAAAGGAAGAGCCCATTAAGCTCACTGAAGGTTAAATATTAAAAAATTATTTTCTTCAACTCCTGTGACAGTTAAAATCAAGTCAAAATTAACCATAATCAAATGAAGGAAAGCAAAACTGCCAAAAGGACACCATCAGCATTTGTCAACTTCTCTGATGTGCAATAAAAAATGAGGTGACCTATTTAAAAATACCAACTTTACACCTTTTATAAAATTTAAAAGCTTTTCTTATTTTATTACAAACACATTGATGATGGGATCATGCCCTTTTTTCTTAGTATGACAAATACGCTGCTTGATTGGACAAATTTACCCTGTTGCAGCACTCAGTTTTCCACTGCCAGTTTTTGTGAAATGTTTCTAACATTCAGTCCATATTTTGTGACTAGGTTCACATTTGTTAACTTTTCATTCTTTGGCTGAGTGAGCTTTCTACTGATACGCAGCATTCACAGTTGAAATGCCAAATTTTGTGAACAATTTTAATCACCTGTCTTTTCACACTGTGATTAATATACTGTGATCATTTAAAAATATATTGTGGTCATATATATAAAGAGTTAACTTTTTGCTATTCCAGATTTCTACTACCATGAGAATTTGTTGTTTAATTTTCAGTACTTGCTTGTATTCAACTTAAATATTAATTGAGAAAATAATTCAGATCATATTTGGCTCTTTCAAAATTCATTTTATACCAGAACATTGGTTTGAATGGGGAACAAGAAGAACTACATCTGTCAATATTTTAGTGCTCTTATGAGCAGTTTTACACATAGGTTTAACATGGAATTTCGGTAAATTATACCTGTCTTTAAAAGTTGTCCATACTTGCATGAAAGGTGAAAAAGTCTAAAAGAAAGTATGTTCCTGCTTCAAAGTAAAAAGGAGTGGGGGAAAAAATAGACCAGTAAAATTTATTCTTTTCAGCTCAGGAAGACTGCATCTTATCATCATGAACGTCTTACAATACATTTTTAACATAGATTCTTATGAAAAACATGCTTATGCACTTAGTGTCTTTCTGTGTGCATGTATAAACGTAATTCACCTTCGAGTCTCCTGATAAATCTAACCAAATTATCACTGTAAGAAAGCTATACATATAATTGCATAAATATAGGATTGCTGCAAATTTTATGGGTGCATAGACAGAAATCATGTTAATAGGCTGGTGTGCTTATGAAGCCAGTCTTAGTCATATATAAAAAGTTTTGGCACTCAGGAGAAGTCTCCAATGACTGGGAAAAGAGTCACAAATTCCATTTTTAAAAGGAGTTGAAAAGACGACCCTGAGAGCTACTGACCAGTCAGCCTCAGTTGTGTGTCTGGTAGAATCACAAAGCAGACCTTCCTGAGAGTTTTGTTGAAGAATATGGAAGACAGGGAGGAAATTAGGGACTGCCAACAGGACCTCAGCAATGTCAAATTGTGTCCACTTAGCCCAATGATCTTCTGCAGTGGAGTGACTGCATCAGTTGAGAAGAGGAACCTATGTCATTTACTTAATCTTGCTCAAGGCCCTTGGTTTTATGGCTCTTCCACAACTTTGTGGCCATGTCTTGGAGAGATATGGGCCTGACAGATGGACTGTTAGAGGAATAAGAAACTGGCTGGATGACCACATTCTGAGAGATAAAGTTGTTAGCGTTGGGAAAAACACATAATCACGGGATATGATTATATGCAGGTGCTTTTATTAAGAGCTCTGGGAATCAGGGGTACAGACCCAAATCTGACTCCAACATGGCTTTTGAGCTGAACGTATTTTATATTCTATTGTTACACAACTCACATATTAATTATTAAACTTTCATTGTTCTATTGTATACATTGACATGAGTTTCTTGTGATCTTTCTTAGGTCACTGACCAGAGTTTCTCATGATTATTCTTATGATTAAACAGTAATTATATTTAATTACTAAACAATCATCAATTATCAAGTACTAGCTACACAGTGCAGTTCTAGCAAGTACGAGTTCTCCATGTGCTTAGAGTGTTTGTTTTTGCAGGGCCTACTAAGCTTATTTTTCCTTTTAACCCTTAATCCCCATGATTTTAAAACCCTTTTACTATCAAAGTCAGTGGCTCAAAGTCCAAATGGAAACCAGTAACAATTGTTATCTCTCAAGAATGCGACAATTGTTATTTTATTTCTTCATCAGTGGCATAGATTACAGGATCTAGATTTGGACTTAGTAGGATTAGAGAGATGGAACATCTCTCCTACAAGGTAAGGCTGAGAGAATTGGTTTTGCTCAGCCTGGAAAAAATGAGACTTTGGACTGACCTAATTGCATCCTTGCAGTACCTGAAGAGAACCTCCAGGAAAGACAGAGAGGGCTTATTTACAGGAGCATGTAATGACAAGGGAGAATAGATATTAAAATGAACAAAGAATAGTTTTATATTAGATATTAGGACAAAGTTCTTTGTTGTACAAGTAGGCAGACACTGGGACAGGTTGTCCGGAAAAATTGTCAATGTCCCATCCCTGGAAGTGTTCAAGGCCAAATTGGATTGTGTTCTGAGAAATTTAGTCCTGTGAAAACAGTCCCTTCCCATGACAACGTGGTTCAAAACATGATATTAAGGTTGCTTGCACCCAAACCATTCTACAATTCCATGATGAAGTTCACTGTCAGCAAGCCTGAAGATGATGTCAAGCTAGCTGGTGCAGCAGACACACTGCAGGAAAGGGATGCCCCTCCTGGAGGATCCTCAACAGGACTGTGGAATGAGCCCATGTGTACCTCATAAAGTTCAACAAAGCCAGGTGCTAGATTCTGCACATGGGTCTGAGGAAGTAATGAAGATCAAATACAACAAGTATATTGCTGGAAACTAGAAGTTCAGGAAAGAAAGGTTCTCTGGCCAGACACCATTTTCTTACACATTTTTCCGTCTTCCTATTTGTAGTGGCCATTAGCCATTGATTGAAGATGCACTCTCTCTTCTCTAGTTCAGATGTGAGAGCTCAGTACTACCTCTATTTCCAAAAGAGGTTTTTTTGTACAAGAACTGTCAGTACCAATGTTCACATCTTACATTTCCTGATAAAGAGCAAGACTTGATATCTATTGGTGAAGGAACAGTAACCATTCAATAAACTCAACTTACTTCTGTTACATTAATATACTTCTTTCTTACCAGGTGTTATGGTTAAGGGACTTTTGTATTTGTCCGTAAAGATACCGGTTCAACCAACCAGTCAGTATTTGCATTAAAATTTTCATAAAGTGGAAGATGAAGGTCAACATCCTGTTAAATTTCACTGAGTTGCACAAAAATTAGTTGATCAAAAACTGGTGTTAGTATCCTTCTGCAATACAGCTTCAATACAGCTTCAATGTATGTGCTGAGATGTCCTACATATTATATATACTAATTTTTAACTGCTGTTATATTTACACAAAACATCCATTTTGTCCTAATTATTTTAGAAATTCTGACTAAAATAGTTAAATTAGTTTTGTGTCAAATTGTTTTAGCTTTCACTTCCGTCTTCTTTTTTTATATGTGTTGTGAGAAATATTACCTACATTCACAAAATTAAGACCCTTGAACAAAGAGATTAAATATTGATTCTAACAACTTTGGGAAAAATAAAAGGGAAAATATGAAGAACTATTATTTAGCTACAAGCATTATAAAAACATGAATTCAGCTAATCTGAATGTAATATGTATAATGTAATCTTTGTGTCCATTTAAATACACACTTCTGCTACAATTGTTATGGTTTCATTAAAGCAAAGACTCATTTGAATCAGAGATTGCTAATGGTATTGAAATGCCTACCTTCAGTTAGTGTCAACAGTCCTTAAGTTTCTAAATATCTTTGGGAATCTATGCTTCAAATCAGTGATATGTTTCCACTGCTTGAAAACATCCAGCTTGAAGTAAAAACAGTTTATTGAGCCATTATTGTCACAATGCCTCATATGAATTGTACTGAAAATATACTCATAAGGATAAGTAAAAATTTCATACATTTTTTTGAATGTGAACATGTTTTACATCCACAAAAATCAGTCTCTTGAGTACATATGCATTTTTAAGGAAGAAGGATCATGAAAAAATAAGATTTGGAAGGTCTTCTTCATGCATCTTTGTACAGCTTAAACATGGTAGAAGTGTGGAAATAATGCTTTACAGCAGCATTTCTTAAATGGATACGTGTTTTTTGTGGAGGCTGGTCTAGCTATGAAGTCTTCTAATTCTAAATCCATAGATATTTCTTCAGTAGAGTCGGACCATTTGAATACCATTTAATCTTACTTTATTTTGATGTCTTGACTGTGGACAGCTTTGTTTTGCCATTCAAGGAACATATCTAATCTCCAGGGTTTTAGAACTACTTGAGATGCACAGGTGAAATCTGACTCCCTCTGCAGGATCCTTTTTCTAAGACCTATTTTTTTCATTGGCTAATGAAGAGTGAAGAGATACTGAAATAAAGATTTCAACATGATTGTCAATAAATCCATGAAGTATTTCTTATTTGAAGAAACTATTTTCAGTTGCATATTGCTAGTCTAAGTTAGAACTTCAGCCTCTGTAGTACAGTTTTCCACAGAAACTATTTATCTCAGGTGAATATCAGGTAACGTTTTAATAAAAATTATTTAACTATTCATAAGTGCACAAAATTCTGTAGCATCATGCAACCACAAAGATAAAAAAATGGAATTTCATGGCTAAGGTGCCTTGCTTTGTCTAAATTTGAAGTGGCAGGATTGTTGTCCTTTTTAAGTGGTTTTCTGCAACTATACAGACACCATAACCATATTTATCATAGATAGTTTTTGGTAATTATGCAACAAAGTTACTTTAGTTCTTCAATCCTTGAAAGACTGCATCATTAATGAATTCACCAAATCATTAATGTGTTCATGTTAAAGACCTTAATTGCTTGGAAAGAAAATGATGGGTTTGGATTTTCAGATAACAAAAGCTCTTGTGGATGTAAGTTCTTTCAGGAAATATTGGGAATAACGAAAGATTAGTTGAACTTGCACTGCCTTGTGATTTATTTAAATGTCTAATTCTATTCTCAAGTGACAGCGAGAATCTAATATTATAATTTTTTTAATGCAACTTAAAATTGGTTGCTGTCCTCAGAAGCAAGCTACATGCTACTTCTGGGTTGCATATAAAAGTGATGCTGCCCTAGTCCTATGTAATTTTCACTGTGTAGTGAAACAGTCACCAAAAGCTTATGTAAGTTGAAATCAGACTTCCATTCAGGGTGCATGCATCATCAGTAAGAAGAAACTAATCATCAGTAAGAAGAAACTAATGGTGAAGTCAAACAACTGGCTTATGATTTCTCTGCTCCAAATCAACAGAGTTCCAAATTTTCAAAAGTCTGCAGAATGGAATTTCATATTGGATGTTTCCATATCTCTTTGTTCATAATTACCACAGTATTAACAATATTTGTTCCTGACACTTTGAAACAAAAGAGAAGAGAGGAGCAGGGTGGGGGTGATGACGAAATTAGAAAAGGTTTATAAGTGAAGAACCTAATAGAACAACATAATGGGAGGAACAAAGAAAGAAGATAGAAAAAGGGTAACTGGAGAGTGTTGGCAGTCACATAGTCAGGATACACAACAAAAAATGCTGCAAACTTAAATAGTGCAGTTAGTAAATATTCAGGTCTGTTCACATGCAGAAAACAGCCTGAGTAAAGTTGCTCTGCATGTTTATTCAGCTCAAGTCAGACTCCATGACATTGTTAAATCGCAACCAATTCTCGGATCACTGTGAAGCTTGACCCCTCCACCCTTTCTCTCTGTGTCAGATCCCTTGAGTACTTCTGCCTTCAGCTAATGCTTTAGAAGGGTTTTAGAGCTAAAAGACCATGACCATTAAATTTACTACTAGGTGCTAGCTAGCAAGGCAGCTATCATGTAAAGACATCATTAAGAATAGTTCTGATTTCAAATAATTTAGACCTACCAGCACATGTGATACTAAACTACTGAAAAATACTTTGACTGAAAGAAAGGAGCACTTCTCTCCCTCAAGCCCCTTGGATTTGTTCCACTTCACCAAAAATAAAATTATAGTAAAAAAGTTTCCTTGATGGTAATTAGTATCAAGGATGAAATTACTGTCCTCTGACTTGTGGTATTTAGAGGTGACATGCACTCTCCACTTTTCAGATTAACAAACAGTGAAGAACATTATACTTCCACAACACCAGACATATGAGTTTATGAACATGTTTTTAAAGACAAATTTTAATAATTCTTCAATGGGCACACCAATCACACTAATGTTAATTTGATTTTACTTTGTGACTGATGGATGTTTTTAATAGAAGATTGAAAGAACCAACGTATTTATATTATTTATCTTCAACATTGGGAAAAAACTGTTAGGACCTGACATACACAAAGCAATAATTCAGTTTTATCTCTTCGCAAAATACTAAGTTACAGGTATCATCTGACATAAGAGGCGTTTTTTATTTATTATCAATGAATAAAAGCACTGTTAAATGAATAACCTCCTTTTTATGATTTGGCATTTGCAAAATTTCTCTAGAGAAATGACTTCTTCTTTAAACAAAGATAGCAGTCATTTCTGAGGTAAGATGATGAGCAGGAAATGCTTGTGCAGAGGAATTCTTCTGTGAGAGGAATGTGCTGTCATTTATCACTAATGGACTGTTTGCTTGAGATTTATTTCACTAAGACTGCAGATAGCTATTTAGAAATGTGTTCAAATGTTGTAGATACCACTAAAATGACGAATGAGTAGGCTTCATAAATATGGCTTCATGACCATTCTCACAAAAAGAAATAACTGTGCTCATTTAGTATCATAACACTGATTAATCTCATTTCTACACCCACATAATGGTTCCTATAGCCCTATGTTGCAGAACAAAACATACTTTGACTATAATTCAGCAGCAAGATCCAACAATAACAATTGAAACAAAATGGAACAATAAATAAACAAGCAAAGCAGAGTGAAATAAAATGAAACAAATAAATCAAACAAAACCAACCAAAAACTAAATTTAAAAAGTTACTGATTTATTATGTTGGACTGTCTCTGTAACAGAATACTTACTATATAAACACAAATACACATGTGGTTGTTACTTGGTTAGAACTAAAAAGAAGGAAATGTTTTAGAGAAAAGTATTAGCTGCTCTAAAAGGCAGGATCTCTTAGTCTTTGGTGAGAGTTATTTCATCTATCAGTATGAGTATATGTTGCCTTCATGGAAGACAACGGCGACCTGGTTTCAAGGAACAGCACGGCAGCCCAGTCTCCCCTGGGCCACTCGGGCTAACGACACATGCAGGACACCAATGTGGTGGACGGTCAAAAGCCTTTATTATCTTATCTCATGGGTTTAAATAGTCTTGGGGGACTCTGCTACGTCAGGGGGGGTTGGGAGGGTCTCTAGGGTTAGTCAGGAGTGGAAAACTACTGGATTAGGTGTGGTTACATTCTTTGGGGTAATGGATAACATGTTGCAGGGTGAGAGGGGGATGGGGGTCTTTCTTTCCGTCACATCCCGAAATCTTCCGTTCGCCTGTCCCTATCTACTACATCTCCCCCCTCCTTTTCATAAATAAAATGAAGTAGTTGTAGATATAGGCACTGGAGTGAGGTACAAACTTGTAACTTGGTGAGGAAAAAAGGGGTTTGGTAAACCTGAGTAAATCTCGCAAGGTGAGTTTTGAAGGCTTTTGCAACTGACTGTGTTCGCAGTTTTTGGTTTTACAGCATTTGTTGCTGGCCCACGAACAGAATGTTCGCCGGTTCTAGACAGGCCTGAACAAACGAGACTAGCTTGTTCAGCAGGCATGGTCCTATGGTAACAGCTAAAAGCAGTATTGCCAGTGGACCTACCAGGGCGGAAATTAAGGTGGTGAGCCAAGGTGATTGATTTAACCAGGATTCGAACCAGCTCTGCTGGGTTTCCCTGTCTCTCTTTCTCTGAGCCAGTCTATCTCAGAGTTCTGCCATGGAGTCTTTAACGACTCCCGTATGATCTGCATAAAAGCAGCATTCCTCTTTCAAAGCTGCACACAGTCCTCCTTGTTGCATGAACAAGAGGTCCAGTCCTCGCCTATTCTGTAAAACTACTTCTGAAAGCGAAGAGACTGATTTCTCTAGATAGGAGATGGATTTCTCGATCCTCTGCAGGTCTTCATCAATGGTCATTTGCAGCTGAGAGAGTCTGTGCTGTTGGGTTGCGATGGCTGAGACACCTGTGGCTGTACCAGCTGCTCCCAGGCCGAGCAGCATTGCGATAGTTATACCTGTGATTATTTCTCTTTTGTGGAGTCTGTCAGGTTCTTTGAAAAGGTGGTACACTTCTTCATCTGAGTGGTACAGGACCCTAGGAACAATCAGAACTTGGACACAGAAGTCAATAGAGTCATTAAATTTGGCAAGGACTCACTCCGGATCGCTGGCAAACCCACATCCCAGATGCGGATGGGACCACCCACTTATTGGTCTTTCTGTTGGGCTTGACAACTTTAGTGCAGAAGTTGCCTTTCTGCTTTGCTAAAGTTGCATTGCCAAAATATCTGCCCTGTCCTGTGATTTGACTCAGGGTGATTCCTCTGCGGGGAGTGTCCCATCTGCACTGGTGGGGGGCACTGGCTGTGGAGTAACTGAAGGGGGTGTCTAAAGCAATGCCTTCGTAGAAAGGGAGTTTAACATCATAACAAAGCCAACAGGAGTTAGTCAGGTTCGGTTTGGTTTTGTTTAGGGTTAGAAAGGTAGCTTCTAGCATACGAAAAATTTGGTTCGGATCAGACTCGGCTGTGCGGCTTATCTGGAATGCATCTGCATGGCCAGCCGGGGTGTCGGTGACTTTTGGGGGCAAGGTTTTGGGGTGGGTTGTGTTTTTCCCTTTGAGCACATTCCTGATAACTTTATTGGGTCCTACTGGTCGAGGTGCTGGTGGTTGGAGTCTGATAATTCGTACATTCACCCACCTTCTCGGTCCTCTGAGGACCACTGTCCACGTTCTACCCGTGGTCCAACTAGGGTGGTCTGGCTGTAGAACGGTCATGTTATAACTTACACATCCCCGATATCTAGGCTGTGCATTGTGATCTCTGCAGCCAAAGGGTGCCCAGGTGAACTGTAAGAATTTGTCGGGCTCCTGTGCTGTGGTTGCCACCCATCTCCCCATGGTCTGGCATCTGTAACAATGGTTTCGCAGCCCCAATGTCCGCAATGTCCCCACCCCGGGTAGTCACAGTACCTTTTCCCTGGGTTGGACGCTGGGCACCAGTAGGCTATGTACATGAGTACGATACGTAGGTTTATGGGCCGTAGTTTTGGTTGTCCTGGAAACAGATCGGCTATGTGGAACACGAAGGATGGGGTGTTTGCTGTGGTGACCTCTTTGAACACCTTGTCACTTGAGAGATGTTGCATCACCCACCTGAATGGCTGATGAGGGTAGTGGCCTGGGTTGGCTTGCCCCCTGGCCACAAGCCCCAACAGCAAAATCGCACAAAGACACTGTGCATGTCTGGGTCTCACCGGTGTGGGACTCTTGGGTTTTGTCTGGCAGCTTGTTGGCCCGTCATCTCCCTCTGGAACAGGGGTGTACGCATCACGGGGACGGTCCACGAGCATGTCCTATAAACAGAAACTCACAGTTTTTCATTAGCTTCATTCTGAAGGTCAGGTTTGATTGACCTGAGTGGACACCACTTGGTTTTGCCCTCTTTTTTAACTGCCGCGTACCCTCGCCCCGTAAGCACCAGTCTCCAGCCCCGTTCCCATTCACTTAGCTCGTTTTTGATCATGACCTGCGGGCCCTCCTCTAGTGTCTGGGTGGCCCAGTGCTTTCGGATGGGACTGTTTGTCTCATCTCCCCTAGGGAATTGGTTCGTCCAAGGTGGTCTGGTGGCGTAGGAGACTTCTCCTCCGAAGCCAGTGAGAGCAAGGGCCAGGTGCTCCGATATCGCAGTTGACTCTACGGTCGGTTGCTTGCGGAAGGGGAGTTGGATCCTTGCCAGCTCGGTCCCCAGGTGTCTCAGGGCGAGCTTCCTGCCTTTCATGATGAGGTTAGCAACGCATTCGACTCCTGGAGAAAACGCTCGAGTTGGTCTTCCAAGGACCACCCATTGGATCGGCTGGGATTTTTCGGAAGGTCCTTGGGCCAGTGCCCCCACTCCTCCCTTCTGTGTGAAGTGGACGTATAAATCTAGCAGTACACTTGGGTTCCACCTGGCAAGCATGCCAGTGGACATCTGATGTTCTATGAAGTCGAGGGATTTCGTTGCTTGCGGTGTCAGCTCCTTGGGGTCCCAGGGGTGCTTTCCTTTCAGGAGGTCATATAAGGGGTCCATGACCTCTGGAGGAACTAGGATGATGTTGCAGAGCCACTGTAGAGATCCCACAAGGCACTGCATGTCATGGAGGGTCTTGATGTCTCGGCGGACCTTCACCCTGGGTGGAGTCACGTAGGAATTTGTGACCCCCACTCCCAGGAAGGTCACGCATGGTCCTCTCTTGATCTTTGTGTTCGCGATCTCAAAGCCGTTGGCCTGGAGAGTTTCTATGATCGTGGACACTAGGTGGTCCACTTGGCTTGCTGATGGTGCAGCGACGAGGATGTCGTCCATGTACTGAATGATGGCTGCAGCAGGGTGGGAGTGTCGGACTGGCATCAGTGCCCTGTCTACGGTGATTTGGCATATGGTTGGGCTGTCTACAAGACCTTGTGGTAGCACCTTCCATTGGAAGTGGAGGTTGGGTCGCTCGCCATTTGGGAACACGACGGAAAAGGCAAATCGTTCTTTGTCCTCAGCATGCAGGGGTATTGAAAAGAAACAGTCTTTGATGTCCAGCACTGCGCATGGCTGCCCTTCGGGGATGGCTGAGTTCGCGGCCAGCAGTGTTTGAACTGGACCCATGGGCTGGATTGTCTTGTTCACCTCCCTCAGGTCGTGGATGAGACGATAACCTTCTCCAGATCTCTTGGGGATTACAAACACGGGGGTGTTCCACGGGCTGGTGGAGGGCTCTATGTGACCCTTTTGCAGCTCACGGTCGACCAGTTCCAGCAAGGCTGCCATTCGAGGCTTTGACAGGGGCCACTGCTCAACCCATACGGGGTCTGGTGATTTCCAAGTCAGTTTGATTGGCAGCAGTGGGTGTACGGCAGTGGCCCTTATTATAAATTTGTAATCCTGACTCCTAACATAGCAAGGATGTCCCTTCCTATCAGGGGTGGAGAGTTTTGCAAAATGTAGGGGTGGATTGCTACTGTTTGTTCTGGTCCCTTTTTTGTATGAAGCGTTATGGCTACTAATTGGGTGCTTTTCCAAGCTCGGGACGGCCCTCCCACTCTGTTCACTGGGGGGACTTCTTTGCATTGCCAGTGTCGGGGCCACAGCACTTGGGGAAAAATCGAGCAGTCTGCTCCTGTGTCTGCCCAAAACTGAAGCCCTATGACATGGGGGTCCTGACTGCCATAAAGGCGGCACGTCCCCCACACCATCAGGGGCTCCTTCCCTATTTTCATGGCCAGGGCCACCCAGGGGTCCCATTCTGGGGCATCCCCTGCTGACCCTGCGGCACGGGCGCTGCTTGCGGCGGTAGTGGGTACGAAAGTACCGCAGTCTGTGTTGCGAAATTCGCTGGTGAGGGTACGAAGCTGGCTGTCTCCTGTGGGGGTATGGGGTATAAGGGCACCCCGCCCCACTGGGGGTTGGCATAGATGGGCCGCCTTGCATTCACGGCAGGAGGAGGCTGAGTGCGGCCCGCACACCCCCTCCCTCTCCCGTTTCCCTGGGGCTGGGACCTGCATTCCTTAGCAAGGTGTCCCTTCCTCCCGCAGCTCCAACAGGCTCCTCTCGGGCGTGTTTGGGGTGGAGGCGTCGCGGCGGGCTGCCATGCCGGCTGGGGACAGCTCACCGCGATGTGACCTGCCTCACCACACTTGAAACACGCCATGGCACTGGTCAGGGTGTGGACGGCTGCCTGAATGGGTGTCAGGTGTTCTTCCCTCACTACATGTCTGATCATGTCAGCCAGGCTGGCTCCAGCTGGCAGGGAACGTAAGATATCTTTGGTGACAGAGTTGCACTGCTGGCGCAAGCAGTCAGCTACCACGGGGCCCTTTGCCTCTGCCGGCAGGGTAGAGGAGTCTATCGCTGCCTGCAGGCGATCTACGAACTGCGTGAAGCTTTCGCTCTCTGCCTGCCTCACAGTGGACCACGGCGACGGCTTAGCCATGACCCGAGAGGCTGCACGAATAGCCTCCCTAGCAGCCCAAGTGGTCGCCCTGACCTCCTCAGCCCGCATCTGTGTGGCTTGTCGCTGAGGCGTGATCATATCATCGTGCTTTCCCATAAGCCTGGATAAAGTCGATCCGCGTAGTGGCTGCCTCGCGCCAGATGCTTGGGCTAATAGCTTTGTACAATTATCCTCCCATTCCTGTCTAAACACAATCATTCCGGCACCATCAAGTATCATGCAACCTATTCGCTCGATATCAAAGGGAAGCAGGTTGTCATTACTAAAAAGACCATCGATTAATGTGGAGACCATGGCCGAATTGATTCCTTTTTCTGCAATGGCTTTGACAATTGACTGTACATCTTTTGGGTTTACCGGGGCATATACCCTCTGCTGGTTCCCTTCTGGGCCGGTGATCCTCACTGGGAAGGCTTGTACGGCAGCTGCTGAGGACCATTTGGCACAGGCTATTTTTATTTTTCCCCAGTCGGTAAACTGGGCTGGTTCGTATTGTGGCTGCTTTTCGGTGCGGCTTAAAGCTTTACTCGTTTTTGATTTAAATTGCCTTGGCTCCGTTCCCTTCGTCTTAGAGTCCCAGCCGGCTTCCGGCAGCTCTTCCGAGCTGCCGGAGTTGCTGCTGGACTCCGAGTTGGAAGTCGAATGCCAGCGCACTTCCGGGGCTCGGTGTCGTTTTGTGCGGCTCCGAGCCCGCTCCTCCCCCCGGGGGTGGCGCCGCTGCCGCCCCCCGGGCTCGCCCTGCCTCCTGCAGGGGGGGTTTCTCCCTTACATGGTAGCGGCGTCAGGCGCGGCTGCTGATTGGCTCCGAGCCCTCTGCCGCTCTCCTCCTCTTTCTCCCGCACACGCGCATTAGCGAAACTCTGCGCCTCTGGGCTCTTCGCGCCGAGACTGCCCACGTCCCGCCCCTCCCCTTGGCTGCCGGCGCCATTTTCAAGGGGATATGGGGGTGGTATGGGTAGGATCTCCCCCCGAGCCGCGGCTCCCGCACCTCTGGCTTCCCTCGCCAGTCCTTGCCAAAAGAGCTCTGCGTGCCGCTGCACCTCCGGTAGCGGGTCACTGACCGGCGGTGGCGGGGCGGATGGGGAAGTCGCAGATTTTTGGGAGGTTTCCGCGGGGGGTCCCGGGCCCCGGCCCGGGGAGGGGGGACAACGCGCCGGGCCCCCCCCGGATCCCCGCTCCCAGGCGGATCGTCCTCAGGGGCGGTTTGCATTGCCGCTCCTACGCCTAGCTTGGGTGTAACCAATAAACACGTACGCGCTGCGCTCCATATCTCCTGCTCTTCTATTGCTCTGCGCAGGGCTTTCTCGACTTTGCCCCACGATTTAAGGCATTTGCCGCTGCCTGAGGATTTCGTGTCCTCGGCCAGCACGGCTGTGTATTTTTCCCATATCTCCGGATGCAAAACATCCACAGGGTGTTCAATTGCCCCAAGCTCAAGCAGCCTTGCTATAGCAAGATAAAAGTCTTTGAGCTTACACTCAATTCCCCATTGCTTATGAACCTCACTTACGACCCTGGTGATGGCGTCCATGACGATCGCGGGTCCTGGGACGTCTCCCTCACCGAGAACACGGTTTCACCGGTCTGGCCGCTGCTCTTGTCCAGGCGACACCCGCTACCCGAGCTAATCTTTCCCGGGTTTCGGCACCAGTTATGTTGCCTTCATGGAAGACAACAGCGACCTGGTTGCAAGGAACAGCACGGCAGCCCAGTCTCCCCTGGGCCACTCGGGCTAACGACACACGCAGGACACCAATGTGGTGGACGGTCAAAAGCCTTTATTATCTTATCTCATGGGTTTAAATAGTCTTGGGGGACTTTGCTACGTCAGGAGGGGTTGGTAGGGTCTCTAGGGTTAGTCAGGAGTGGAAAACTACTGGATTAGGTGTGGTTACATTCTTTGGAGTAATGGATAACATGTTGCAGGGTGAGAGGGGGATGGGGGGGTCTTTCTTTCCGTCACATCCCGAAATCTTCCGTTCGCCTGTCCCTATCTACTACAGTATATTGTATGCATATTCCCAGTTGTTGCAAATAAATAAAAAAAACACTTCAATATATATGTGAAAATAAGCTGTCTCAACCTTAAGTAGCAGAGCAGCCTGAAATGTATCCAAGAAAGTTAAATGTTAAAATAATTGCTGACTTATTGTGTGAAGTTTTATTCAGCCACTGTCACTCCAAAACAGGGATACAGCATCTCCAAGCCATACTTTACATGGTTTTCACTGTAAAGTGTCAACATATTATCTCCAAAAAGTCTTGACAACTAATTCCTTGAAGAAAAAAAAATATTTGAATATGAAATAGCCCATGAAAAATTCATGGAAGTAGAATAAAAGAATTCTATAGTCTACAGAACTAGAGACCTGGGATACATAAGGACCTTAGTTTTACTTTTATTGCTGAGGAAATTGATAGAAGTCTACTTCTATAGACTGTATTTGTCTGTACTGTATTTGATTAGTAACCTAAAAAAATAGCAAGTGGCTTTTACTGTTAACAATGATGTTCCATCAGTATAAACATGTCACAGGCCTTAGGCTAAATTTGCCACCAGCTGTCTCTCTCTCTCTCCCTCTCGGTAGAGAAAATCTGGTGGGGGGGGAACAGAGACATCCCAGATTTCTCCACCCTTCCATCTGCAGGGGCCAGCCCGGTTCCAGTCCCTCCACCCTTGGCCCACCTCAGTCAGGCCATGGGCCTTCCCCTCCCCACCAGCCACGGCCGGGCAGGGGAGAGGCTGCACTGCGGCTGAGTGGAACCAAAGAGAGCGAGTTCCCCTGGGAATTCTGCTTTTAACCCCTCTGTGTTCTCAGAGGCGTGTCCACCTTCAATTGCTCAATATCCAAATTGACCTCTTCCTTTCAGAAAAATTCTTTTTTCGTGTCAAACCACAACACCTCCCCAGTCCTTGCTTGTAATCAGCTTATCTTCAGAAGTTGGGCAACCTGTACCTTGGTACCAAATGCATCTTCCTATGATGTGGACTTCAGCATATAGTAGCAAAGGCATTGAAAATACATATAAGATTGAAAAGGGAGGCCCAAGGACAAACTGCTGATTGTCACTGCTGCATGTGATAGAAATACACCCTTGTGAGTGAGGAAGTTGACTACACGAAACAGTATAAAGAAAAGCAGCAGAACCTCTAGTGGCTGGGGCTGTGAGGATATTGCAAACTTCCAGAATCTTAATACCCAAATAACCCCTCCCTCCCTCCCTCCCTCCCTAGTTCAAGAACTTTGGTTCTTTTCCTCAAATGCAAAGTACAAGAGCACTTAAACCTGCTCAAAATTTCCCTGGTGCAATCCTCAGCTGTTCGTTGCAGACAACTTCCTTGGACAGAGTAACACATCCACATTCAAACTACAGGTCTACGTTGTTACCTGGTTTTATTTTGATTTAGTCAATATCAACCCAAATTTAAATAATACACACTTCTACATTTACCCAGTTTCCATAACATAGCAGTTTGATTTCAAACTTTATCTACAGTACTATTTTTTCCTAGCTTATTTTCAAGTCCTATTTGCAAGTCTGCAGTAATTGCCTGCAGTATCATACACCACTCATCATGCGTAGCTAGTTTTCCAAACCAGAGACAACCAGCATTAATCTAGCAACTCGACCCAGCAAACCCTAATTTCTCTGTCCAGTTTTAATTCCAGACTATCAGAAGATATGAGGTCTTTGTACAGACCCTTAACTGCATGCTCTCTGACCAGAATAGATATATGTCCCCCACAGCTCTCTATCAGTATTCATGTTATTTGTATTTAGCATGTACAATGCAATCTATGTTTTGCTTACTTCTTTTTTACAGAACCAGTTCACAGTAAGAAATACATGACACATTGCAGAGTTAAAGAATTCTGTCTGGGTTACCTATTACAAAAGTATTTTATGGACACTACATTTCTACTATTTCTCATACTGGTATTAAATACTGTCTCATACACAGAGAGGTAAAATTTAGGCATTCTGATTTTGTTCTTCATATTTCTAAACAGTTTGAATCATGATGAAGCTTTTAATTGCTTTCCTATTTAGGATATTGCCAGACTATATTTTACACTTGATATTATATATTGCGCAGAAATAGAGATAGATAGAGATTATCAGTTCACTTTAGATATCTTGTCATACAACAGGGACATGCTTAAAGAGTTTAATTCATCCATTTTTTCTACATTCTTAGTCATGTATTTTCTTGTATGAATTTGAAAATTCAACATATTTGTCAAATTAACCATAATGTTTCATCTGCTTAAATAGCTTTGTTTTCATGCAACCATATTTCTCATATATTGAGAATGCATACAGTTTCATTTTGTCAGTAATCTGTCAGTAAGTTTGGCAGATACTCAATCCATCTCACACTTCACTTTCTCTTTGCATCTACAGAATGACATTTATTTTATTTATTGGTGGAAAAAATTACTAATACAAAACAAATAGTAGGTTTTTTAAGTCATTATGGGTTAGCATTATAAACACAGGTGTTTATGAAACAAAGCAAGAATATGAAAGATTAAACATTAATTTTTAAATAAAGTTATAAAATTTTCATTTATTGTACAGTAAAATAATATTTAGAAATATTACTCTGTGGGTCTGTATAACTTAATTTGTCCTCAGAGCACTCTCTAGTATATACTATATGTAGAATGTCTATAAATTCCATAATTCTTTCCAAATTAATCCCCAGCACAAGTGTATATATATTGTATACATGGTATGAACATATAGTTTTAACCTGTATTGTGACCACTTTATATAACCAATAAAAATTATTTTATTTAGTCTATAAATAAAATAATCCATCTTATTCTTTGTGGCTCTTGGAAACACCAACTATTCCAGTTAGAAAATAGGTTTCTCTTTATGTGGTGAACTGAGAACAATAACATGGACTTTGTTCACATACATAATTTATGAAATAAACCTGAAAATCTCAGATTAATCAGATCAATTTTAGAATGATTGACCATTAGTTAGTCTGGCAATAGAATCACAAACAGTGTAAAATTTAACCAACTCCTCAGAGAGATGACACATGTACATTTCAGGGATTGAGATCCAGCAAAGTTTATATTTATGTTGAACAATCTGAATTTCTATTTCCTGTGGGACTGAGGAATTTGGTCTTGCTCTTGCAAGCAGAATGCCTATTAGATGAAGCACATTCAAATTAAGTAGTGTCACCTTCCCTTTGGTATCTCTTTAGCATTTTCAGTGCCACCAGTCAGTACATTGGTACGCAACATCCAAAGGACAACAACATTAGGAGTTCATGAGAAGAATTCTATTTTAAATTCTTCACCAGCATCACATTGCTTTTCAGCTATAGGCTATATGTTCAACTTCATCCCTTCTACAAAGCATACAAATTCTGAAAGCTACTATTAGGTGCACTATCAGCCCAGAGAATCCAGACAAAAGCAAGATGACCTATCACTGTAGAATACAGAACAAGATCAGCAAAAACACTATACAATTGTATCAAAGAGAAAATTATACAAGTTAAAAGAGGAAATTATACAAGTAAACATAACTCACCATGACAAAATGTAAAAATAAGTTTTGTTTCCGTATTTTGACAGATAGGTATTTATTACAGGATGAAAAATAAATTAAATCTAGCCAATTCCTGCACCAAATCATATGCTAATAGATGGTAAATAAACCCATGGAGTGACAGACACGCAGGAAACTATATTTATAACCAGCAGAGCAAAATATTTTGGGCTCAGTAGATAAGCACAGGCAGATTCCCCTAATTCCTGTAGTACTGTTAGCGTTCAGAAAAATACATAATCACGGGATATGATTATATGCAGGTGCTTTTATTAAGAGCAGGGGAATCAGGGGTACAGACCCAAATCTGACTCCAACATGGCTTTCGAGTGGAATGTATTTTATATTCTATTGTTACATAAATCATATATTAATTATTAAACTTACATTGTTCTATTTGTATACATTGACATGAGTTTCTCATGATCTTTCTTAGGTCACTGACCAGAGTTTCTCATGATTATTCTTATGATTAAACAGTAATTATATTTAATTACCAAACAATCATCAATTATCAAGTACTAGCTACACAGTGCAGTTCTAGCAAGTACGAGTTCTCCGTGTGCTTAGAGTGTTTGTTTTTGCAGGGCCTACTAAGCTTATTTTTCCTTTTAACCCTTAATCCCCATTATTTTAAAACCCTTTTACTATCAGTACAATTTAGAAAAGACATTCCATTAAAATAACAGTTCCTGTCAGGTTTATGCCTAGGGTTTATCTTAATAAATTTTAACTAATAAGATGTATGCATTTCTATGATAACTCACAGATGAATGAAGAATAAATACATAGCACCATGGAGATTTTTGAGAGATTAAATAAACCAAGTATAAACAATGTAAAGGGGAGTGGGATATGGATAGATTTCTGCTGGTTGAGATTAAAATATATCAATATCAAGTCAAATGCAGAAAAATAAATTTAGATGTTAGAAAAGGGCCTATGGTCCCAAAAGTTTGCATTATTTTTCTAGCTATAGCCTTTTCCTATTAAAAAGAAATTCCATTTACTTACAAGCATAGCCTCATAGACCAAAGTGATTTTTAAATGTATAGAAGAGTGAAATAATGTTCATTTTCAATTAACAGGAAAGGTACACTATTATTCTAATGGAATAAATGGATGAAATGAATAGGGGAGAACCATTAGAACCTTCAGCACATCTAGACAGACATAATGGAGAAAAGGGTACTTGTGTTCACTAAGTGCTCTTGCTCCTGGATACTACCTGAAGCATACACAATGCAGGAAGACAGAACTTCTAGTAGGACAGTCTGTTTAAATAAACAGGTGTTATACAGAGAATCGGAAAGCAGATCTGAAACCCTGAAATAAATCCAGTTTATTATGCTTAATCTGCTTGCTCAGTCAATATGTAAAACAGACCCTCTGCTTCTGTTATAGATTACTTTACTGTCCTACACACTTTAACCAGTTCCATTTTGTTACTAACTGCCACTGTTGCTACCAAACTGATTTCCAACGCCTCCAGGATTTATATTGCTGCATTTTTCAAATTATGTCCTAGGGAGAGGAAAACAGGCTTCTTTGCAGCTGCAAGGATGTTAAGCGTTCTTCAGCTCAAAACTGTAACAATAGATAGTCCACATCTATCACAAAGTGTTGCAGTAGGTCTTGTACTTTCCCATTTTCAATAGTAAACTAACAAAAGAGTAAAAGTAAGATTATAGAGTCAGTAGATAATTTATTATAACTCAGATATGGATCTGGTAGTGAAAGAAATTGAGAGGAAATAAATAAACTGAAAAACATAGCTTCATACTTCCCTTGGTATCTTTTTAATAGTCTGTGTGGTTTTCTTAAAACAAAGTAACACAATCTTTTACAACTCATGACGTATAGTAACAAGAGTCTTCTGCTCTTTTTGTATATGTTGACTTGAAATTTTACATTTTGGTATTTCATTTGATTTGGTGTGTGGTTTTCGGTTTCAAATAATTACATATTTGTATGTTTTTTAAAGGCTTGCTATTTTCCTTTCTTACTGAAAAGGCAAATTATCCTCAGTCAAGCAAATAATTTCCTACACATGGAGGACATTTTTGCCAAAGCAGTATTTAAAATGTTCATATGGTTTTACATGATGCAGCATAGGATCATACTAAAATAAAGCAAACTGGTGATCACTAAACTTCAAAATTAGAGAGGATGTATCAATATTACGCATGGGAAATTATTTCAAGAACTAATATTTTCATGTAATAATAGAATCACAGAAATGTTCATATTGGAATGGATCTTCAGAGATCATCTACTTCCAACCCTTCTGCCATGGGCATGGACACCTTCCAGCAGATGAAGAATAAGGGAAGAATCACACAGAAACATACTGAGTGCCAGAATGGTTGGGGTTGAAAGAGGGCTCTGGAGATCATCTAGTCTAACCCCCCTGATAAAGCAGAGTCACTTGCAGCAGGTTGCACAGGATCATGTCCAGGTATGTTTTTAATATCTCCAGAGGAAGAACTCCATAGTTTATCTGAGCAGCCTGTTTCAGTGCTCTGTCACTCCTACAGTAAAGAACATTTTCCCCTTATTCAGGTGGATGTTCCTGTGTTTCAAATTGTGCCTATTGCCCTTTCTACTATCACCAGGTTTCACTGAAAAGAGTCTGAGCCAATCCTTACGATACCCATTTTTAAGATATTTGCATGCTTTTATGATATCCCCTCTCAGATGCCTCTTCTCCAGGTTATCAGGCCCAGATCTCTCAGACTTTGCTCACAAGAGAAATTCTCCTGTCTCATTATTGTACCCTCAGCTGCATCTTCCCAGTCATACCTTGTCTTTCTTGAATTACCAAGCTCAGAACTGGACCCATCATCTCCCTCAACGTGGTCATGATTCTTTTGATTCTGTCAAGATATGATTGCCTTTCTGAGACACTGCTGGCTTATGTCCAATTGTTTATCCACAGACTGGATGAAGACTCCATACTCCAAATCCTTTTCTGTTGGGCTGCTCTCAGTCCATTCATCCCCCAGCCTTTTGTGATACTGGGGATTGCTCCAACCCAGGTGCAGCACTCTGTACTTGTCCTTGTTGGAGCTCATGAGGTTCCCTTGAGCCCACTCCTCAAGCCAGTCAGGTTCCTCTGGATGTCACCCCCTCCATACAGTGTGTCAGTTGTGCCACTACATCATCTCCACACTTGCTGAGGGTGCTCTATGTCTTACTGTCAGAGCCATAAATGTATTGAACAGTAAGGACCTGTAAGGACCCTGAGAACATCACTCATCACCCTCCCCTTGGACACTGAGCAATTTGCTGTAGCTCTTTGGACATGACCATCCAGAAACATCTTCATCTAATGCTCCCTTTATCATACTTTGGTAATTTGGAAGCAAGAATTCTCTTAGTTTCACCATTGTCACATCTGTATGACACTCTCAAATCATTCAACAGATGTAAACTAAGCTGGATATCTTTATTACTGCAGGCATATCACTAATCTTAGAACAATATATTTCCTTCCCTAAATATTTTCCCTGAATATTTTGCAATTTAGAATTAGCTGTGGGTTGTCATGGGTATATTGCAGGTAATAGCTAAATACTGAAAGCTGGCTCAGATAAGTCAAAAAGTCATTCACACACCTATTAGAAAAACTTTTAGACACTGAAATCCACAAAAAAATGTTTCTTTGGGAAAGATAAAATTTTCAAAAATAACATACCGTAGTCTTTTTAGATTCTCTGAATTGTTTATTCGCCATGCTACATATGAAATTCAACATGCACTGTGATATTTAATTTTTTCCAATTATTCCACTCCTTTTTGCATCTTATAATTTTGGGGCATTGTGGCTGTGTTTCTGCATATATATTCTAAGCTCTGCCCCATAATTTTTGCAGTTCCAGAACCACACAGATGCGCTATAAAATAATCTTCCAAAGCAGCCCAGCGATGCACATTTTAAACATGATCACATTACTACAGCATTCACAAGAAATGGGGAACTCATTTAACTTGGATGCTAAAGATCACTGACACAAAGAGAGAGAGACAGAAGGATAAAAGAAAACATTTTCCATGAACAGCAGAACAGATTTTAATTTCCATTACTGTTTTCAGCCACTGTCAATAACATGAGAGTACTATATATTTTTACTTAATTTTTCTCTGAGTAGCTTTTCTTTTCCTGTCTCAATTAATTTTTACCAAATAATTTCTTGACCTGTTTTTATTGCATGATTTACAGATATGTAATGAACCATGGATATGAAAGTAAGTCATTTATGTCAGCAGTTGTTGATTGAAATATGATCTCCCAATCACAGACACCAAAATGGAAGTCATATTTTGAAAAATGGAAGTATTTGAGCAAGTATGTCTAAAAAAAAAAAGCTATAGTAGTAGACAGTGTTGTTATGCTTACTTTGTAAGTAATTGAAGTAATGTGGAAGAAAGAGTATGGAAACTGTTCTACATAGAGCCTGGAGTACTGTCAAAAAGATAAAAGCTTTAACATGGAGAAGAAAATGACTGATCAGTGGTGAGGTGATGCCTCTGTTGATGTAACTTGTCTTTCATACAGGGATGATTACCTACAACCTTAAGAACATCAAATGATTTAAAGTTAACAGCTACTTACATTTTATAGTGTTTATTTATAAGTGCATTTTTTGTTTATATTAAGATGCATATATAATCCCTCACAGATCTATAATCACATAAAAAGTAAGGTAGGATTCCTTTTGGCACTTCTACTATACAGCATTAAGCCAGAAAAAAACTTCAGGATTCTGAGCTCAGGCCACACACACTCTCACATCACAAGTGTAACACCACAAACACAGTCTTTCTTATGTCTGTAATGCTGCAGCATGAGCACCCTATTTTTGTGTGCCAAAATTTACTAACACAGTGACTTTATAAATATTTTCTACATTGCAAGGTTAAGGAGATTTCTTTCTGCCGTTTTCACCTTCTGTGCCAATCATTTTCATACTTATCTGCCACTAGGCCCACGGGCAGTTAAATTGCTGTCAGAGGCCATTCAAGCAGCCACAAGTCAAAATATTTTCCTGTGTAATTTTGGCAGTAATTTTACCATAAAAATTCAGACAGACAGTAAATTACATAATTATGCTGACTTTCTAGGTTTAACAGCTAAATGCATTAGAAAATAAGCCAGGAGAAACTCTGAAGAATTACTTAGAACCTTATTCTTCTGGTTCAACTTTTCATAAGTTTCTTCATTAGGCCTTGATTTCCTATTCCATACTTTGAATAATCTTATCTAGACATCTTCTTTTGAGAGATTTTCATTTTAAATTTGCTAAAGTTTTTTAAGTAGATTTAACTTGACAATGTGTTTCATAAAGAAGGCTGAAAGGGAGAAGGAAAACCACTCTTTTGTCATTCAATGGCGTTAGAAATAACTAATGTACTGCTAATATTTTCTGTGTACAGCTTAGAAATTAAGTGCTTAGCATCATAAGGTATTGCATGCAGAAGCAACTCTTACAGAACCCAGAATGTTCCATGCTTTTTAAGAAGAGCAATATGAACTACATGGGACAAGACAGAAATTAATTAAACTGGCAGAGTATAGCAGGAACCGCAAGAAATACTGTCCTCTCTTTAAAGTCAACTTGCAAAAGCAAAAGTCATTTTTACATTACACATTATATTTGCATAAAAAAAAGATTTTTACACTTTTTTAGTCCCAAGAAAATCAAGTAGAACTTCACCATATTAGAGCATGAAAACATTGAAAGCAAGGGAAAATGTAATGTCATGTGCTTGGTGGCAAAATACTACAGAGATCTCATGAAAATGTTAATGAACATACAGGAAACCGGTATGTGGGATAGAGATAACAAAAGGGAGATATCAAAAATCATTCTCTTATATGATATGGAGAAGTTGTCCACATTGCATAAGATATTCTAAATTTTCTGTATGCACAAAGTAACAAGTAATGCAAGGGCAATATTTTTTAATTAGCTGCTCTTCATAAAAAGTATCTATGTGTTGGCAAAAACAATGTCACAAGCATTTTTCAAACAGTATCACAGTAATTCTCAAAAAATATTGGTCTTGATGATTGTGTGCATGCTGTTAAGTGATAGGAATGATTTAAAATATTAGGTAAAACCTTATATCTACACTTCAGCTTGCAGTAACTTACTGTCTGTGTAGTAAAACCTTTAAGTCAATAAAGTCTTCTGTAAATATTTATTCCAGGATAAAGATATCCTTTTCATCTTAACTTATGATAACAGACAGGAAATTATGCTTGGTGTAAAGAGAAATTTTTATACTGGAGGAGTCTCCTGTGGCATGATGAGAGATTACATCAGTGCAGCTATGCTTCAGCAGGTGGAACCACTCTGTCCACCTACAGCATGTGGTGAAATGTAGCAGTAGGGAATGTGTCAAGCCAATGATAACCAAGACACCAATTTAGGTTGTGAATTTTGACTAGCACATTAGAACTGATGCAAGTTGTGGAACAAACTATATATATATATTTGGTTTTAGATTTGATAAGCTGGAATTCAAAAAATGGCACCTAGACACCATACTAATCAAAGTACAGTGGATCAAGAGAAGAGGAGTACATTATATATTAAACCTTTCATTAATCTAGAGTTGCATATTTATCTGAACATTTCTGTGAGGTCATAGGATGAAAGTTTACCATTCTATTCAAAGAATCAGATCCTGGGGACATACTTGTGCTACTTTACATGCAGACAAAAGTCCAGTCATTTGACTTTTGAGCCAAAAGGAAATCACATGAAGTAAATACTTCAGAATAAAACCAGAGTTGGCAGTAACATAGATATCTGTGCTGTATCTAAACGGGAATTATGGCTATGCTTAAAATGGATGCAGTGTCAAATGCATGTGAATTTTTCACACCTCAAATTAAGTAGAGTAAGCTGTGTTTGCTGGCAAAATATCATGGAGAAATCTGCATTCATAACAGGTGAGGTCTGACAGAGCTAATTGATTCTCAGCTCACATAAGTGTAACATTTTGGAGGAAGAATCAGTGACTAGAAATAGATTCTACAAGGGACTGTATTAATATATACTTGGGAGGGCATTCGTCTGCCGTATTTTGTCAAATCACCCTGAATGACATTGTTGGATATTCATTCTAGAGGCAACAATATATTTTTTAAAGCTTATGCTGCATCAAAGACCTTTATGACATGACCTTTTAAACTTTTGACACCCTAGCACTGCATTCTGCTCCTTACTTTGAATGCCCCTAGTCTGAACTCTCACTTCATAAATTAATGAAGTTAAAAGTGCTACAGAGGTTGTTTGCAGCTGCTCAGTTATTAAGCAATGTTTCAGAGAAAAAGCCCATTATTTCTCAGAGTTATGCAGTCTGTACTGGCCCAGTTAACTTGAGGATGTTGGCTCCAACCTACAAAATTGCTATTTCTAAGACTGTGGCAGTTTATCAATTAATGTTAATCAGTAACATTAATGTTAATGTTAGTAAGTAACATTATCAATTAATGTTAATTGCCTTATTAAATGCAAGGAGGGTTCTGAGAGGGTGCTTTAAAAAAAATCCCAGACTATAAATAATGAAATCTGCCACTTGCACTCTAAATACATTTCCCTTGCCCAATCAGATACCAAATTTAATGGTTTTCAGAGTATATTCCAGTATTTATAAAATTATATTTTCAGACACAATCGAAGTTTAATATAGCTATGAGATTTTTTAGTTGATGATCAAGTTACATATATACAACTTATACACAACTTTCTTTAAGTTTCTGTAGCATAACTTGGAAGGGAACTCTTCCTTAGTTTGTACAAAGGTAAACTTAAAATTTAACACAAGATCACAGGATCACTTACACTCAAGATTTATTTGAAAATTTCCTTCAGTACCGATAGAGTAATAGGAGTCTATAATTTAATCCTCACTGAGAAGCTAATTCCTCTGCTAGTTTTATGTTGGAAAAAAGAAAGGACTGGCCACTGAGTAGCATTTACAACAGTGAAGGGCGATAGAATATAATCTAAATATTTCCAGTTTTGAATGAAGTTTTCTGCATCAAAATTATATCTGCCCCAGAATTCAATCTGCCTTGTCTATTCATGTCAATGTCACAATTAAATGTAGAATGTTTTAGGAAGACAGATAAATCAAAAAGAGAGGTAAAGAAATTGAGAGCTCTAATGCTGAAGAGTTTTCATGTCAGTTGTTTAGTGTAATTCTTCTAAGAAAATAACTATGTTTTTTTTGCTATCTTGCCATCCACAGTATTTTAGAGATCTTTATGAACCATACATACTTTGGGTAAGAACAGGTTTCATTTCCAGCAGTGAAGAGCTAGTTTAGGTAAGTGTAGCCCATGAACTTTTCAGATAATGCAATTTTACAAAAATCCCTTTTGCTGTATGTATCATGAATGAAATGCCTTTCACAGGCCATATATTTGCCAGCACTTGAAATGAATGTAAGAGCGCTTCAGTAAAAGATGATGCACTGCCAGAAGTCTAGACTTCCACTTCTTCACTGTTCATTCCCCACTATTGCTCACTACATCTGCTTGTGGATGATATTGCAATTCCATGATGCAGCATAAATTTGAGGTGATTCTTGTTGGAGTGCTGGTGCATACACAAAAAGAATGATAGCTGGAAAACTCAGTCCACTCATTTCTGTCTAATTGTCTGCTGGTAAATGAGTTTATTTGACAAGAATCAGTGCTCCATGCAAGCAACTTGAAGCAACTAAAGAATATGATGGGGGAGAAATTACTTAGTCTCAGATGCTGTAAACTAAAGGGGTTGTTAGTCAATTTCAATAGAAGTTATTTTGGGTGAACCCTGTACATCAAACTGTCTACCTGAAATGCTGAATAACCTCCTTTTTTCTTGAAGTGAAGGTTTGTTTTTGGATTTTATGTGATGCAACTCTGCCAAGTGTTATGGTATATCATACAAGACAGCTATCTGGCCTCACACATCAGAACAAATATGTTTTGAAGAAGCCCATATTATCAATAATTTTTGCTGTCAAATGCAGCTTTCTGCTTGGATGTAAATTTTAAAATGGCACAAGACCAGGACTTCAAATAATTTTTAGAAATATTTGATTTAATTTTAAACCTTTCATGTTTTCATCCAGGATGCAAATAGATTTACTCTTGTCAAAGTTTAGCTCTGACCTGATGAAATTTAATCTGTCATATCTAAATCAAGTGCATGTTCAGTTTATAAGTCTTAGGATGTTAGAGTAAATAGCTCTAATGTCTTACAATACAGCAATAAAATAACAAAAAGTTTCCTGTTAATGTTAAATAAAAGTGAGACTTTCAGTCTAGAAACAATCACCATGGGTGATCTTTGTGGAATTTTCTTTGATAAAGGGTAGACACACATTGATAGCATAACCATAGGATGTTGATGCATTTAAGAGCAAATTTCACTCTCTCTGAATAGCCTAGAAAAATTGCTTCAAAGATGTTACACCTTTGCCACTACTTAAATAACTGCATATTAGTGGTTCTTCTGTTATATCTATCTGTCATGTTGTCTTCTCAGAAAAGATTGAACATGTAATTAATATTATATCTCTATAAAATAATCATCCTCCCTAAACCAGATGTCATAGTGTCTTGTCAAACTTTAGAGAGGAATTTCAAAAGTCAGATCAGTTTGAGAATAATCGCATCAGTAATTTGAAAAAATAAAAAAAAAAAGGAAAGAAGAATGACTGCCTTAATTTCAAATTTTAAGTTGACTTTATGTTACTTCCCTCAGCATTCAGTTGTTTCATTTCAGCATCCAGAAATGGAAAAGGTGAAGGGTGGCATATCTTGTAAGTGCCTTTCACTATCAAGCAGCAAACTCAAGTGATAACAGTGAAATTGGGTAAGAATGGATTTTAAATTTAGTCAAGAACTAAAAAAAATTAAAGACAAGACCAGAGGCATCTCTGAACACAGGTTTGTTTTAACTCCTCAGTCAAACAGGTATGCTAAATTCACCTCTCTAGTCTGGTATGTTTGATATTTCCTCTTTTTTTGAGGTAAGCCTTTGCCACTATGTTTTGTAGCTTTTGATGTGATGCAACTCAATTGAGTGATATCGTACAAAACACAAACCTGGCATCGCACATCACCACAAATATGTTTTCAAGAAGCCTCACCATTGGGAAAATTGAAAAAGCATTTGGCTTAACTTGTTGCTAAAATTAATATTCTACATTCATCTAATCGCTTTTCCTAGTGATTACAGACAACCTTGGATTCTGTTTTATCTGAGAATATCTTGCAAAGATAAAAGGCAGAATACCAGTCAGTCAGTAATGATATCATTGAACAATGTGGAGCTTCACAAAATCAAGAGACACTCTTAATTCATCTACGATTTCAAAGCCCCTTGAAGCAATTTGTTTTGCTTTGTATTAACCTCAGTAATTTGAAAAATACTGCCCTAGATATTTGTTTCAATAATAAACAATTTTCACTACTGAATACACAAGATACACTCTTAAATCATAGTTTTATCTGACTTCAGTTCCTCTAAGGAGGTTGTAGTATTCTCATTCTCTTAAAGAAAAACTTTTTTATGTTGAAGATTAATAACAGTTGAATAACAGTAAAAAGTAGATATTATTTGAGCTCAAAAACTTGAATTTTCCTCTGAATTAATATTTTCAGACACTCTACAAATTCATGGATAAGCCAAAATGAAAGTATTAACAGTTTCCTTGCTTCAGGCATTTTTCCAGTTCTCTACAGAGGATACTTTAACTCTCACAAGTTATATTCCAGTGGAAGTTTCTTTCAGGTGTTTTTGGGTTTTTTCCTTGTTCATTTTTTTTTACCATTCTCTTTGTCTTTACTGTATCCAACACCTGGAGACTTAAATGTGAAATTGAAGTCAAGGGTCAGAAATTCTCTCCCAGGTCTCCAGACAATGAGTAACAGTATATTTATTGGTTAGGATTGCCTGGGGTTGCCTACTGTTTCCTGGTTCTCCAGCCATAAAAATCTATGCCACCCATGAATATTTGTTGCATTTTTGTGAGTCAGTACCAGAAAAACCCTCTTCTTCTTTAAGAGAGAAGAGCTACTTTGTAATGGCAAATCATAGACCTGTTTTAAACAAGTCAGTATCTAGAATAGTTCATATAATTAGGCAGGAACAAAAATTCAAACTGTGAAGTATTGTCAACAAAGACAAATGTGCTTGGGGAATTTCAAGGGCCATCTGCTTATTTAAAGACTGTGTTAATGTAATAGGGCCTCATGTAAGTAGGAATTTGGGGTGGTAGCAGAAGACAACCTATTGAGTCCCTTGAAGGACAAAAGAAAGTCACAACAATCATTAATAATCACCAGCAGAACAGTCCCAAAATATGCAAAACAAACTCTACAAAAACCACAAATAAAGACAAGAAAAAGTAGAGTTTGTTCCAGCATTCTCTTCACATTTAAGGATTGCTGATAGTCAGTTACTCTAGTTCTTCCTCACCTTCCATGGAGACAGGACACTGGTTTTAATTTACCATAAGATACATATTGCCACTTCAAGTCGGGGATAAGAATAAAAAACTTTTTTTTTCTTTTTAGAATACATTTGAGTTAAGTAAATTTGAATATTAAACAGCATGTACATGCATGGGGCTTACAGTATAGTGTTACCACATAAGAAGTGATCAGCATGGAGTCAGGCTAACTTTGGATGCAGCATAATACACTGTTTCAACTTCATCACATCCACAAGACAAGATAATTTTTTTCATTTATGGCACATTATCTATTTCTATAAAGTTGTGATAGGATGAGAAAATGGAGGGAAAAGAAAAAAAAAGGAAGCAAGCATTCAGAGACAAGAGAAAAACACTATGTATTGAGGTGCTGAGAAAGGAAGCAGCTTCTGCTCCTTAGCAAAACCTGTTAGAAACAGTCACTAATCTACAACCAAAGCTCTAAAAAAAAGTCCTGAAAAAGGCTTAAAAAACATTTTTACTTAGCATGCTCCCTAGGACAAATTTTCATACAGAAAAGGTAAATACAGCAATGATATAACACTTGATTTTACAAGACAATGCTCATGCCTCTTAACTAGTAATGAACTAGTAATTTACAAATTTATTGTAAAAAACAAATCTAAAAAACAAGATCTAAAATAGGAATGAAATCTAATACAGCTAGAAATCAATTGCTTATGTTCAAAAGTTTGCACAATGGTGTCTACCAATATTTACAATAATCTTTCCATTTCTTCCTATGAAAAATCAAGTTTCAATAGATGCATCAGTGTCTTGGTACAACAATCAGAGATCATTCAATGTCTTCATACAATAACCAGAGAAAACAATTCACTCAAGAATTAATTTCTTATGCGTTTAACTTGGTGATTTCTTCTAATTATTACATGTCAGAGACTGCTGTAACTGTGAAGTGCCTGCAATGAAGTCTTCCTGACCACAATCATATTGCCTGTACTTGTCATTTCTTCCAAAGTAAAGCAGAATCCAGATCATCAAATACTTTTGTACACTTGATGTCCTTGTCCCTGGGGATAGCACCTGGGCAATATTGCAGTGTAAAAAATATGTTCTGTATGTCCCACCCAAACCTATTCTCTTTGGGTTTAAAGTCATTGCCTCTTGTCTGTCACTGCAGGCACTGATAAAATCAATAAATAAAATCTCCTTCATTAACACAAGTCTGTTAAAATGTCTCCCTGGAGCCTTCCATTCTCCTGGCATTAAAAAGCCCAAGTCTCTAAGCCTGCCTTAATAGGTGGTTCTATCCCTCTAATGATTTTCATGTCCCTCCTCTGGGCCTACTTCAAGAGGTCCCTGTTTTTCTTGTTCTAGAGGCACCAAAGCTCGATGCAGCACTCCAGGGAGATTTCACAAGAGCAGAGAAGAGGGGTAGAATCATCTCCCCCAGTCTGCTGGCCACACTTCTTTTTTTTTCAGTCAGGGTATAAATGGATTTATAGCTGCAAGCACGCATTGCCACCCCATAGACAACACATTCACACAAAAACACATGCCACTGCACTCTTGAGGCCACACATGCTTTTGGTTAGTGCTGTTAATATCTCCTGCTTCAGTCTACTTACAACATTTCAGACATGTATTGCAAACACAACATCATTCTGAAACTTCTTTTCCACAATCTCCCAAAACACTGTCCAAGCAAACAAATCAATTGTAATTTATAGGTCAGGTACCTCACACTTTTAATTTGACAGATTTCTTTGCACCCTCAATTTCAGCATCTTGAGCTGCTGTATAAGATTCACCACCTTAGTTATCTTTTGGTCTTCTGTTGCTTTTAATCATGCTATGTATTGAGTCAGAAATATTATTCTGGCATCACAAAATTCCGTCATGCCTACTGTTCTTACACAGTGTTAAGAACAAGGGAAAACATGCAATCCCATAATTTTCATGGCTTTCCACCAAGGACTGACAAAAGGGCAATGAAATCCTGTATCTACAAACATTTCCCTTATACAACAGAAGTTGAACTAAGGACTGAGCCCATTTGCTTACAATATTTACACAGTGTTTTGATATTCAAAAACTAATGTATTATTATGAATCAAAAAAAAAGGAAAAGTTTCAAAGTGGAACATTTCTGATATTCTGAACTTACACATTTCTCTTTGTGCTCATGGACTTAAACCCTATTTAACTTAGAGGTGAAAAGATTTTAATGGCTTTTCAGTTTTCAGGCTTTTCCGCTTTAATCCTGTCACTTAGAAGTCTATGGATTTGAATATAGACAGCTCTTTTATCAGAGAAATATGTTGAGGCTTTATCATAAGAGGCATATCAAATAAACACTGTTAGAGAAATAGGAAAAAAAAAAAGAAAAAAACCCTTACCCATCAGTCAGAAGACCTCTCTGCTTTCAAAAATTCAAAATCTATTATCTGTTTTCTAAGAGATCGCCACAATTATGAATCTGTCCCTGACTGGTATTCTTATAAACAGCTCATATACAATATCATCAGGACTTCTTTACTCCCTAGTTACAGACAGTTCATGCTGAGCAGACTGGCAATTTATTCCAAAGCTCTCAGCACTTTACTCATTATAATGACCTGTCACTTTGATGTTAGCTTCCCCCCTTTAAAATCCAGGACCTGGAAACTTCTGGACTGTGTGCAAAAACATACTGCAAAATTCACAGATGATATGCAACCTATTGAGGTCTCATTTGGTTGATGGAAATTAAACAAATTAACCAAATTAGAGGTCAGGTTTGCTAGCTGAAATACCTGCTTTTCATGTAGCACTTTTTCCTCACGCTATCCTCTATCCACTGATCCTTAATAAGAAGTGAGGCAATATTTTCTACTCCTATTGTTCATAAAGAAAACCAAACCAAATCACACTCTTTGGTGTGGAACTTGAGATGACCTTTCACCACCAAGTCTCAGAAAACTCCCCAAGCCTACATATGACTCAGTCTCAAATTATTCCCCCTACCAATGAATCCAGATGTGCTAGGAAAAAAAACAGCAACTGGTGTTATTTTACAGGTATTGAATCAGGGAAGTTTTTATAAACATGGAGCAATCTAGAGAACATGGCCATGATGTAGCCAAGAACTGAGTTGTCCTACTGTCATCAGAAATACATTCCATGCCTCAGTAATATTACACCTTTTGGGGCCAGCTGGCCAAATAATACATTCCCATTTTATTTTTCTGATTAAAGCCTTCATTACTACAAAGTAGTTGTCCAAAGTAATGAAGTTAACTAAGAAAATATTACTAATTAAAAGTAAATTAGTGTTCTCACACAGTCCTCATCCCAAGATTAATTATATCTATTTCCTGAGGTGCTCTTTTAAGATTCAAAAAACTGGAAGATCTACAGTTAAATACTACTACAGATAAGCTGCAGAAATTTGAAACTTCTCATTAAATGGACAAAGAAAGAAAAAACCAGGCATTCATAACTATCAGTGCTGCAGTTCATTAAGTTATATGTAGATCCGTAATTAACACAAAATCCAAGGAACAGAGTAGTTTCAAGTGCTTAAGTAAGTGTTTCATATAAAATTTTCTGGTTTTAACAACAAATACACAGAGTTTAATTCCAGCAGAAACAATACTGAAAATCAACTGGGTTCAACTGTTGATACTCACTGATTCAACCAGAAGGATGATCCTCACTTTTTTGCAAAAGACCAAGCTTCTGGTGCAATACTTCACAGGTACAGTTGCTGCAAGACTTCATAGATGCAGGTAGATGCAGTGTGGGCTATGGAAATATGGGCCACCCTGAACCTGGGCAGAGCCACATACTCTTCACTTCTGAGCTCTTGGGCCTTTACAACATTATATAATAGAATACCAATTATTTCAGGTTTAAAATAAAAATTTAAAGCAGAAAGTTATTTAAGCATATTCATTTATTTAGGATATGACCCATAGTAAATTCAACAAAAAATAGTTTTCAAGCACCTTCTTTCTTTCTTTTTAGTATATTACAATTTGGAAGTATGGCTTGGAATGCCTTGCAGGTTTAATTTAATTACTGTAGCAGTGATCTTTTTATACTATTAACAAATAATCCTTTGTCCCTGTAGACTAGATTGTTTGTTACATTTTCTGCCCACAGCTTAAAGCACATTGATCCCCAATTACCAGCTTATAAAAGCTATCTTTTTACTGCCAAGCCATCTTTGATGCATGACTTTTCTGCCCACCCCCAAAGTGGTTTTGAAAGTATACAGGTCAAAAGAGGTAATAACAAGATTAATTAAAAGTTACAGGAAAAGAACAGAGATCGAAACAGAAATTAATTACTGCAACAAGGTCTCTGTGGCCCTTTTATATGTCTATTATCAAAAGACTATTTCTTACCATAGAAATAGTATTCTTATCTGTATTTTTTTTTTACTGAGGCAATTATTTGTCAAGAATGAAATAAAATAATTACAATAAAAGTCAAATTACAGTGGGATGACACTAGAGGTACAGTGTTTGTAAAGATATTTAATGAGTGTCATTGCTGTCCCAAAATGTAATATCTTAATATTGCAGTGTAATACAAATTTACAGTTACAATTTCTAATCACAAGCTTTCACCCCAGGTGCCATAAATTGTCCTGGAGGAGGAAAGCAGGCAGACCTTGCTTATGAGCTAAAAGGGTCACATGTCCTGTATCCCTTCAAAGATTTTCTGTAGGCATCCTTAAAATCCTTCAACCATCAAGACAAGATTAGGTTTGCCAAATGGCGTTGGTTTGGATGTTGTTATATGCTTAAGGAGTTTCAGTGTTAAGTGAGTTTACCAGAGCATCATAGATACCACAATTTCCAGATCATATAGTACTTGGCAATTTTTACTACTACCCTCTTCTTGTGCTACAGCTGGATATTTTGGTATAACAGCAACTATGCTGGAAAGGGCTCTTCCATGTCTTTCTCTTCACATTCATTGGCCTTATCTTGAGCTGCGACTACCTAAAAGGCAACAATGTTAACAGTGTTTTCCAAATTTCATTTTGGTGGGGACTTTTTTGGGCTGCAAACATCTGTCAACCATGGACTGTTTCTTGAGTTCCTTAGTGTTCCTTGAAAATTGACATGCATTTCCCATCAAATATAATTATTACATCTTCTTCCATAGTTTTTACAAACTAACACATTTAATTTCTAAGTTCAAACACAACTACCAACTGTTTCAGCATTCTCGCCTCAGAGCCAGTGCAAAATTAACATCTTATCTTTATTTGTTGTTTGTAGGAAGTTATGCACTCAGTTGCATTCTACATTACTAAAGAATCCACAATCATATTAGTGAATAGATAAATTTCATTTGTCAACAAAAAAAAGTAGAAAATTGATATTGAGCATAAAGGTATCCCATAGTCCCAGACAGATTTTCATAGACTTGATGAGTGGCTCCCTGCAGACCTCAAGATGTTTAACAAGAACAGTTGCAAGATCCTGTACCTCAGTCAGGTCAATCCCCAGTTTCAATAGAGACTGCAGGGTGAACACACTGAGAATAGCCCTACATGGAGGTAGAGGCTGAAGAATTGAATATGAGTTGGCAGTGTCTGCTTGCAGCCCAGAAAGATGATCCAGATGCATATAGGTCTACAAGACCTGATGAGATGCATCCCAGAGCCCTGAGGGAATTGGCTGAAAGTAGTGGCCAAGACCCTCTCCATGATATTTGAAAAGTCATGGCAGCCACGTGAAGTCCCATATGACTGATAAAAGGAAGATATTGTACCAGGCAAGGTTAACACACCACAAGCATTATCCCATATCTACATGTGTGGAAAAGTCTCTTGCTTGGTCTTCTAACTAGTCAAGAATACCAATGACTGCTAAATCTACATCTTCTATGCATATCTAGTGATATGTTCTGAAGGCAAAATGGTTTCTCTGTCTTCCAGGAGTTTTTGAATGAAGCCTTTAGTTCTGCATATTTTCTTTCCAAATATGCATAAACATGGTTATAGTAATGAAGTCCAATATATTTTTCTGGCATTATTGGTTAAGTGTTACTTTGGCACAGTATATGACTCATTCAGTTCATTGGCTTAATAAGCTGTGTGTTAAACATCTCCAAAAAGGAGTGGATGAGCATATATATACCAGCAACATGCAAAGATATCTATCACCCCAAAAGTGGTTATATATTTATCAACACAGAGGATGAAACAGAGGCTAGACCATTCAGTGGAAAGGCATAAATGAAGGAAAACACAGGATGTTGTTGATGATATAGTTATTTATGAAAGTCTACCTAACTGTCTATAAACTTGCAAGTATAGCCAAACTGCATGACAAGCTCAATTATCACTTTTTTAATCTGTCACATCTACATCTTTACCTTTAAATGATAGCTCCCTTTTGTTCCTATCCATTGCAATTCCAGCAATAATCTTTGAAAGGATTGATAGAGATCAACTATGTAAAGTCATGTCTTTTGTTGAACAAAGTATATGAGCCACAGAACCTATGCAAATATCAAACTTGATTATCAGATCCATCTCTTGGTGGGCTTACTGAATATTTTCTTGAGAACTTCACAAAGGCTTCAGGTGGAAGAGCTGGAGAAGATCTTTGTAATCTTGCTATCTGCCAATAACTCTCGCAGTGTAACTTAATTCCTGTGTGCCATTAATATTGTATTTGAAGCACAGCTTATCACCTTAATGGGTAGCTCTTCTTTACTTCTTAGGGCTAAGGCTGTATACAGAGCAAGCTTGTTCTGTGAAATGAACCCTTGGCTAAAGATCAAGATTTTTAGCAAGTTTGTAAGAAAACCCACTGCACATCACAGCAGTCTGTATACTGTATATACCTTTATACAGCCACGCTCCATCACGGAGGTTCTCAGAGCTTCTCAGACTCATTACTAGGTGAGGCATGGCAGCTCTCTGCAGGACCCAGGAAGACCTGCAGCAACCCAAGGGAAGTTTCTTATTGTTAGAAAAGGACCATATTACAGCAAAATAATTTAGAACAAGCATTTTGTGGGCTAATAGCAAATTCTGATACTAAAATTCACAGTTCTCAGCTGTCTGCCTCACCAGTTTATTGCTTGCCTGAAGCCACATTGGCACAGGGGAACACATGTCTTTGCCCAGCAGCTTCAGTTCGGCAGACAACTAGTGCAGACAACAGCATGCTGGCTTAAACTGTGAAATACAGTCTGGGGACAGCATGGACTTACAGCCATGCTGGTTTAAAAGCATAACCCATTATCTCACCTATCAAATGAGCAGTAAGCTGGTTATTTATAAGCTGTTCAATTGCCACTGGAATAAAGAAAACATTTAACCCAAAGAGTTATACTACTTCACTTTGTTATTGTAGTCACCTGTCAGAACACCTAAGAGACTACTTCATCCAAAAGAACTAAATTGGCCTAAAAAATATAAAGAAATGGGATGTGAGAGTGGATCTTTTACTTTATCTAACATTACATTATATTAGATTACACATATCTTGAATTAAATTTAGAGCCATTTTGGAGTTGAAATTTAGATAATACCATATTCTAGGAACATTAATACATGTATAAACATTAGAAGTTAACCACAAAACAAAAACAAAACAAACAAAAAAATTTCTGACCAAAGAAGTGGACAAACTTGGGTTCATAAGCTTAATTGCAATGCAACACCAAATATGACTCAGGCCAACCAACACTTCACAAAGAGAAGCAAACAGAAAAAAGAGCAGCTGCAGCTGCCCAACCCCTCCTCACCATCATAACAAGAGAAAAAGCAGCTAATGTGTCTCTTCTGCACCCTTTGCCACACTGCAAAGCAGAAATGCCTTTATTATTGATATGTCAAGCTTCAACAGCTGTTGTGCCAGCATCTCAGCTTGAGAGAGAGGCAGGAGGGAGAGCCAGAGGGGAAGGATAATCTCTGAAGCCACTTAATTTTCATTCATTTCACTGGAAATAGAGCACTTATAGAAGTAATTTCAGTTTTCTGAACACCTTTCTATCTCTGCCTTCAAGCATCCCTTTTTATCCCAAACACAAAGCAGTACCTGACTCTTTCTCTCCGATTTTACTGCACATACTACACCTTTCAGTTCATACTTCTGTAACAAAAAATAAAGTTCTGAGGAGAAGCAAAGCCCTATAGCAGCAAAGCTGTACAGAACAGTCACCAATAAATAGTTCACCAAAAGTCAATCCATTCTCCATCCAGTCTGTACCTGATGATCTTCATACGGCCCCACCCCTCCAGCCTGTTATGGTCCCTCTAGATGCCATCCTGTCCTTTCAGCATGTCACCTGCACAATTCAACTGGATGTCATCTGAAAACTTTCCAAGAGTGCCCTCAGAGTTCCTCTGTCCATGTCACTGACAAAGATGTTTAGCAGCATGGGTTGCCACCAACTCCTGAGGAGTATCACTTTCCACCAGACTTTGAATGTTGAATTATCAATATCACAAATACTAAAAACTATAATTCTCTTTGTTTTACTTTGTCATGAAGTTTTCTAAAACAGTTTTGTTACAATTCTGTAAATTTGGCAGCATTAATCCTAAAATTTTGTCTCAAATGGTGCCAACTGCAATAATCTTTAAACATTTTTATACCAAATTAATCACATATTTCAATACAGATTAAACCATTGCATACCAAAAATATAGAAAATTAATAGCCTTACACAAAGTACACCATATTGGGCAACATATTGCATTATCACTCAATATGAAAGCCCAGGTCCAAAAAGGTTTAATGTCAGGGGAAACAATGAATCTGGAATAGAGGCACATAAAGGTACAAGGGACATACCATCCCCCCTTTTGCACTACATGGAAAATCTGCAATTTGCTAACTGCTATCTATTTTTACCTTTTGTAAAAGTCTCCTTGCCAGATGTCTACCCCATATAATTCAGTCCTGACAGCTCTGCTGGACAGTGTACTTCTAACAAGTAATCCAGACTCTATTTTTTTTTTGTTACTTCATTTTAATTTGTGGCTTTTAAAACATAAATTTGAGCCAGAGAACATATTTAAAATAACATCTGCCTAAAGGTACTTGCAAAGGATACTTAATACATGCTTAGGAGCTACTTTCTAGCTAGAGAGTATTTCTATAAATATTTAATTTATATTACAATTTATAATTAATTATAATTTATGTAACTAATTTGACCTCTCTGCCAAACTAAAGGTTACATTGCTGAGAGTAAAGAAGTAGATTTTAGTCTTAAAACCTCTTCAAAATTGAAAAACCAAGGATTAGATCAAGAGCAAGGATCAGTCATAACACAGAGAAGAAAATATCCCCAGTTCATTTCAGCACTGGGGAAAGAGCAAAAAAATAGTGAGTAAATAGATTTGTTACACAGAGTAGAGGCAAAATTAAAGAGGAAAACTCTCCATCACAGTAATAACAAACCACATTCTCTGCCTGTCTTGTAGAATATATGCATCAGTAAATATCAATATTACAATTCAAATGCATGAAATATCAACATTTTCCAGATACTGTATCTTTAGGGTTTTTTTTTGTCAGCTCTTAGCAAAGTTTCAGTTTTATACATGCATTATGTACAAGTTTGTCATTCAGAGTTTGATCCTTAGAGCTGGGATCTGGTCCAGAGGTGTGGGCAAAGAAAGGTGTAAAGGGTCTTGTGTGTAAAAGACACAAAAGTATTAAGCACATTATTTCACAGACTTTTCCATTAACACAAAAATATAATAACACAGAGGTAATGTGACCCATTGTAACTGCAGTACGATTTATGTGTGTATGTATTTTTTTATTTATTTTTGATATATGTATCTATATTATCCAGTTGTGTTGTCCCAGGTGTTACATGTATTTTGAAATCTAATTCTATTGGTGACAAGAGGTGAGAAAGGGTGAAAATAGAGTTCTGAGGCAAGGTAGTGTTTGCATTGTAAAAATTAAATGTGAGATTACAGGAGCAGTAAAATTAAAGCTGAGAATGCAACATTAGCTAGAAGATATATACATCACACTGATCAATCCTGACTTCTTCCTTTCCATAAAAAGAAGTATAATTACAAATTTGTTGAACAACTTTTACAGTTCAGTCAGAATGCAAGTAATGTCTTGGAAAACTGACATTAAATATATAAATGTTATATATATGTATTCATATATACATATAAATGCTTTTATATCTATAAAATGAACCAGGTTTGTCCCACAGTCTAAATTCAATAAAGAAAACTAAGCTATTAAAAGATGATCAATATTCATTTAATAGGTGTTAATGAACAAGCGTAAAAACACCCTTTAGAAAATCTAATGCATAGATTAAATCAGTCATTGGAGAATTGTCTTCTTTATTACAGAACTAAATAATACATCAAGTCTAGGTATTTTTCCTCAGGCAATGATTTAGGATATTTTAATAGATTGTTTACCTTGAGAAAAAAATCTAATGTATTCTGTGAATAAAATCAGAGGAGATTAAAAATGTTGAAGCAATAATTTTACAGTTTTTAAGGTAATTATATGTTTAGTCTGATAAGTTTCACTCTTTTTTGGTAGTTAGTTTACTCTCCTGAAAGAGATCCCTTATTTGGAAAATTGAGACCCCCCTAAGGAAACAATGTTCCCATATACCCATCTGGTGAGTTGAATATTGACTTTTGCAAAGCACTTATCTAGACTAATAGCCAGTTCTATTTTTTTTTTTTATTATCAGGAGCTTCAAACTCCTGATAAAGAGCGTTTATGTGTACAAAAGCAAATATTGACTATATGAGAGCCATAAATAAAATGCCATTTTTGTCAGAGACACACAAATTCTCATATATTATTTTACACTTTTTCATATGGCCTTCAAAAAACATCCAAAACAACCCACAAGGTTGTCTATGAAATTTCCTGAATAGTGTATTTTTTCTTTACCCATGTATATAAATTAAAGGACTTTGGCACAAAACCAGCCCATGTAATCTCATCATCCCTATGTAGCTCTGTCTGCTCTGGAATAAAGCAAGAACTCAAGCATGGACCAAGTTACCAGAGGGTGTTTCAGGATAATATCATAGCATTCAACTTGCATTTATCTGCAGAACTTTAGGATGATTACTAAACTTTAACTTTAAAAGCCATCAGGAGTGTCCTCTCTTCATAGAGAGGAAAGTCACAGGTTTTCTATTTGAAAGGGAAGAAGCTTCAGAGTATTCCCATGTTCACCACTCCCCTACATTAAGAACCCCGAACCTTGGAGTAGCATTCCAGTCACAAGTCTTTCCAAGTTACTAAGCAGCTGTCCTTGTGTCATGATCCACCTGTAGGGGCAAAGGAATCGTGATGGTTCTTTTCACCAATCCCAAAAGTGCAAAAAACAGCAGGGGACTATCAGTTAATCACAACAAATGCAACTTTATTAGGGGCCAAGCCAATAAATGCGATAGTGGGGTCAGAAAGGAGATAAAAGGATAGAGAGAGATAGAACAGAGGGGGATGAGAATAGCTACCAACACAGGAGAGATCCTCACTGGTCCAGATGATGGGGATCCGTCTTGTGTTGAGAGTCTCCAAAGTTCTGGTCAACTCAGGGGTCCAGTTATAGTCCACAGAGGAAAAAGGGGGAAACATACAGGACAATGAGAGTCTATTGAAATTGCTGTGGGGGGAACAGGTGAGTCCACTGAAACTACCAATGCAGGACGAACACAATGAAAAGTAAGTTCATTGGAGCTGCTGAAGGAGAGCAGGTCATGTCATTAGTGGTCACACCACCATTTCCCCCACTCCCTGTGGCAGGGGTCTCAGTCCTTGGGAAGGGGGTTTTCGATCTCCATCTGTCACAGTGGTAACAAGGAAGATGAGGGGTCTTCAGTGAGAGACCACTAGGGTCACCCCAAAAGTTCATTTGCCTTAAAGGCGGAGAAACTGTTTTAGTGAGCAAGGCCATTCCTTGCTTGGTGTATGCCAGATCCTTGCCAATTCCTTGCCAAGTCCTTGTCAGCCCTTGTTCGGAACAGCTAGCATGACGGTACGGCCAGTACACCTGCACTGTCATCTTCTCCAAGCCAGAACTGCAGTGGGGGAGGGGTTCCCCCTCGTGGCAATCAGGAGGCAGAAAGAAAATGAGGGGGCTTTGGACTGCTTCTTACACCTGGACATAATGTTGGAAGAAAGATTCTTCCTCTCCTGGTTTAATTATAGAATCATAATTTCATTGAGATACATGTACAATGTTATCATTAAAATTATAGAATGCTGTCTATCTCATTAAATGTCTTCATACATGACAGGACTACAGTAAGTATAATATCTCCAGAGAATGTTTTTGATCAAAACCAAATATTCTGAAAACAAATCATTATTTGTTTTTAAAATTATCATTTGTACAAGGTGCCTGCGAAATAATTCTTACTGGTGTTCAGCTTAACTCTCCACTTGCTTTTTTGCTTAAATTTATTTTTAGTTTGTTATTCTGGTATAAGGCAGATAATGACTTATTCTTTAAGTTAGTATCAATGGGGTTTTTCCCTAACAGAAAATGTACAGAAATGCTTGAAAACACTTCTCTGTTTTCCAACAGCTTGTGGTTTCATTAGAAACACAACTGAGAAGACAGATTCTGTACCATTTTCAATTCAAAGTAAAATTATCTGATGGGGAGGAGAGGGTATAAATTTTATTTTCTTTATGGAATTGTTCCTGAAGGAATTTGTTATTTCTGTGTTAAAATTAGGAGTTGAATTCCATTATAGTGAATGTATCCAGATAGTATACAATAATCTGTCACTGACAGAAGACATTGCTGAAAATGCTATACAGAAAGTCCTGAGCAAATAAAGGTATCTGGTAAAGCTTAAATAAGACTGTCATTGTTGAAAAGGCACAACAGAGGGACAAGCATTCAGGCACAACATCCAACTCATTGCAGATCTATTCTCCCAACCTATTTTAAAAGTAAAAGTAAACTGACATGTAGACACAGTACAAAATATTTTGAAAGATAATTTTTCATTTATGAAAATGTCAAAACACCTGCTTTGTATTTTAGTTTTTTATTTAATGATGGCCACTAGTGCATTAATAGCCATTAGACCAGAAAAAACCTCTGCATATTCATCACATGTCAACATTCTCTTTCATTATATGATTATAATTCTTTTAATAGAGTAAAAGATAGTTTACAATTTATGAGATGGCTCTCTAATACCAACTCTCCATAGAAATGTTTGCCCTAATCTTTAAAAATATCTTCATCGATCTTCACAGCAATAGTTGTGCCAAAATATAAGTAAAACAGAATAAATTTTATATTGAACTGCAGTATTGCCGATCAGGCCATAGGTTCATGCGCTTTTTAAACCAGCACATGGCACCTTCTGCTTCTGTCATTCATTCACACTTCTTTTTCTTACCCACCCATTTTTGTGACTAGATACTTAACCGATATAGATGAAAACGATGTTTTCTTCTTTTTTATATGAGCTGAATTCAAAAGAATAAGAAAAGCCAAAAAATAAAGTCCAGAGCAGAACTGTGCTGTGTTACCTGTTGATCCAGATTTTACAGAAAATTTCAGTATATTCTCCCAAACATAATCATGGCTTCCTTTAAATTATTTAAAAACCAGAAAGCTTAAAACACAAAATACAATAATTTAAAGATAAGGGTATAAAATACTTTCTGATTCCCAATAATATTCAAATTAAAAAAACATTCCTGATACCTTTCAAGTTTCTGGACCATGCTCATTCTCAGTATGCATCTAACCTAATAGACCAGTTAAAAACCCACTGCTGCACTCTAATCAGTTTTTAACAACAGTAAAGTTTCCTAGTTATATTACATCCAGTGATATTCTATTTCACAGTTAATGTTCTCAATGACTACAAAATCTATATAACATGTATACCAATTTTGAAAATTTAACATTTAAAAGTACATTTTAGAACTCAGCAAATTAATTATCAAAATCTATATGGTTTTTTATGTGACTCTTACAGGAAATAGAGAAACAAGTTATTAACTTGTTCTGTATGTGTCAATATAAAAAGTCATTATTTTAATCCATTAGCATACTTTGCCTGCTCATTAATGAAACCATAAATTACATTGCTGTTTTGACTTAATTTGTTCACCTTCTAAGTGGCAAAATTTTGCCTTCATAAAATTTATTTCCATCTAAAGGAATATTACCGCATTCTTTATCACATTTGGACCAGAAAGGCCTTGTCTAGGATCTGGAGCTGGAAATTATAAATTGATTCAAACTGATTTATAGGGATGTGTGCCTAAGAAAAATTCCAAATATTTTCTTAATTGACTTAACATAGAACTGTGATATACCTCTTTGGAGGAGTGTGAGAATACCAAATAGGCTTTTCTGGAGATTCAGTAAACATAAGGTTCAAAAAAAAGAGTAAAAGGCACTTTATCCTATATTCAGTACAATTGCTGTGAGCAAAAATTTTCAGGGGAATGCCAAATCTAAGCTACAATAGATAGTACTTCTTACTGAAGAAACTCAACAATCTCACTTTCGATGGTTACTAATGATAATGATAATAAAAAAAATCTTAATGTATTTCATGTTATTAACTCACAGAAATTCATTAATATATACAATTTTAAATTTTTCTTCCTTCCTTATTTCTGTCCATTCAATGAACTCATGTATCTAAGTTAAAAGAGAGGACTATTTCATATCAAGGCTTTCAGGGGAAAAGAATGGTGATATACTGTCTCCATCTCACTAGGAACATCTTCAGGTTATCCAAAATGTACTGTTGAAACACAGAGAGTCACAAAGAGCCCAGAAGAAAATCAGAGGCATTTTTTGCAAATTGTGAGCCCATTAACTCCTTTTGTCATTTAGAGGGATCAGTGGTATTCTTCTGGAGGTAAGAAATACTGTAGTGGATAGTCTTGGGCTTGTGACAGAAATTACACTCCTCACGAGAAACACCCTCTATATACAATATAATTATAAATGTTAGAGGGTTAATAGGGTCTTGAATTCCAGAACATACCTTACATCTTTTACCAAATTTATGAAAACACTCTTTAGTTACATCAAGCTTGTCCAACAACGTCTGGACATGAGGACTTGCTGCTGGTCTTTCAAATACCAGTAGAATAAAAAAGACAGGGCCAACTTACAAAAATAAAGTGCTACAAAAGTGCACAATGGATGAGAGGTTTGAGACAGAGTTACTGGAGACATCAGGCAGTTTAACCTTTAAGGCAATCAAGACTGTATGCTGCTTAATTAGACTTTACAATATAATATATACTGACATAAAGTCAGTCTCCGTGAATTATCTAAAGTCAGAAACTTACAGAAGAGACTTAAAATTTTGGAGGAAATATTTTTCCTATAGTACTGCTGCTATAAGCAATAAGAATATGGCTTGAAGATGTAAGTTAATGGAAAGTTATTAATGTTGAGTGCAAAGTATTATCACTTGATTGCAAAGAAAATAGATTAAATTAAACAAAGAGTTAGCAAAAGAATTCATTTAGCAGTTCAGAGCTGAACCTTGTGCTACTGAAATAATTGCAATTTATTCCACAGTCATGGAATAATAATTTTAATAAAAATTATTTTAACATTGACAGAAGGAAGCTTGACATATGCAGCAAGTCAAGAGTGAGTGTCACCTATAACCAAACTGCAATATTCCTTAATATTTGTCTAGGACAGGAGAAATCACAGAGCCATAGTAGAACTTCAGTAATTTTCACAGTTTGTATTTATCCCAGCTATGTGTTCCAGGTTTATGGGTTCTACTCTGCTAGGATTGTACTCATCCACTTGGTCACTTTTGTGAGGAAAACCATTTGGTGCTGAGGCTGTATAAGTGAATTTTGGCAGTACTAAATTGGTGATGGCAACAGAAAGCTTAATTACTCAGATGGCTGAGGCACTGCAACAATGGAAATCAAATTGTTATTTTTGTGCTTGACCTTTTAATGGCTTACTAAATATGGCACAGTGCACATGGATTTTGGTATTCATGGGGTAGCAACAGAGATCACTGCAAACACTGACAGATATGCCAGGATCCTCCTGTGCAGTGGCACCACAAGCAGGACAAGCTGACAGCTGGACCACAGCTGAGCTTCAAGTTTGAAGTCATTTGCTTTCTCCAGGAGAGCAGTTGGAGCATGCTGCAGAATCAGCTGAGGCCCCTTTTTCACTCAAGAGACAGACAAACTAGGTAACAGTGTTGTGGAGAATTTATATGGAGACATGTAGTGAATTTAAAAGCAAGGATTACAATTCAAAGTGCATATTATTGATGGCCAAAACTGGGAGTGATACACAGTTGAATGGACTGTCTAAAGCCAGTCTGTGCCACCAGAGAATGAAAATGTTATTTGTGGAGAAACTTGGAGGAATTAAGAAATGGTGCAAAATGGAAAAGTGACCCTTTTTTACCCAGCACTTGCATTTTATGAATTGATAGAACACAACTACCAGCCTAATCAGGAAGCAGTTACTAAGAAGCTATGGAAGAAGGAAGAGTTCTATCATGCTAACTATCAACATGAAAGGCAATACATGAAGAGTTAAACAAGAATTGGCATTTTGCTGGTTGGCATCTTGTCCAAAGGGAAAAGGAAACTAGTCAGTGAACTAAGAAAAATAAATATATGAACTGAAAATGTAATGTTCTGTAATTTAAGAAAAAAATTAGAAATACTTTTATAAGCCTTATAACATGAATTCTGAAGTCATATCTTTGCTCATTTCCAGATCAATTAAACTCAAAGTAAATTAACTAGTTCATTTGTCAGAAACATGACATGTGTAAAAAGAAAAGCAGAACACAGATGAACAAGTCCAGATGAATTATAGTCTGAATTATGATCTTGATTTCAACTGAAAACACATTTAAAATTTATTTTGTTCCTCTTCTATATTTTTATTGACAGACAACAGAATAAAAGCTAGATATAATATGCCAAAGCATCAAATATTAAAAGTGATCATGGTTTGAAAATTTCTGGAAAACAGAAACTTTTCCCTAGCCATTTTCTGGCCAGTAAAAGTAATACAGGTAATTCTACATTATTATAAAGTGAGGTTCACCTATAGTCTTACCATATTAATAGCACTCTTCTCAAAGAAGGAACAAGTAGGTTTTAGAAAGGATACATAAAAATTTAAGAAGGAAGGCCAAGCAATGCATGGCTCTCCTTTGCTTAAAATTCTGGAGAGAATTTATATCAATAGCATGAATTAACACTATTATTCTGGGATTTTAACTCTCAAAAAGATCAGAAGTCTTGCAGCAGGGCCTTTTAATCAGTATTCAAACATTCCTTCTCTCCTCACACAGGGTTATACATTTGAGTTTTATTTATATTTATTGTACATCCAGTGTCATATTAATGTGCAGAAAAACTGCAATGTGGTAAATTGAATTTGATGGAGTTCAACTCAGTATAAAGATACTTTTGTCACTAAATATACATTCTCACCCTTTCCTCTTCAAAAATATGTCATTAAGGCCTTGGGTTTTATGTTATTATTCATTTCTACAAGAAAATAAGAACAGACTATAATGACTGTTACGAGCTAAACTGAATTTCTGTGCCAGAAAACTCACAGTTTATAGAAATCTCTAAGGACATGTGCAGTCTGATATAAGTACCAACCTGAAGCCAGAGTAAGTTGCATCTTTTAATATTGTACCTGCTGCAGCAACACTATGACAGGAGCAGAAATTAATTACCTCTAAAGTGAAGCAGAGATAACACTGAAACCCAAACCTTCTGAGCACTCTCACCTTTGGACTTAACCACTGGACTGTCTAAAATAATTTTAAGTACTAGGTCTTCCAACATTAAAGTGATACATTACAAGACAAAACCTTTTGAAACTTCAATGATAAAGCATTAGTAAGACCTTATGTATCTGCAATTTTAGATATTCCAGTGTTTCCTTACAATACTTTGTTTAGGTTGAATCATCAAATAAAAATTATGCCACTGAAAGGCACAAATTGTCACAAGGGGCTTTAATTGTGAGGGGGTTTTATTTTGGAGGTGGTTTTTTGAGAACTTTTTCTTTGAGCTGGTATCACTATTATAAGTAGATACAACTTTAGTGAGATTGACAGAATTTTTATGTTTTAAATGAGAGGTAAAATACAACTAAATCTAACTCTAAGGAATTTAAAAGGATTCTTATGATATAAACTGTAAGTGACAAGTTATCTTTTAAAAATCTGTCAAATCCATGCACTTATTGATGCATTTATCAGCTGGACAAAGAAGCCCTATTGTCTTCACAGGTGAGACCCTAAATGGAGTATTTGTCTCCAGAGCCCTCAGCACAGGGAAGACACAGACCTGTTGTAGCACGCCCAGAGGAGGGCCATAAAAATAATCAGAGAGGTGAGACACCTCTGTGGAGAGGGCAAGAAAGGGAAGATTAGTTAGCCTTCCCATCAAGGGATGAGAAGGTTCCAGGAAGACCTTATTGTGGCCTTTCTTACTTACAAAGGGCTCAAAAGAAGGATGGGGAGAAAGCTTTTAGGACCTGTGGTGATAGGACAAGGGGTAATAGTTTTGAACTAAAGGAGGGTGGACGCAGACTGTATATAACAAAGTAGGTTTTTTACCATGAGGATGGTGAAACACTGGCACAGGTTGCCCAGTGAGGTGATGAATGCCCCAACCCTAGAAATATTCAAGACAAGGTAGGACAGGGCTCTGAGCAACCTCATCAAGTTGAAGATGTCTCTGCTCATTGCAAGGGGGTTGGACTAAACATCTAAAGATCCCTTACAATTCAAACTATTCTATGGATTAAAGATTTGGAGCTGCCATGAGCCAACATAAAAAAAAAAAAAAGGTATCTGTGAAGAGAAAATAGATATAGATATTCTGTATGTGCCTTCCAGTCTCCTGCCTACTGAAATTTTACAAATTGTCATGTCTCCTTATTTCTTTTTATTTAAAAAAACCCCACATTTCAGAATTACAATCAGTCTAAGGCTTTATGTATATGTACATGAAGTAATTTAAGTCATGTCAGTTTGATTTATGTTTTCATGTCTCATTGATGTCAACTTGATTTATGTTTTTTTACTTAGCTGATGCTTTGAGTATTTCTTTAATGTAGTCTTTCTGAATAGCAGAAAAGGATCCCACTTAAAAGTTGCATTTTATTTCCTATTTCCTATGCATATATAGGAATTCCTATATTGCCATTTGCATTCCTTTCCTAAATAGGTAAGGGAGATAACAGCTTGCAGTCTATGTCATAGTTGTACACTGGGCTCAATAAAGGGATGATTCATCACTCTATTACCCTGCTGATGAGCCCCAAAATATTTATACAAAATTTTTTTGAGAGATTCATAAGCATTGTATGCAAGAACCAATATGATTAACTGGTCACCAAAATAAGAATGAAAACCATTTTTGTAGTTCATATGGTCTACCTTTGAATGCCATCTTAGGAGATATTACTGACATTCTCCTATCACACTGACTATTGTATGGATAAACAAAATCAGTACTTTCATCATTCTTTTAAACCACTATACTATAGCCAAGAAATATTTCATAGAGCTCATGTCCCGCAAGGATGAGTATCCTCATTTAGTATGTTCACATCGTAGTCTTCAAAAATATTTTCTGGTCCTGTAGACATTCTCTGTGTTGAATTTGGGCACAACTTATGATTAGGATATCTTTTATACTTCTTAACCAGTTTTGTGTTCCAATGAAAGAGAAATATTTTTAATCCTTCATATTAGGAGAGAGAAGAAAATAGGATTATACCAATGCCAGTATTAATTGGCATCAGATATTCTGCTCATTCAAAATATATGCTCCTTGTCCCTTTATTGCAATAATTCTCACTACTTTTATTTCACTGCTTTCCAGAAATTTTAGAATTTTTATTTATGAGAATTATAATCACAGAAGAAAATTTAATTCTTTCAAGAATTCATTTGTTTTGTTTTTCAACTGAGTGTTTGACATCATAAATACCATGTAATATTTTCATGGGTTTCTTTTGTTTGTTTTAGAGTTCACCAAGTAAAGAAGGAAGAGATAAAATATTCAAGTTCATTCCTGGTTTTCTGGACTAATGAATGTACTTCATCATTAATATCTCCCTTACCCACAATCATTTGTTTTACTTAATATTTAGGAGAAAGTTCTGCATATGTTTTCTTGAATACAATGGGATTGTGATGGGCTAGGACTGTTGACACTCATCTTGCAACTCTCTTCCCTGACAGGCATAAACTGGAGTTTATTTATTTTGTTAGCCTGTTTTTTGTTTTTACTCTCCTAGGCTTCTTCTGTCTTCTATTCTCATGAACAATGGAGGATAAATACATTCTTTTGTTTTCTTGGATTGCATAATACCAAAATCTGGTTGTGAAGCAGTGAGTCAAAAATGATGGCTGTTTATGATTCTATGTTCTCGTTCCCACAAAAAGGCACAAAACACTACTATATATCCCATAATCTGCTCACTTGCTCCTTATAGTATTTTTCTGTTTATTTAAAAGGAGGAAGACAACTTTTCACATTCATCATGAGCATGTGCCAAGAATTGAACAGAATAAATAACATGCTTCTCTGACTCAGCATTGGCTGATGAACTAGAAAAATCCCAAGAGCATCTCCAAGCCGGAAGTAAGGTTTGTAGTTAGCTTGACATACTCTACTTCTTTTGTTTTCCTGCTTGGTACTGCTAAGAAATTTTGAGCATACAGAATTAAACTGAAGAGAGACACTTTGTTGTGATGCATATCCCAAGGATATATGGGATATGCATATAAGAGATATATGCATATCCCATATATCATTGTTGTAATCAATTTTATAAAAAGAAGCCCTTTCTGGTATCACAGCAGGTCACTTGATACTGAAGAAAGGTAAATGATGTAGGATTCTGAGTCTCCTATCAAGCAAGCAGGACAAGACATTATAGGCATCTGATTGCATGTCCATACTGCTCACAATTAAAGAACAGTATATTTTAAAATTGTGGAAAGATCTATTGAGGGCTTTGGTTTTATTTGCTTTGGTAAATGTGCATTATAAAGCCTTTAATCACAAATTACCACATTTATCATATAACAACTCAGAGGAAATCTGCAGAACCTTAAAATTTAAATCTTACTGAACATTTAAATCTTACTGGACATTTGCCCTTGATATCCAGGCTATACAGCTTTAGAAGCACTGAAGAAAGTTCATAAAGAAAGCAGACAAGAAGTAGAACAGCACAGAGGGAACATGAGCTAAAGGAGATAAAGGAGAGGATAACAGAATTATCAGTCTACTGTTTATCTCCAAAAGTCTCATTTTTAAAAGTACCGAGCATTTTACAGCAATTAAAAGTAATGGGAATTGTAATGCTCAACACTTACAGAGATAAATGACTCAACTGTTTCATAAATAATTGGATGCTCTTGTTTCCCATTTTAAGATGCCTTTAAAGTGAATTCAACAACTACATAGGTTTTCAAACCTGTGCACTTGGTCACAGCTCTCTCTATTGCCAGCAATGCCTTGGAGTAGTCTCAAAGTTCACTGTTTCATCACTGAACACTGAGTAGCACATGAATTGTGCAATGACCTATGTATGTCTAAGGGCAGTATTGTAATGTCTATGACAGTCCAGAAAAAAATTACATTAATGTAAAATGCATAAATCAACATTTTTGAAAATGTTTGAAAACAGCCTGTAGTTAATTGCATATTTCTTTGTTGATGGGCAGTAGCAGGAATATTCTACTTCCAGAGCCTCTGAGCTCGTGTTACTTTCTTATCTCCTGCTTCTAATATGTACCTATACTATAAACCGAAGTTTAGATTAGAATTGTGGTTTTGACGGCTATACAGCCAAAATGTAATCTAAAACACCTGACTTTCCTTTGAGATATACTAGTTTCTTACCAAAAGCACATAATGAAACACTAAAAGCTTAATTTTAATCAGTTGCACCATATTGTCCATATTTTTATTTCACCATCCTAAACCTGAATGTTCAGAGAACTTAATCTTTACAAGAACTGTTTCTCTGAATTGTAATTTTTTTCTTAATGAATTTTAGTAGGCTTTAGAATTAAATTGTCAAAGTCTTTGTTTTGAAAACTTGATTTCATAATGCAAGTAGAGAAAGTATTGTATATGTGGCATTCTCTAAAGCAGTACATGCAACATTCTTTAGTCTTACATTAAAAAATATATCCATGCTGGTCTTGTTACTTTGTTTTTCTCTTTTATTCTTTTCCTCTTTAAAACTTTCTTCAACTTTTCCATTCCCTTTAACATTTCTCTTCTGATTCTGTATTCCCCAGCCACACACTTGCCCCCACAGTCACAGATATTTTTAAAGATTCACTCTTTTTACTCTTTTCTTCACATCTCCTGAGCTATGGACTTTATTCTTTATGTAGAGCAAAACATTATTGATCTTCTGCTATGTGCACAGAAGATCTCATAGTGACTTCTCTTCCACAGGCAGCAGCCTCTCCTCATGCAAAAGATGCAGATTTGTTTGCTCTCTTGCTTATACATCAGTCTAAAGCAGCTCCTTTCCCTGACACTGGTATGTGCAGAGCTCTAAACACCCTTTCTTTACATTATTCAAAGCAGTCAGAAGAGAAGTTTTTTTCTTTACCAATAGTATTTCCTGAATGTGGTGACAATAGTTTTTAATCCATACTTAGCAATGAGTTTATGGTTTTTAAAGCAGGAGTAGCTGATGACTTTTACATTATTTATTGTGGCTGTTTTCTGTTTTTAGGGAATTCAATAATTATTTATATATATGAAAAACAGCAAACAGAAGAAGCAAGTTGGTTTAGCTAAAAGTCTCAAAAATTATCCAGTTGCCAGATTTCCCAGAGCACTGGGGACTGATTACCAGAATATAGTTCCCACATGTAGGTGCTTCAGTCCTTCTGAATGACCAGAGTGTTTCATAGCCAAGATACATTTTTCAGAACATTTATTCCCAATATACATTCAAAAAAAAAAAAAATACCTGTTGCTATAAACTTAATTTGAGAACATAAGGGATTATCACCAACTGACAAAATCAGACCCTTGGGGGAAAAAACCCAATTTACTTAAATATGTTAATTAAATTACTAAAATATTTTAAATGCAGTTTAATTTCTGCATTTTTCTAATCCTAGTTATTTCTACTTTCTAGAATAAATGTTAATAAATAATAATCAAATAATTGATTAGATAAATTGAAAGAAATAAATAGAATTATAAAAAATTGTAAATGCAGATTTCTGACAGAAACACATGTATGCATAAAGGTAGCAACAGTTACTATAACGGTTATTGTTTGGTGTGTCTGTTGTTTGGTGCTTTTTAGGAAAGCAATGATCTATAAATTTCATCCTTTTTATTACAGAGATATTTTTTAAAATATTTTATGAGACAGGTTGTAGACTGAAAAAAATCCAAACAAACAACTTTTTAGGATATTTACTTTGAAGTTTTGTAGATATTTCGAAGAGCAGACAAAAATCTGTTAAGAATACATTACAACCACATACAAATAAAGGAGGAAACACACAAGTTGCAAGTTAATAGTTTCTGTAATAATAAAGTGCACTGCAGAAAATGCGTTAGTGTCTTGCTCCTGGCCTATCAGCTTTAAACCACTAGAAGGAAATCTGCTCTTACTCATAAAGACACATGTCTGTAGTCTGCAGCTGGAAAAGAATGTGTGGAATAAATGATGGGACATTTTCTAAAGGCACAAGGAGAAACTTGTAGAACCAATTCTACCAACACAAAGTAAAGGAGTTTTTTATAACTTACAGCTCTGAGGGAAGTGCTAGTTTATTCACAATACTATATATTTGTCCTGACAAATGGAGAAATGTTCAGCCTAAAACATCTGGGAAAAAGGGGAAAAAGAAAACATCAGCCTTAGCTTTTGAGTACTTTCCTTAGGATCCACTGCTTAATCTGAGCTTCTGAAGTTTAGTTGAAAGAACAGAAGTCCCTTGGAAAAGCAAGAAGCACCTAATCAGTTCATGATATATCTCATAGAATGAATGTTCTTTAACAACTTCTCTCTTAAAACTTAATAGTAACATTTCAAAGCCAAGCAAGTACAAATTCAAGCAAGCAATTTTTAAAATTCAAGGACATTTGAAAGTAAATAGTCTAATTTTTCAGAGAAACAACTAAATGTATTCCACACAGATTAAAGGGAAATTTCCAGTAAAGGAGGAATAATGAAAATGAGAAATGAGTTGTTAATGCCCAACTTTTACAGCTTGCATGCACTTTGCAAACTCTCCCGTGTAGTAATGAATGAGCTCTGGGAAAAAAGCAGGGTGGTTCCACCTTGCATGGGAAGACCCTCAAAGTGACCAGTGGGACTAGCTGTGGGAACTGAAGCTGAGGGTGTCAGACCATAAGTGTCCTCACCACATCCCAGTGAACAGAGTGGTGCAAGGCATGAGGCTGGTAATAAGCAGGCAAAGGATGAGTGCCCAAGCTGAAATTCATCTGCTGAGCAAAGTCAGGAGGGCTCCAGGGAGGGTCCTTGCACTCTTTTCCCGCCAGCCAAAGAGGCACAGGCAATCACAGCATGTACGATTTCAAATGGCTTAGTAATTTTCCTGAAACAAAATTCCAGGAATAGGTCCACAAGAACTTTTTGGGTTAATGACTACATAAATGGAAAGACAGACAAAGTGAGAAAGCAGAAGATATATTTGACATTTTGTTTTTAAACCAATCTTAATTTATTTTTTTATTGTTATTCAGACTAATTAATCTTTTCTATTCCCAGAGATTTCCTCAGACAGAGACATGAGTGCTACATGAAAAAGGGCATAATCAATGCATTAGCTGAAGGGGAAGCTTTGATCATGGAGTGAAGATTAACATCCTGAGTCAGGAGACCCAAATCTTTATCGACTCAAGAGGTGCATTGCTCAAGAAGCTCCTTCAACTTTTCAGTGTGTTACAACATAACATATGTTCAATAGCAAAAATCAAGTTATTATGGTGTATATGCAAAAGATTAAGATAAGCGTATTTCTCCCAAGCTGGCACTGATTCAGCAGAGGATAAGGCAAATCCATTCTAAAAAACCTCTTCTCATTCATAAAAGTTTGTATTCCAAATACTGTCCCATGATTTCTGTATGGTCTACTCCAGTATGACTGCCTGATAAGGAGAAATAATCTCTCCTGAAGCACATGTTATGAGATAGAAAAACATAAATGCAATGTCTTCTATTTAAGAGATTTTATTACCTAGCACTTGCATTTATATGTCCTCTAGGGTAGGGCATAAAAAATAAGAGGTAACTACACAGAAATTTTAGAAGCAGGATACTGATTTCACTAAAATATCTGGATTGTACAAGCAGAATCAACATGACTAAGTAGATAGCCAAGACCTGGAAAATTAATCATGTATCAGAGCTACAAAACTGAAATGTCAAACTGAAGGTAGTCTTGTTTAATGCTTGAACTTGGAGCATTGTAATCAAATGCAAAATGTAACAACCTCAAGTACTGTCAGTATTAGTTTCTACAGTAGTAATTAAAGCTGCATATTATAGAACTCTATTAATATTAGCTAGCAGTCCTATTTTTGAAATAATCTATTATCATCTTCCATTCTTTGCTAATGTTTCTGTTAATTTCTGATTTGCAATGAGCATGAGCAGTAAATTAATCAGTTGGCATGTCTTTATTTTTACAAGTCCCCTGTAAAAGTAGAAACAATAACTGTAAATCATGGTCATAGCAATAGTATTATTTAATGGGATGGATAAATAGTCAGCAAATCCCAATAAAATAAGAATGAGAATGAGAAAGTATAAAAGCCATTAAGAGTATTGCAAGAGGAAACTCCATTCCAGATGATGTTCGTTCTTCCTTTAGAAATCTGTAAACTCTTTTCTTCATTTCCAGTTTGAACAGGAAAGGAGCCCTTTAGCCAGCAGAGATTTAACTATTGTCAACCTAGGCATGTTGCTCACTACAGGTTTATACATTTATATCTCCTTACTTACAATAAAATCAATGTCCACTGAGTAATTGACACAGAATTATCATTAACAGCAATCAACAGGAAAGATGTGCCATGCAATACTGTAACAACAGCTCACCCCAGAGGCAAGGCACTGGTTCAAAGCTCATTATACCTCTTCCTTTAAAGTACAACCTCAGACAAAGCATGTCTTCCAAACTAGGCATTTTTGAAGTCTCTCATCAAAGAATACATAAGTGAGGTAAGAGTTTAATGGGATCCTAACAATTAAAGCCTCTAATATCTTCCCAAGACACCTCACATCATGTAATCCTGTCATCATGTATGCTTCCACACCTGTTTTAAAGGATGGTTTTGCTGGGACTTTTAGCATTCACAGAAGAAAATTTGTATCTTAGTTTTCTAGCTGGTTTTCTTACAGACTGGGACCTGCAGCTGATCTATTGAAGCAAAAGGATTTGGCTTATTCCTTCTAACATCAATAGAAGATGCTTAAATGTCAAGAATCCATTTTCAAGACATTTCATGGAAGGACAAAAAACTGACGTAGCATGTAGATTGAAGGATTCAATCAATGCAGCTTCAATTTGAAATTCTAACAATTTTTATCTCCAAAAGTATTTATTCAGTTTCTCTGAACATGAAGAACCATTCCCCTGAAATAAATTAATTAATTACAGCTGTTGCTGGAACAGAATAGACTAGAATCATTCATCTGAAAGGAAGCTACTACAATAATCTAGTTCAACTACCTGACCATTTCTGGGCTGACCAAAATTTTAGAAAAATTAAGGGCATTGTGAAGCCTTCCCTTCTGCATTCTACACCATTTGTAGCAACGTGTGGCTACAGTGAGGACTGTGATCCAGGGAGGCCACAAGGGTGACAGGGAAAACAGAGGAGACAAGTCCCTGTTGTTTAGCAGGGGAGTCCATTTCCTTCCCCCGACCCCCCTGTGCTGGGGGGAGCCTGAGGAAAGCCCAGAGAGCCCAGAGCCGAGAGCAGAGAGAGTGAGAGAGGGGGAGCACAGCCAGGGCCATGGCTTTTATCAGGTGTCCCATGGGAGGAGTCCTAAAAGCAGATTATAGCCTCCTCAGAAGGGAAGACTCCACAATTCCTCCATTTATAAATTTGTTAAAACAAGGGGATTCTCAGGAATATGACTTAATGATTTAAAAAAACAAAATGAACATTATTAACCTGAATTAACAGTAACAGAAAAGCATTTGACACTCAATTACAAAGAATAAAGTAACAGAAATTATGATACTGAATTAAATTAATACATTTTCGATTAGTGGGTTAATAGTTCACTATCCTTTGGCTTTTGATCTTCTCACCAGAAAGGGTGATGTTCTTGGACTCCTCTTTCATGAGGGGCACAGTCCTTAGTGTTTGAGCTCGGCTTTGGTACTGGTGTTACAGTTATTTCTCTGTTGGATTCTGATGATGATGACTGTGAAGTAAGGAAGGCTGAAAGAAGCAGTGGGACAGATTCCAGCACATGGCAGGGCTCTGCCCTTACCGGGGCTGCGGTCGCATCATTTTGGGAAGGAGTGCCCGGGATGGCGTGGCCAGTGCTTTCTCTGTCAGGGAATGGGGGATATGGAAAGAGATGGGGGTGAAAGAGGACACAGGGTGGCAAGAGGATGGTAGCACTCCCACGTCAGCTCTGGATAGTTTCTGACCTCATCCTCCTTCAGGGAAAGGGGAGATGGGGTGGTAGAGGGGCAGAAAGTGACAGAGAAGACACTAGCAACTCTGAGCCATTTTGGCCTTTTCACTTTTTGCTGCACTCTTAGGAACAAAGAGTAAGGAAAGGTACAGGCAGCTTTACAGAAACTGAAAAACATGGGGTTTACAGGACTACAGATCTAGGGCATCGACATCTGCATGCAATTGTTTATAACCATCCATAAGTACCCTCCAGGGCTTTACCGTCCATAAGCTGCAGCAGACGTGTCGGGAAAGTTTACAAGAGCCTGTTTAATGGTCTTTTTGCAGGCAGAGTAGCTGTTTGTAGGTCTTTAAAAGTCCTTCCCATGAGAAAATTTCGTAAGTGTCTCGCTGAGTGATGGTAGATGACGGTCTCATTGCTTGGTCCCAGTGTGCTGGTGTCCTTACTGGGAATTCCTCTCCCTGCAAGCTTTTGGAAGATGGGGGTCCCGCAGGTTGTATCAATCTGCGGGTGATTCACAGGGGTGCTGGTCGAGTCCTCACTGGCTGCCCATAAATTCTCTACAGTTGTCTAAATGCATGTTAAATGCTATCAGGCTTGGGCCATCAAACATCTCTCTAGGAACCGTAATATTTGACTGCCTTCTTGGTAAAGAAATGTCTACTGAAAATCTCCCCTCACGCAGTTTTGAAAGATTTCCACATATTTTATCACTGGATACCTGTAAGAGACAGTCCAAATTTCCCCTCATTTTTGCCTCACAATTGTCTCAATGACAGAGACTAAGATCCTGAAGACCCCAATTAGAGTTCTGGCCTGGTTGAGGTGGATGCTTGCCAAGTGATTGTTTGCAGGTGTGTTTGGTGTGTCACCCCCACTACACTGCTTCGAGCAGGGCCTGGTAAGGAGAGGCTTGCTCTGTATGCTTACACCTGCTTCACGATACCCAAACCCATGAATTTTCCCACCTCTTGGCCATGTGAACTTTCTGGGGTAACTTTGGTGATCTCCCACAGAAGATCCCTCATCTGCCTCACAACCACTGTGACGGACAGAGGCTGAAGCTCCCTCCCAGGGACTGAGACTGAGACCCCTATAACCCTAACAAGGGGTGCTGGCCTGACTGAAGCAGGATGTTTGCCATGTGGTGCCTGCAGGTGTGTTTGCTGGACCAAGACTGGTTTCCCATGGTAACCAGTCCCGAAACAATGGGCCCTGCTCACTGCTGAAACTTGCTCTGATTCAGAACATGGACTGTCTGTACCCATTTTTCAATAGACTCATTTCTTCATTGCTTTTTACTTGTTCCCCACCCTCAGCAGAGGACTATAAAAGATCCTTAAGTAAACCAAGACTATGAGACTTTTATTTATTGGCTGGACCAAAAGGATTTAGTCTCTCTGTTGGCAGCTATATACCCCTTCCCCTCTTTCTCTGTCTCTCTCTCTAACCTTCATTTCCTTTCTAATCCTTCTATCACATTTGCTGTGGGGACTCAATAAAAGGTGCATTTGTTGTGATTAAACTGATGGTTTGTCTTTTGCACTCTTGGGATCAGTAAGTGAACCATCACAAGCCTGCTTGTCCTAGCATATCATGACAATACCAGGGAGGACACACCAGTAAAACATCAGCAAGTGACCCCCATTAAGATAAAAAACAGCCCCCATTTTAAATAATAATTAAAACTGAACTAACAATCCTGCTTTATTATGCAAGGAGAGTAATAAAATTATACAAATAATGTCCTTATTACAATTTTAAATATATTTTCCCCACTGAAAAAAATTTACTTGCTTGATTAAACTAGCTGTGCAACCAGTATCATTTTTTAAATTGGCCAGCTGAATCTGATGACTTCTGCCAGGTCAATACCAATTCTTTATTGTGCAATTAATCTAAGTTGACTTATCCACCACATTAGTAAGGAGCTTGATTTCTAATGTATAGCTTCATTTCTGTGAATTTAGATCCTTCCATGACTGAAAGACTGCAGAGGCATAAAAAAATGACAGATATCTGCCCCAGAAGAACATTGAAATCAATAGTTATCACAGAATTTTGAAATCTGAGTTCAGAAATGTTAAAACTTTTTCAGGAAAAAAATAAAATTGAAACAAAACAAAACAAAACAAACAAAAAAAAAAAATAAAAATAAAAAGAAAAATAAAAAGAAAAAGAAAAAGAAAAAGATACCTAGCTGTACAGTTCACTCTGTGACCCCAGTGTCTTTACATCACCAGAAGGAAGATGTACTTCCCTAAAAAAATTTCTCTGGCCTGTAAGTTTGTCATACCTGGAAGTTTTACAGAAACTCCTGTATTTCACAACATCAACTACAGCAGTTTTACATTTTTACATCTCCTATACTTCACTATATTAAATTAAAAAGAGTATATTCAGATTTGCATTTTGCCTTCTATACTTAAGCCTTCTATAGGTTTAAGTACAGAACATAGAATGATTATAAGGTTTAATGAGGGCATTTTATAAGATTTAATGAGGACACTTTCCACTGTACAAAATTCTTTGGAGGGGCAGGGTTTGACTACTACTGCTATTAGATTAAATAAAATGGCAATCCATCAACATGCCTGTAGAAACAGGTAACTGGATATATAGCTGATACTTAAATCTGAAAGGAAATGGTATTCTTAAAGCACTAAATTATTTGAAAATTAACCAAAGTTTTTTGACATTAAGGTTTTATGTTCATTTCCAGAATCAGAGAAAACTAAACTTAGATATTGCCAGGAATAGTAAAATCACTGAAATGTACTAATGTGAAACAGTATTCTAAGTGCAGAAAAAAACACATGGAAAGTCTGTTCTGAGACTCATTTTCTCTGGATCTGCTTGTCTTTAATTTCACTTTTTATCACATTCTAAGGAAAAATTAATGAACAGGTGAAAGTGTAAATTTCTTTAAAAAGTATTAAAGTCTTAAAACACAAAACATTCTCAGCTTAGTTCAATGCAATGCACCAGATTCAGGCCAAAAGACTACACATATAAATAAAAATTTTACTAGTTCAGACTCTGATATTTTGGATACATTTATTTTTATGTTAGACTATACACATAGTCAGATGAACATATATATTGCCAACAGCATAAATAAGGAAAATTAGTTACTTACAGTTACCTATTATGAATTTACCTGTTTGAATGCACATATCTTTTTTCATGTTCAGAAAACTTTCATATTTAGCCTCTTTACAGATGCTAAATAAAAAGCACTTACAAAGAAATGCAGGTGCATATATTTAGAATTCCTTGATAGACTGATGCTTCCATTGATTTTAAAAAAACAATATTCCAAAGACATCCAGTATCTTTGTCTGTAGGAATTAAGAAATCTCAGACACAACCGATTATCTTCTTTCAGAGAACAAAACTCTGAAAGAAGACAAGAACAGAAAAATAAGTGTCCGGAACGATTATACGCTGCTGTAGAATTATTACAGTCCACCTGTGGATTATTACAAGAGCTGGGATATGACCAGTTTTGTGACAATCATGTACTGACATGCCCTATATGGTGTACCAGGAAAACAAATTTCAGAAAAACTGGCTATCATGTCTTCACTACTGAAAGATCTTTACAACAGTTACAAAATGGTATTTGTCCGTGGCGCCTTGGGCTATTAGTCATCTTTAAGTATATAAGAAAGTGCTCCAGGATTTAAAAGAAACATTTTTAATATTTATTGTAGCTATTGGAAGTCACCAAACTGCTACATAGACAAATGGAATTGAATGGGAATGAACATTTCATGAGAGACATCAGCAATAGATACTGATAAAAATTTGTGAATAAGAATATTTTTCATAGTCAATAGAAAGGATTCTTTCTTATTCTTTCAGTTTAGAACGATTTTCCTTGAAAAACGAATGCCAGTAGTTTGTGTTAGTACACCATCTTGTGGATAACTCCTCTAATTGGGTATTGCAGCAACAGGCAGTAGAGGGTCCAAGTGCTAGAAGCAGCAGAAGTTCTTATTAATCCAGTGCTTACAGTCACAGCAAATCTCCTTTTTATATGCATCACGACTCCTTTCCAAATCTGCTTGTGAAGAGCTAAATCACTGAATGTCAAAGAAGATGTAGCTACATGAAGAAAGATTAGTTATTGGTAAATACTTTCCTTAAGACACACTTAAAACTTTGTTTGGAAGAAACCACAGATATTAAACTCTTTAGTATACAATAACCCCAGAAAGAGAAAACTAATTATGTAATCCACTATAAATATACCTTCATGGTTCATTTCAGACACCTTTGACCACTTGGACTGCTCTTGTGAACATAGGAAAGTAAATGCTAGCTTTGAAGCACCTGTTCTTCAGTACCAAAAATGCTGTTGACCTTCTTTGTAACTCAAACATTAAATCCAAATGTCTTCCATGATTTATGGTGCTCCCAAAGCATTATTCATAACAAGTGGTAAATAAAGTATAGGCTAAGCAGAAGGTGTGGGAAATTTCAGGATTTTCGAATTCTTCATTTTTGTACATCTGTGGTCTATGACCTCATTTGACATTTAAAGTTAAAATTATTTAACTTGATTTTATTTGATTTGTATTCCTCCAGGTTGATTTCCCTGCCAGGGACCATCTGGGAATATTGCAGAGAATATGAGCAGAGAATATGAGATAGCCTGACTCACATGTGCCAAAATGGAGGTCTTGAGCTATTTCAATTCTGTATTGGATTTGTGCATTAAGATACATGAAATTTCTTTCTACATGACAAATTTTCACAATGAAAACAGTGACTCAGTGGAACAGACTGCCTTGAGAACCTGTATAACCAACATAAAGTTAGAATAGTGCAAAATCAATTTGAAATTATGTAAAGGTTACTATCAGCAATATATATGTTTGGAACAACTACAAGGTCCAGAACAGTGCAGAGTATAGCTTATTGAACTTAATTTCTGTGTAAACTGCCTTTTTTGCTCTCTTCACTCTGCAGGGAAACACAAAGAACTTGAAAAAGTGTTTCAGTGTCCCAGTGCTGTAATTACCTGCCATGAGCAATATATATACACTGCTTGAACAGGTGCATGTAGCCTCTCTGTTATAGTCCTGAAAGCAATTAATATGAAATATTAGAAATACAAAGGAAATAAGAGCCGTTGATCCATTTGCCACCCATTAAAATTAGTTTAAGGAAAAAACCTTCTAAACAAATATTCTTTCAAAATCATCATCCAACAGCCCTATAGTTTGTGTCTTTTAGAGGGTAGCTCTCTTGGAACCCTTCCCTTGCATTCTCTGCTGTTACTTCTGGCTAAAACAAAGATCGATCAAAACTGTAAACCAGAAAGCATAAAAAAATCTTAAACAAAGAAAAATCAATACTTACAACTTCTATGTCCATAGATTTGTCTTGCTTGCTGCATTTCATCTTCTACAAATACCAACAAATCAACTGATATTTATTATGTAGTAAAATAACTGGGTATTTGGTGATACAAGTGAATTGAGTCCAGTGTGCTCTGCTGCATTCAGTAATATTACAAAAAAGGTTTAGTCAGTTTTTTTTTTCTTTCTTTCCCTTACAGGTTTATTATTTAGTCCTGGACTATTTTTACAAGCCATATTGTTTGATATTATATTTTCATGAGATTAGATTGTATCTTTAATGAATATGCTTAAAACACCTAGAGAGGTGACACTGGGATATTTTATCTGTTGATGATGTCTAACTGGGCAATAAATCAATCAGTACAATCAGTTGTATTGTTTTGGAAACAAGGACAAACAAGTAAATAGATGTATTATTATGGTGCTGAGTGCACAGTAATTGCAGTTCTTGCAAACAGGGATTAGAACCTGGGTACACTGAAGTAAAAGCTATTCTGAAGTAAATAGTGGTTCTATAATGTTACTTGGTACAGTTTAAATTGCCAGAATTATAGAGAAAATAGCAGAAAACACAGAAAAGTAACTAGAGCCAATTAAACTGAATATATTTCCTTTATGACAATTTTTCATTCTGTGCTCTGCCGCATATTTATTCAACACTTCTTAAAAAGAGGGTAAAAAGAGGGTTGCTTCACAAAGTTACCTCATAACTTGCTGGCATTTTAATTTACCTCATTTTACAGTTAGAAGAAATTGTGATGAAGTGTAATAAAAATAATGTTTTTGGAAAGACAGCAAACTACTTACAGCTGCTTCAGTTGGTTGGCCGAACAGAAATACAGACCAAACATTCAGATCAGCATGTAATGACAACTTTTTCCACAGAAAAGAAGTACGAATAATTTTATTTAATAAAGTTATTTTTATTTCATTCCAGAATAAAATGTCTTCTGTTTCACTTTTCCTCTGTAATGGAAGAAAGAAGTGTAACCTCTGATTAGCTTGTTACTGTATCACTGTTTACAGTTTCTAAAACTAGATTTCAAAATAAGAGTTAAAGTGGTTTGCTTCAAAAATTATGAAAGGCCATTTCAAAAATGACAGTTTTGCTTCTGTTTTGACTTTTCTGTAAACAGTTTAATCCTTTCACTCTATGCACACTCAAAGCAGGCTTGTAGCATTTTCTGATTTTCCCAAGCATTCCATTGCAATATCATCATAATCCATTGCTGACAACTTTGCAATTTGTGAACACTTTTTGTTTGCATTGGCTCTTTCTGGGTCTATTAAAGACTGTCCGAAATGGTACTCTTTGGAGAAGAAGGGATCACTTTGCACGTTCTGAGTGAAAATTTAACTTCTTATCTATTTCCTGAGTCTGTCTCCTAGTGATATATGGACTGTGCTGCATCAAGCAGCTGGGCATGACCAGTCCTTTTCAGGAATGCATCTGCAAGAAGAAAAGAAGACAGGATCAGATGGGAAGAGTTTACAAGCTGAGTGGCAGCTGACACATGCGAATGCACTGACCCATGGCATTGTGTAGAGTCTGAAGGGAAAGCAGCACTCTTACTCCTCACTGTTTCTCTAATATCCAGATACATTTGTGGAACCACTGGTAAAATACACTGAAGGTGTCTTTACAGCTTCTCCACATTCAAATGCACAATGGATATTGGTTAATTTTGTTAACCCAAGGGATGGAGTCCATTTCTCATTCTTCTACCAAATAACACTGATGTCAAAGTGACAGTGTGCTACAGAATTTCTTTCTCTTTCTTTAATAATAAATTAGCAATCGCAAATCAAGAGTTCAAGAACAAAGTATTTATCAAAAATGTTGTTTGACCTTCTTATGACTTCATACTGACAATTAATGTTTGAATTGGTAGTGCTTTTAAATTAATCATGTTATGGAGTGAAGATGATATAAAAACTAGGTTTTATTTATTTCATTTTCACATAAACTTAAAAGGCTTTTAATGAACTACCTAAGTAGGAAATTATTAAGGCTGCCAATACTGCCCTGAAGGATTGGAGCTATCTCTTTCAGTTTCCTATGTATTGTTCTACAAATCACCTCAAAAATAAGTTCTCAGATATTTCCTTTTTTAGTGTGTGGATTACTTATTCTGATCTAAAAGTGGATGAACAGGTCACAACTCCAACTGAAAATTGTAGTAACTCCTTAAAAAAAATCTAAATCATGTCTAGTCATTTAAAATGGGGCACTGGGAAAGACTATACAATTTCTGACCTTCATGTGTGATGATGAGAAAACTAAATCATGTGGCCCATTTCAATGGGAGTAAACACTCAGATTCCTGAGGTGTTGGATCATGTAACTGATGTTTGTGAACCAGATATTATAGTCATAATCAATACAGAAAAGCCTCTGGAAACAAACTATTCTTCTTTTTGATACCTGCTGAACAACAAAGATAAAGTGCAATATTAAATATTTGCTTTTCATGTGAGCACCATCTGTCCTGTGTATTGAGTGAACCACAAATTTTAAAAGAGAATAGCATGGTAATGATAGAATCAAGTCTCTCTCAAGACAAATAAATACTAGGAGAGGGTTTCTACTGTGCTTTAACTTTGCCATTTTCTAGCTTCTGACATTGTGACTGCAAATTGAATGTTTAATTTGCTGAAGAAGGGAAAATGTCATTATACATTTTATAAGTTATAAGACAATGCATACAATAAGCAAGAAAAATTCACCTGCATAAGTAAGAAATTGAGCAAAGGGGGTGAGAGTTGACCTGTGAACAGTGAACTGTCAAAACCCAAGCTGAGCAGAAGACACACAGAAGGTAGAATCCCAGACAAGTCACTTGGAATGAATATTGAGATGCTGTCAGATTATGAAGAAATGAGATGAGGAAAGCCAAGGTCCATCTGGGATTAAATTTTACCAAGGATGTCAAAGACAGCAAGAAGGGCTTCTCAGTAAAACTTGTGAAAATATGGGCCCATTACTAAATGGAGCAGCAACCCTGGTGACAGAGGATGCAGAGAAGGCAGAGGTAGTGAATGTCTTCTTTGTGTAGATTGCCACTGACAAGGACAGCCCTCAGGAATCTCCCAGCAGACCAAGGAGGAAAGGCTGATCTCCTAGAGTGCTGGGAAGCCATTCACAAGGATCTCAACAAGCTGGAGAGCTAGGCATTTAGTAGTGGGCCCATATCCTATTCACAGCAAGATAGCATGGATACTGCCTTTGCTGAAAAATCTTACATTTAAAAGTTAGTATATATATATTAATATAGACAGGGACACAGAGACATTTCTTCCTTTTGTGAATCTGTGCAGACTAATTACATTCTAGAAAATGCAGTAGGAAATCCTTTTAAATACCCACTTAATGGATCTCATCCACTCACTGTCTGCAGTTACAATAACTGCTCCCAGAATGCTTTTAGAACTACACAGTTAATAGTAATAAACTAATAAATAATTTTATAATTTTTATAGTAGTAATAATTTTATAATTTTTATAATAGTAATAAACTAATAAATAATTAGTAACAAATTAATAAATAATTTTTGGTTCAGAAAAACAATGAATAATGCATTACATTACCCTTAAAAGATGATAATTTCTGTGCCTTTACAGAAAATCTAATTCCAAACTTTTTACAGAATATCTTATATAATCCAGTTTTTTTAAACTCTTTCAGAAGAATGTAGCCCCAAAACCTTCTTTTACTCCCCTGCTTCCAATAATATAGAAAACTGAATCTTTGATATTTCCTTATGGCCTCTCCCTATCTACAGTACTCAACAGCTACAGCTATGGCTTCCATGAGGAAAACATGAAAGGTAAAAATTTATTGCATACTTCTCTTTTCTGGAAATTTTCTTGTAAAATTGACAATAGCCTACTTTAGCAAGGGCTCTGCTAGTCTCCATTTGTGCTCAACAACAGTCTGAGAGCCTTAGTCCTATTGCACACACAGAAGTAAATCTGGCACTGCCACTTTATTCACTTATCTTAAAGCTGTGCCTCTCTACCTCCTTGTATCTTATTCATTGTCTGAATAAAGGGGAATGTGGTAATGAATAGAATCCCCACTTTATTTTATGCACCACAATACTATAATCTGCTCTTCTAGTGCCCTCATCTTAAGCCTCTTTTCAATCCATATCAGTGGGCTTAAGTGGCATGAGAGACATGAGTGAGGCCTTTCCAACCAGATTAATCAATAGAGAAGACTCAATGTTTGTAGAATATCACTGAAATTATAGAAGTATTTTTTAGATTTCCTTGAGAATAAGAATAATGTTAACAATGTTCTGGGAATCAGCTTTTTACACATGTCAACAACGTGACAATAGTCACTGTCATCAACTTCTGAGAGAAGCTAATGGTGAGGAAAGCTCTTTGGCACCCACCACAGCTTTGATACAGCTTTTTGTCATTTCAGAGAAAGAATGCCAATGGAGGAGGGAAGTTAAAGTCCAAAGAGAGTTCAAAACCACTTTAGTTAAATTGCTTTTATGGGAGCATGGCACAGCTTGTTTGAAAATAATTATTTTTAATTTGTGCACAGCTACAGTAAAGCATAGTGTATGAAAAATTAATAATCTGTCACCTGGAAAACACTAAACAAAAGCCCTTAGAATGAAGGATTGGGACATGGTACCAAA